>NC_053390.1:504698477-505041593 GCF_905171765.1 Bufo bufo
ACCTGTATGTCATTGGCTGTTTCTTGCGGCTCGGATATCGCCGGCCTTCGGTGTTTTCTCCCCGCCCTGCGTTTTTTGCTTGGTTACGATGACTGGAGCCTCCTGTTGCAGATCCCTTAACATGGGTATTGGAACTTTCCGCATTATCTGAATTGGAGTCCAGAGAGTCCATGTCCGTGGAACTGAAAGACACACCTGTATTACGTTTTGCTCTAGATCTAAAGCGATTCATTTTCTTGAGAATAGATCGAGGGGTTCCTGACTTGGTGTTGGACCATGTATATACTGAATTTGTACTATAGTCCAGAAGATCCCGATTGAATTTGTTTTGCTTGAGCGCAATAAGCATGTCCTCCAGTTTATTAAGGTTTTCATTTAATTTGGCATCCAAATCCTGGAAGCTCTCGTCCAATTCGTGATGTTTTAATTCCTCTTGTAATGTTTTGATCTCATCATGGGTTTCTCTTAGACCAGTTTCTTCATGTGAAATAATTAGCTCCATTAATTTAGTAGAACATTCTGATAGGGTGTTGTACCATTGTGTGGTAAAAGAATCAGAGTAGGTCGTGGTTGGTTGCTTTCTTAGCCGCAATCCCCTAGGCACCATATTTTTATCTAGGTATTTCTTTAGGGATGTGCAGTCCCACCACGTCTTCAACTCCTTTGCCAAAAGTATCTCCAGTGACGTCATTTTTATTTTTAAATCAATTTCACCCTGTTTGGATGTACCTGCTGTATTGAAAATATTGTCCATCTTTTTCATGCGGTCTTCACATTGCTCCATTGAGCGTAATGCCGCAGACATGATCCAAAAACAATATATAGCAGGTTTTGTGGATCTCAAGCCTAAAGAAAAACCTTATTTTGCACGATCAGGTGAGGGGGAGTGCACGCTGGTTCGCATAGCATATGTGGTCAAGGAAAGGGTTTTAGCAGCTCTCACCTCTAGTCACCTGCCTGAAGCACGGAAAAGGAAGTGGCTTGAACCTAGCCACACTTGATAAGTCCAAGGAGAAAGAGAAAAGTTGATTCCAGCTTCAGCATATAAAAAGTTTCCTTTATTCAGCTTGTAATAAAATCCAACAAGAATGTCACATGGAGAGACACAAGATTGTGACGCGTTTCGGGCTGTGGTATTGAGCCCTTCTTCAAGACAATACAAAAGTGTACTAAAAACAATTTCTTTATATACCACACAAATGGGTAACTCCTCCTTCTTAGTTAATTGGAGACTGTGTCCCAGACCCAGGTGCTCCTGGATTAGTAGATCCTCCCTGGAGCATGTGGGTGGGGACGCAGTACTACACAGTATTAACCGCTCAGAGACCACATATAAACATATTGATGCATTACATATATTGCAGAGTTAAATCATGTTTTCTGTTCAGACCCTTTGGTATGCAAGTATCTAAAATAAACATCCAATATGTTTCCCTACTTAAAAGCTTCTGTTTGCGATCGCCCCCCCTGGCAGGTGTGGAGACCACTTCCACTCCCTGTACAGAAAACGCAGAGACATCACCTTTGTGAACAGTGGCAAAATGTCTAGTAGCCGCTGAGACATTACGGGACATAAAATGAGGGACATCACTCAGGTGTTTTCTTATACGCACCTTAAGTTCATTAGTGGTGCAGCCCACGTATTGAAGGTTACATATTTTGCATGTTATAACATAAACTACATGATCCGTTTTACAATTTATATATTGCTTAAGCATGTGTTGTTTATTGTTGGCCACAGATGTAACCTCTTTTGAAATAAGCATATGTTGACAGCAAATACATTTGTTGCTGCCGCATTTGTAATTACCGTTTGTTTTGGGCCAGCTGGTCGTTTGGGGGAAAATATCCCTATATAGACTGGGGCTGATTTTTTGCCCTATTGTGGGGGCTTTTTTTGCTACACATCTAATCCCTGTTGAAACTACATTTTTCCATTCTTCATTATAGTTCAAAATATGGAGATGTTTACGTATAATTTTGCAAACCTTAAAATAGTCTCTACTATAGTTGGTGATAAAGGTGATGGGTTCTTCTTTTTTAATAATAGTGGTGTCCTTAGTCATGATATTTTTATTACTATTCTTATTTTTATTTTTATTTTTATTAATATTTTTATTTATTTTTTTAATTTTTTTTTTTATTTTTTTCCTTTTTATTTTCATGTCCCTTATCATTAATGTCCCGTTCGGAATTTTTGTTCTCATTATCTATGTTCTTATTCTTATAATTTTTTGGGGAGATAAGGGTTTCTCTATCTTTAGATCTGGCAAAATTAATTCCTCTCTCAATATCAGTTTGGATGTAGCCCCTCACTCTTAGTCTGGCTGCGATATTTTTTGCTTCTTTTTCAAAGAGCTCTGGGGTGGAGCAATTTCTCTTTGCCCTAATCATTTCTCCCTTAGGGATGTTTTTTATGACGTGTGGTGGATGGCAGGAGGAGGCAGAGAGAATAGTGTTACCAGCTGTAGATTTTCTATGGGTGTATGTAACCACCCTGCTGGTGTTCTATATAGGGATATTTTCCCCAAAACGACCAGCTGGCCCAAAACAAACGGTAATTACAAATGCGGCAGCAACAAATGTATTTGCTGTCAACATATGCTTATTTCAAAAGAGGTTACATCTGTGGCCAACAATAAACAACACATGCTTAAGCAATATATAAATTGTAAAACGGATCATGTAGTTTATGTTATAACATGCAAAATATGTAACCTTCAATACGTGGGCTGCACCACTAATGAACTTAAGGTGCGTATAAGAAAACACCTGAGTGATGTCCCTCATTTTATGTCCCGTAATGTCTCAGCGGCTACTAGACATTTTGCCACTGTTCACAAAGGTGATGTCTCTGCGTTTTCTGTACAGGGAGTGGAAGTGGTCTCCACACCTGCCAGGGGGGGCGATCGCAAACAGAAGCTTTTAAGTAGGGAAACATATTGGATGTTTATTTTAGATACTTGCATACCAAAGGGTCTGAACAGAAAACATGATTTAACTCTGCAATATATGTAATGCATCAATATGTTTATATGTGGTCTCTGAGCGGTTAATACTGTGTAGTACTGCGTCCCCACCCACATGCTCCAGGGAGGATCTACTAATCCAGGAGCACCTGGGTCTGGGACACAGTCTCCAATTAACTAAGAAGGAGGAGTTACCCATTTGTGTGGTATATAAAGAAATTGTTTTTAGTACACTTTTGTATTGTCTTGAAGAAGGGCTCAATACCACAGCCCGAAACGCGTCACAATCTTGTGTCTCTCCATGTGACATTCTTGTTGGATTTTATTACAAGCTGAATAAAGGAAACTTTTTATATGCTGAAGCTGGAATCAACTTTTCTCTTTATCCATTGATGCATACATTCATTCAATCAAAAAGAAAAACTTTACCAGAAGAAACTTGGATTATTCTTTTTGGATTATTAGGAAAGTTCTTCAGAACTGGTCCCATCTGACCTCTGTCTACCTTTGACCCGGTAATGTATATTTTGTCTACTACTCGTGATATTAATAAGATATTTCTCTCTGTATATAGCCAAGAGTTCCCATATTGTGGGAATATATAGTGTTAGGTGCCTCCATAATGCTGATTATTCTCTTAGCAAAGATGCATATTGTTAATGGAAGATCTGACATTATTTGAAAAGAGGACTAAACCCTTGGAAAGTTATTTTCCCTAGTCTGATTGCCGAGTTGAATATTTTATCATATTAATATCCTATATTTTTGATTGGTCATAGAAAAACAGAGTCAAGGGATTACAGTTATTTTCCTGTAAATCCGTGTTTTATTGCTATAGCCTGTTTGATAACAGAAGATCCTAAGTTTCTCTTGGTATATGAGTCCGTTTGTGAAAAGTATGACACTGGTTGTCATAAATCAATAAATCATACTGTGCTGATCAGATAGGGGTGTGTTAACACCACCGTGTGGTACATTCTGGATGTTACGTTGTAACTTCATCATTTGTTTTGCAATTGTATTGTTTTTATATTCTTTGTTTTTATAATAAGAGATTATATATTTTTGAATATACAATTGTTCCTTTGTTTCACTGCTTGCACAAATCAAATTAAGATACTCGATAAAAAGAACTTAGAGGCGTTTTTTATGTCCGCCTGAAGGATAATATATTTTTATATTTTTTTTTATCCTCTCTTTTATATGAAGATTCTTTTTCATATAGAAGATATATGACAAGGGGAAGAGCCAAGTAAGGCGTAGTCTTAATCTGACACATTAAATGAATTGGATACTGTTTAATGATGTCACAAACTTATTGTTCCAATCCCCTACCAAATGTTCATTGATGGCCAACACAGGTGGCAACTAGTCCTACAAAGATGTAGGGTATTGAGATTGCCATGGCTCTACTTATGGATTTAGAATCTTCTCGCAGTGGCTGGCATGAATCCAAACAGCCTTTCCTTCCAACTTTACAGACGTCTCTATGGTAAGCAGGACTTGGTATGTCCCATCAAATTGAGGATCCAGACTCTTTCTGAAGTGCTTCTTGAATACTATGCAAACCTACACAAACCTACACAAACCTCATTGCAGCATGAATGAACCCTGGGGCAAGCCAATGGGAAAACACAATACTACACATTACCTCATTAGACTAGTGGGTTTGTCCATGCATCAAAAGAGTCATCATGGGATACAAGGCTTGGGAGAGACGAAGCAGGTTACTTTGCCTCCATGCACTGTTGTCACTTTGTTATGCTCCTTTGCTGACCCGTTTCCTTTTCCTGTTTGTCTCCTAGTTTCTGAAAGATAGTCAACAGGACCAAATCTACCCCTGACTCAGGGCAGAGCTTCC
Source organism: Bufo bufo (assembly GCF_905171765.1). Taxonomy (NCBI): domain Eukaryota; kingdom Metazoa; phylum Chordata; class Amphibia; order Anura; family Bufonidae; genus Bufo; species Bufo bufo. Next base: position 504,703,308 of record NC_053390.1, read on the forward strand.
AAAGGCAGTAGGGCTGCTGCCTTGGTGACCTAATCTGTTTTTTGTTCCCCATAGCTTCAGGGGTGTTGTCTTTAATATGCGCTTGTACTTTTATTACAGCCACTTGTTCTGGTTTGCTGAGAGCTATTAATTAATGTAAAATGGCATTCCTGATTGGCTTACCCAAGGACCCTATGAACTGCTTGTTTAAAAAGATTTGAGAATGAAAGGGCTTACGCATGCTAAGGGAATAAATATATTTACTAAGTGTGATGAAAAAAAAGATAACACAACAAATCATACAGAAAAATCTAAAGTAAATAAACATCACTAGCCTAGGGGTAGGGATCCGGTCGGCCATGCTGTAACACAGGAAAAATACGTACCTGGGATTTTACTTTCCTTGAGTACGGAGGCAGCACATCACGGGTTAATCCCATTCCCTTCAAATTGTAGGACCGCCCACCTAGATAAATAATTAATCAATTAATTAGCTCCCTAATATAGGGTGGCAACCAGAATGCATCCTTGTGTTAAAAAAATAGATCCAGACACCAAAACTTCAAAAAATAAAAAATTTTATTAGGGAGGGTATCGATGTGCTGCCTCCGTACTCAAGGAAAGTAAAATCCCAGATACGTATTTTTCCTTTCCCTTTTCGTACTCCGGCAGCACATCACGGGATTTGCATAGATCCCAAAGGGGGGATTTCCGCATCTAATACTGCACTTAATACCCCAGTGCCGAAGGCTGAGCTCTTAGCATAGATGTCCAGGCGGTAGTGATTCGCGAAGGTCAGTGTTGAAGACCAGGATGCTGCGTTGCAGATGTCTTCTAGAGATACTTGCGCTTGTTCTGCCCAGGATACTGCTGTGGCTCTTGTAGAGTGTGCCTTGATTGGAAACGGAGGAGGAATCCCCTCAAGGGCATATGCTTCCATAATTGTAGACTTAATCCATCTTGCAATGGTATCTTTGGATGGACACTGCCCTCTTCTTGAACCGGCATATAACAGGAGGAGGTTTTCTGCCTTTCTGAACTCCTTGGTTCTGAGAAGGTAAATTTCAATTGCCCTCTTAACATCTAGTGTGTGTAGGGCACTCTGTTGTTCATCAGAAGGATCAGGAAAGAACGCTGGAAGAAAAGACTCTTTGTTAATGTTAGAAGAAGATGAGACTTTTGGTTGGAAGAATGGCATGGTACGAAGTAGCACTCCGTCTTGAAGAATCCTCAGGTACGGATGTTTCGAGGAAAGGGCTCGTAGTTCTCCCAACCGCTTTGCCGATGTAATTGCAATTAGAAAAGACACCTTATAGGTAAGCCATTTGAAGTCAGCTTGCTGTAGAGGCTCGAATGGAGAAGTCGTTAATCTTCTGAGTACCAAGGACAGGTCCCAGACCGGTATGGGTTCTCAAAAAATAGGTCTTAACTTCTTTACTGCTTTAAAGAACCTGACGATGAGCGGGTGATGAATGAATTTGTTTTCGGTCATGGCATTGATCGCCGTCATATATGGCCTTAGTGTATTTGGTTTGAGACCCTTTTGAAAACCGTCTTGAAGGAACTGCAGTATAGACGAGATGTTAATGACTGAACAATTCGACTCACAGAGCCATTCTGAGAACTTATTCCAGATCTTGGCATACTTCATATTCGTTGATTGCTTACGAGAGCAATGAAGTGTATTAATTACTGAGTCTGAGAGTCCTCTTTCTTCTAGCGCCGATCTTTCAGCCTCTAGGCTGTGAGGTGTAGTCTGTCCAGATGCTGATGATACAGACCCTCTTGAAGTAAAAGATCTGGAACTAGAGGGAGCTTCCAGAATTCCCCCTTGGAAAGCTGGAGAAGAAGGGGAAACCACGACCTTCTCGGCCAGAATGGCGCTATTAGTATCACCTGAGGCCTCTCTACAAGGATCTTCCGAAGGACTCTCACAATGAGAGGGACCGGAGGAAAGATGTACACGAATAAGTATCTCCAGCTGAAGGAAAAAGCATCCACCAGTGTGGGGTCTTCCCACCTGTTCAGAGAGCAAAACCTTGGCAGCTTCTTGTTCCTTCTGGACGCCATCAGGTCCCACGCTGGCAGACCCCATTTGGCCACTATCTGCTGGAATACGTCTTGATTCAGTTCCCATTCTGCCGGTTTGATCATCCTCCGACTCAGCCGATCCGCTTGAGTATTGCAGCAACCTTTGATATGCATGGCTCTTAATTCTAAAAGGTGGGACTCTGCCCAGGAGAAGATCTGTTTGCACAAGCCCAGGAGAACCGCATTCCTCATCCCTCCTTGCTTGTTCAGATAGAATACCGCTGGAAGATTGTCTGAACGCACAAGCACTGGCTTTCCCATTATCTCTGCTGCAAACTGGTGGAGAGCCAAGTGGACCGCCTTCAGCTCCCTGAAATTTGAAGATTGCTTCTTCATTTGTGGTGACCAGAGGCCTTGAACCCATTTGTCTTGGAGGTGTGCTCCCCAGCCTTGGCCAGATGCGTCTGTAGTGATTATGACCGGAGACATGAACTGGAAACTCTTCCCAGAGGAAAGATTCTTGGTCTGAAGCCACCAGTTTAGACTCTGAATTGTTGAAGGCTTCAGTTCCACTCTTGCTTTCAGACTGTGATGGCTGTGATGCCACGTCTGTAGCATATCCTGCTGTAAGTCCCTGGTATGAATCATGGCCCAGGGGACGGCATCTGCTGTCGCTGTCATATGTTCCAGTGTCTTCATGACTCTGCGCACTGAAGGACGATGTAAGGATAATAGGGTTCTTATCTCCTTTTTTAAAATCCCAATCTTTACTGTTGGCAGGAGAAGCGTCATGCGGCGTGTGTCTATCCTGAACCCTAGGAAGGACTTGGAGGTAGTAGGAATGATTTCTGACTTTTTCCAATTTATTAGAAATCCTAGGGATTGAAGTAGTTTTACCGTTTTCTGGAGATGAATCTGCAGAAGGTGTTCAGATTGGGCAGCCAGAAGCCAGTCGTCCAGGTAGGGGAAGACTTGAATATCCTGGCGGCGAAGAGTCACCGCTACTATGATTGCAATCTTGGTAAAAACTCTTGGTGACGAGCAGAGGCCAAAAGGAAGAGCCTTGAACTGGAAGTGAGAAATGCCTTCCTCCCTCTGAATAGACAGTCTTAGAAACTTTCTGGATGACACTCTTATGGGGATGTATAGATACGCGTTCTTTAAGTCTAAGGATACCATGTACTGATCTCTTCTGAGTACTGCTGTTATCGATCTTATAGTTTCCATCTTGAAATTAACTTTCTTCAAGTACTGATTTAAGTAACGCAGATCTATGATGAGACGGTTTCTTCCGTCTGCCTTGGGAACGTGGAATACTCTGGAGTATACCCCCTTTCCCCTCTGGTGGTAAGGCACGGGATCCAGTGCGCCCTTTTCTAAAAATTCTTCCAGTAAATGAACTAGTAGAGGATCTCCTCCTCTGTTTGTCAGAAATCTGTCTCTTGGGAAGTGGTCGAACTCCAGTTCGTAACCTTCTCTGATGATCTGGAGACCCCAATTGTCTGAGGTAATCCGCAGCCACTCTAAATAGTAGTTTGACAGGCGGCCTCCCACTTCCTGACCTGTGGCATCAGAACTCCATGTTCGGTTGTTTGGAATCATCTGGCTTCTTTCCTGGCTTTTCAGGAGCTGGTCTGAATCTACGGTCAGATCTTCCTCTGGTTGAGCGTCCTCTAAAACTTGACCTCCTATAATCCTGTCCTCTATAGGGACGAAAAAACTTCCGTTTGTCTCTACGTCTGGCCTGAGGAAAAATCAATGTCTTCTCGTCCATATTAGCTTCCAGAAGCTTATCCAGATGGGAGCCAAAAAGTCTTCCAGGCTCAAACGGCAAGGAGCAGAGATTACTCTTAGACAAAGGATCTCCGGACCATAGCTTCAACCAGAAGGCTCTTCTAACTGAGTTTGATAGGGCCATATTCTTTGCCGTCAATCTTAACGTATCCAGAGGGAAGTCACAAAGGAACTCCGCCGCCATTTTTAACGATGGTAGTTGTTGCAGCAATTCCTCTCTTGACACTCCATCCTCTATATCCCTACCCAGCTGGCTTAGCCATACCCTGAGAGCCCGAGCTACAGGGACAGTTGCCATAGCAGCCTTGCTTAGGGAGGCCAGGTAAGTGTGCAGTCTCTTTAGGAGCCCATCCGCTTTCTTCTCCATAGGCTCCTTGAGCAAGGAGGAGTCATCAGTAGGAAACAGAGACTTTTTAGCTAAACGGGTAACCGCCTGGTCTACTCTTGCTGGGACTTCCCAGCTGGTGGATTCAGCAGGATCTGTTTTGTACGCTGCTCTAAATCTGGATCCCAGATTTATCTTTCCCACTGGCTGTTCCCATTCTTTACACATAATGGAACTCAAGACAGGGTGACTAGGAAACACAGAGGCTTTCTTCTTAGGAAAATAAAAAAGATTTTCTTCCTCCCGTTCTGATGTCTTTTCTTTCTTAGACTCCATGCTCCTTTTTACTTCCTTAATCAGTTGGTTAACGTTACTCTTGTTAAACAGAAAATTATCCTCCAGAATCGTGGACTCGGACTCAGAGTCTGAAGACACTTCACCTTCAGAGCGTGAAGACTGCTCAGACGATGACCCGGAAGCTAACTGCTCTCTCTTGTTACTCTTCTTTCTAGTTTTAGCAAGGAATTTCTTAAATAGAGACATCATTTTCCTGGTTTCTGCGTCAGAGGCCTCATCTGAATGAGAACAATTCTTACATATATTGGAAGAGCAATTAAGAGTCAACGGCTGAATACAAGAAATGCACAAGGCTTGTTTAGATTTGCGTTTCTTAGCAGATCTAGACGGGGAGACCTTAGGAGGGTTCCCGCTACACTGCTCACAGTGATCCTCTGGATATTCATCAGGCAGAGGCTGATCACATGAATGGCACAACCTGTGCCTGCTCTTTCTGGCCCTCTTCCCTGGTCTGCTTGAGGAGCTGGACATCTGTAACACATAATACAGGAACCAGTAAACAAGGGAAAAACTATTGGAGGATTTGCCTGACACAGGACAGGCAGAATTACCTTTATAATACCAGAGCTCTGCTGCCAGGCACATGCGGCAGCGAGCACTACAGACAGCCAGTTTAAATACTTACAGCTGCACCATGTAGGCGGCGGCATACAGGGTGACGTCAGACGCCCAGCGCCTGCGTTCCACCAAGCGCTTCTTGCGCTTCACGAAACCGGAAGTCCTGAAGAGGAAATTCTACTGACGAAGGAGGAGGCACGTGAAGTGACGTCAGACGCCCAGCGCCTGAGTTCCACCGAGAGCTTCTCTGCGCTCCACCATGCCATCGAAAACCAAGTCAGAATAATACACCCCGGTTACCGATGCGGTAAGCGCTGACTCCGATGCAGAAAGCGAGTCCTGGAAGAGCACAGGAGCGAACGCTAGGGGCCAGGAAATATACATGGCCAAATATAAAGAAAAGAAAAAAAGACAATCAGGCTACCTGATCCAGGTAACCAGCCTCTAAGTGGGCTTTACTGAAGGACAATAAAAAAACACAAGGATGCATTCTGGTTGCCACCCTATATTAGGGAGCTAATTCATTGATTAATTATTTATCTAGGTGGGCGGTCCTACAATCTGAAGGGAATGGGATTAACCCGTGATGTGCTGCCGGAATACGAAAAGGGAAATGGCTATCTACCACGTTATAACACACGACCGACACCCCAGTGTTTACAAGAGATAGGGCAAATCAATACTTACATCCTACAATCTAAAACACCAGAATTATGTAAATGTATATTATAAAGTCCCCACTGTGGAGTTCAAATCTTCTTCGGCGTCACAGACCAACCGTGTGATGTGGGTGATTTTCACAATAAGTCTCAGTAAATTCAAAAGGTAGTCGCGCTGCCAGGCACACTTCAAAGCATCAGAGTGAAAAGTCAAGGAAAAACAGCAGCTCTTTTTGTGTAGCTATGACACAGACTTCCCCCGAGTTCCTCCTGTGGATTACAAAGTTGCGCTGCACATAGTAGGAGGGAGAGAGGAGGTAGGTTTCAGATTTAGTAAGGTGTGCAGCATATGTATGTTAAATTTGAAGCTTTAGGCAAATTTCTTGAACTGAATGGGGGACTATGAGTACAAGCAGGTGATCCAAGACAATATCTGTATCTTTGTCCTGCAGAAGAGCAGCAGCTGCAACAGTGTGGACACATGAGGGGGTGCCTTAAATGATGGGGTCGCAGGGAATAGTAAGCCAAGGGGCGCTGTTTGGCGCTGTGGGACTGGGTAAGAACGCCTTGGGCATGAGAAGAGGCCTCATGACAGAACAGCATGAGAGATTTCTGATAATCGGGTAGACTGAGGGCAGGAGCTTTAGAAAATATTTACTTCAGATGATAGGCACTCGACATCTGGGGTCACTCTGAATACACAATTTATTTATAAAACCTCATCTTTTATATATTAATAAAATATAATAAAAACACTAAAATAAAATACGACTCAAAAAAATGTGAAATAACACTCAGTAGTCAAAAATTAGGAATAGCACTCAGTGGTGAAAAATCACCGGTTAGGGTGATGTCACATCTATGGAGTGTGTCAATACACACAAATCCATGGTGACAAAAACCTGTTGGAGATGTATCACTGCGGAGTGATTCAATATATTCAGATGCAATACCGGATAAACCTAAAGAAGAGGTAGTATGAATAATCTTACCATTTAATACACAATACAGAAAGATTCAACAAATTATCGAAAAACATTGACACTACATTTTAAAAGATAAAATCATAGGCCCGTTGGTCCCCAATACACCCCAAATTACATTCACAAAGGCCCCAAATTTAGGCCTTAAAGTAGCACCCTCCATCAAGATCAAAAAGAAGGGCAATCAAACTATTCAAAAGTGGGCAGGACTGACTGGGTTCTATAGATGTGGAAAATGTACAAACTGTAGGATTACTTCATTTCCCCCAAAAAAACTGGAGATAGACTCAACCACGAATACACATTCACAAAAAATTTATGATTTTTTAGCATGCAATTCTACCAATGTTATCTATGTCATCCAATGCTCCTGTGATAAGCTGTACGTGGGGAGGACCAAAAGGACCCTCAAGAAAAGAATTTCTGAACACATAACGAATATTAAAAAGGGATTCGATAACCATTCTTTATCAAGTCACTTCAAAGTAGTACATAACCAAGACCCGGCAGGGTTAAAGTTTGCAGCACTTGAAAAGGTAGAGAGACACTGGAGAGGTGGGGACCATATTAGTAAAATGTCTAGATTAGAATGCCGATCTTGAGGTATTCGGATTCCTGTAGACCAGGATGGGTGCCCTCTGCCGACAAGTGATCGGGTTATCCTGTTGGTATACCGATCTCTCCTTAGCGGGAGGCTCCCACCCAATTATCAGTAATGCTCAGTCGTGGATACACTGCTGCGAAAAGGAAGAAACAACAAACAAGTTAGAATGGAGTTATATCCATTTCAAAACAGAGATGTAGCATCTATTCAACCTACCATTACACACATTATTGGGGAATTTATCAGTAAAATGAAAAATCAGTCAGACGTTAAACCATAAGACACTTTCCTGCAACTATCGATCGTCTCAATGATAAAAAAAAAAAGCAAGTCCAGGGGGAAAATAAATCGCATATGTACTACAAATACATTATAAGGGATATACGTTAACCCAAATGTGTAAATAGGTTATAAAAGTAGTGCCTACATATACTCTTTTACTACTCTGAATATAAAATTTCTCTTTCTTTTCAAATTTTTACTTTTAGATTTTTCTTTATAATTTAATATTTCTACTTGGTATATGGCATATAAAAGAGCCTATTAGTAAAAAGAGAATTAGTAACCAAACATTCATTTACTGGCAATAATAAAAGTTTGTGAAAAATCGCATATAAACCGCAGGAAACATATGGAGTTCTTAGACAGAAAAAGGGAAAGGGATAATAGCTATACATGTATAGTACATTTGGCTCAATCTGCTCCCACCCTTCCACTATTTGCAAATATTAGGGGAGTTAATGTGTGAGTCATTATATGAAACAACGGTCCACTATATAGAACAATCTAACCCATATGCACAACAACCACATGCGAAACGCATATGAACAAGATGCGGTATTTCGCTCGCTATCATGCTATAATGTTGTAGATATAGAATGTAATCTATTTTGGACATTGACCACATTGAGATATATAAAGTGGAAAGTGATGTTTTTATTGATGTGCAATGAATAGAAAGATATGGAAGGGATGATCCATGCCACTTTTTTGCTTTGTTTTCTCGTGTCATTTCCAAGACACACAAACAGTATTTAAGGGTACGAGAAACATAAAGGAATTAGCCACTGAAGAAGGAGCAAGTCCAAAGCTCCGAAACGCATCTGGTTGGGAATATCCTTATGTGTAAGTACCCGTGTAAGGACTTATAAAGTAATAACAAATGGAGCGCTCCAGGAACTCTACGACTACTAACTGACCTACATACTACAGAGAAGGATGGAACACTGCTAGCTGGCTGTTAGACATCAACCCGCTAAACATATGGGGCGCCGACTAGATCCTCCGAACCACACGAAGATCAGTGCATGAACATAGTACTCACGACCAAGAAGAGGATACAGAGGTAAGATACATCGGTGCCACTTATCACGTGGGACACCACAGTCGACACCAGACTCCACTCCTCAACAGTGAGTAACAAACAGATACATTGCGCAACAGTGTGGTATACTAGTACGGAGGTTTGATCATTTACTTTACCTATACTGGCATATAGAAAGAACCAGATCGAATTACCAGTAAAACATGAACTAAAAAAAGACTTGCATAAATGTGCACATGAAATATGCAAATGAAATGAATTGACACCGTTAATACACTTACTATCTTGGGATAAATTCTGATATATTGGGACCCAACTTACTACGCTATTTAATACTATTATCAAGATTAAAGAATACATAATATACAGGTGAAACTCGAAAAATTTGAATATCGAGCAAAAGTCCATTTATTTCAGTAATGCAAATTAAAAGGAATTGCATTAATGCAGCTTAAAAATATAGTTTTATGAAAAGGTTCAATATTCTAGGGTCAAAGTGTCACACTCTAGTGAGCTAATTAATCCATACCCCCTAAGCAAAGGGTACCTCAAAATTGTGACTTTGGGGTTTCATAAGCTGTAAGCCATAATCATCCAAATTATAACAAATAAAGGCTTGAAATATCTCGCTTTGCATGTAATCAATCTATCTCATATATTAGTTTGCATTACTGAAATAAATGAACTTTGCCAGATATTCAAATTTTTCGAGTTTCACCTGTACATTCCCGCTAATCCCTTCAGGATAATATATCAGGTGTATAATATGTATACTATGGAATATTGCATCTGAATATATTGAATCACTCCGCGGTGATACATCTCCGACGAATTTTTGTCACCATGGATTTGTGTATATTGACACACTCCATGGATTTGACATCACCATAACCGGTGATTTTTTACCACTGAGTGCTATTCCTAATTTTTCACTACTGAGTGTTATTTCTAATTTTTTGAGTCCCATTTTATTTTAGTGTTTTTATTATATTTTATTTATATATATATAAAAGATGAGGTTTTATAAATAAATTGTGTGTTCAGAGTGACTCCAGATGTCAAGTGCCTCTCATTTGAAGTAAATATTTTTTAACGCAAGGTGATTGGGGGAGTCATAAGGATCAGCGCACCAATTCCATATCAGAGAACGAGAGAGCCACTTTGATATCTGTACAAGCTTTAGAAAATGCTTGCTTCAGAGCCCTGAATGCTGCTTCTGCTAAGGAATCAAGGGGAAAAGGATCAGAGGCCAAAGTATTATAGAGTGGCTGCATGAGACTATAGTCCTAGAAACTGTCTGGTGACTGGGGCGGTAAATGAACTTGTTGGATGACTTTCACTTTGTCCTGGAAAAGATGTCAAGCTCCTGGTGATACACAATGACCAGGAATGTCACAGTGTCCTGGCAGTACTGAAGCTTGGATTTGGAAGATTTATAACCATGATCAAGTATGAACATGAGAAGGGAGATGGACGTACTTCTGGGGAGGAACAACAAAACAGTCAATTATTCACTAGTGATGAGCGGCAGGGGCAATATTCGAATTCGCAATATATCACGAATATTTAGACGAATATTCGTCAAATATTTCTTATTTCGTGATATTCGTGAAATTCTTTTCGATTGCGCTATTATGCGTGCACGCACACACGCACACACGTGCACACACACGATTAGCAATAGCTAGTAAGTGAAGTGATGAAAATGGTTGGAAGCAACTTTTGAGATGGTGAGGAAGAAGTCCTGATCACGGTAAGTAATTGTACATTACAGCATTGTTTTAGATTAAAATTCCATGCATGTCATGATAATAGCTTTATATGCAGATAGAGTTTTTCAAATTATTCGAGATTGCGCAAATCGCCACTATCGACTCAAATATTTTAGCGGAATACGTACAACTTGACCTTTATTCAGGTCTGACAACATAATATTGATTGTTGAACTTAGTATTGTTGGGACATCACAGCACTATGTCTGTAGCATGTATGTATGTACAGCAGAGAAATCTCTCTCACATGCACATTGCACATTTATTTTCCTGCCACACACTATATATAACACACACTATATACCCCACACTATATACCCCATACATACATAGTCTATAGATTAAAGTTTTTGTCCTTTTGGTCAGGAGAAGCTTTCTTTGACTGACCACAATAATTTGCTGGTTTATTTAGCGTTACCCAGGGTGCACCACGGGGAGGCGAACCAGCTGTACACCCCATACTGTACAAAGTGGCTCTCCCATTTGCTGATATAGAATTGGTGCGCTGATCATTATGACTCACCCAATCACCTCACTTCACTAGACAGGAACATCTGCTCAGCTGGCCAATATACCATTGCTCAGACCCCACACACATACAAAAGCAATACAATTCGATCTTATAACGGTAACTTTCCGAACGTATGCCGGACATGGCCGTATTGCGATGCATATACAGTGGGTCCTCAATACATGGCCACTGGCCGTGTGCACCCTGCATCACGGATCATTTGCCCATTCACTTAAATGGGTCCGCGATCCAGGAGATGCGGTGCGGAACCCACGGAAGCTTCCGTGGTGTTTCTGACTGCGCCTCTGAACCACAAAAAAGTAGTTAGTGCACTATTTTTTTGCAGAACGGACAGATCACAGACCCTTTCAAGTGAGTCTGGGATCCGTCTGCAGCAGACGCAAGAATGTTGCCCGTGCATTGGGGACTGCTATACGTTCGTGGTCCTTAGCCCTAACTCAAATATGTGACCTTTAAATACTTAAATTGTTTTTGCTGTATTGTTAATGACTAGAGTTGAGCGAACACCTGGATGTTCGGGTTCGAGAAGTTCGGCCGAACTTCCCGTAAATGTTCGGGTTCGGGATCCGAACCCGAACCGAACTTCGTCCCGAACCCGAACCCCATTGAAGTCAATGGGGACCCGAACTTTTGGGCACTAAAAAGGCTGTAAAACAGCCCAGGAAAGAGCTAGAGGGCTGCAAAAGGCAGCAACATGTAGGTAAATCCCCTGCAAACAAATGTGGATATGGAAATGAATTAAAATAAAAATAAAAAAAATAAAAATGAACCAATATCAATTGGACAGAGGTCCCATAGCAGAGAATCTGGCTTCACGTCAGCAGAGAATCAGTCTCTTCATGCCATAGCAAAGAATCTGGCTTCATGTCAGCACAGAATCAGTCTCTTCATGCCATAGCAGAGAATCTGGCTTCATGTCAGCACAGAATCAGTCTTCATGTCATAGCAGAGAATCAGGCTTCACGTCACCCACCACTGGAACAGGCCACTGTCACACATTTAGGCCCCGGCACCCAGACAGAGGAGAGAGGTCCTGTAACAGAGAATCTGGCCTTATGTCAGCACATAATCTGTCTTCATGTCATAGCAGAGAATCAGGCATCACGTCACCCACCACTGGAACAGGCCACTGTCACACATTTAGGCCCAGGCACCCAGGCTGAGGAGAGAGGTCCCGTAACAGAGAATCTGGCCTTATGTCAGCGCAGAATCAGTCTTCATGTCATAGCAGAGAATCAGGCTTCACGTCACCCACCACTGGAACAGGCCACTGTCACACATTTAGGCCCAGGCACCCAGGCAGAGGAGAGAGGTCCCGTAACAGAGAATCTGGCCTTATGTCAGCGCAGAATCAGTCTTCATGTCATAGCAGAGAATCAGGCTTCACGTCACCCACCACTGGAACAGGCCACTGTCACACATTTAGGCCCAGGCACCCAGGCAGAGGACAGAGGTCCCGTAACAGAGAATCTGGCCTTATGTCAGCGCAGAATCAGTCTTCATGTCATAGCAGAGAATCAGGCTTCACGTCACCCACCACTGGAACAGGCCACTGTCACACATTTAGGCCCAGGCACCCAGGCAGAGGAGAGAGGTCCCGTAACAGAGAATCTGGCCTTATGTCAGCGCAGAATCAGTCTTCATGTCATAGCAGAGAATCAGGCTTCATGTCACCCACCACTGGAACAGGCCACTGTCACACATTTAGGCCCAGGCACCCAGGCAGAGGAGAGAGGTCCCGTAACAGAGAATCTGGCCTTATGTCAGCACAGAATCTGTCTTCATGTCATAGCAGAGAATCAGGCATCACGTCACCCACCACTGGAACAGGCCACTGTCACACATTTAGGCCCAGGCACCCAGGCAGAGGAGAGAGGTCCCGTAACAGAGAATCTGGCCTTATGTCAGCACAGAATCTGTCTTCATGTCATAGCAGAGAATCAGGCTTCACGTCACCCACCACTGGAACAGGCCTCTGTCACACATTTAGGCCCAGGCACCCAGGCAGAGGAGAGAGGTCCCGTAACAGAGAATCTGGACTTATGTCAGCACAGAATCTGTCTTCATGTCATAGCAGAGAATCAGGCTTCACGTCACCCACCACTGGAACAGGCCACTGTCACACATTTAGGCCCCGGCACCCAGACAGAGGAGAGAGGTCCTGTAACAGAGAATCTGGCCTTATGTCAGCACAGAATCTTTCTTCATGTCATAGCAGAGAATCAGGCATCACGTCACCCACCACTGGAACAGGCCACTGTCACATATTTAGGCCCAGGCACCAAGTCAGTGGTGTAGTACAGTCGATATGAACCACATGAAGTTTCACCAAATATCCAGTCTGCAGGTTTGCAATAGGGTCATACCAATATACAGGAGCTGCAGCAATGATCACTTGTTAAATATAGTTCCATATATTCATAAGCTATTAGCAGAGAGTCAGGACATGCTAAATAAACCTCTTCAAATGTGCTATTAGATAACTGAGGAAAGTTTTAACAGACAGAGTCTTTACAGTGGACTCTTCCAGAAAGCCCCCTGTGTATTCTGCTACTTGGTTTGGTCTCCTCAGTGCAGACATTTACTGTGAAGGAGGTAGGATCTCTGTCTAAGTTCTCTAAAGCTAAAGTTCATTTATCTATTGTAAAAAGTTATAATATATACCCATAATAGTTCTGTAGAATGTAAAAAGGTGACTGTATGTTTTTTAGCAGCCTTTAAACCCTGCAGCACATGCTAGGCTGAGTAGATGATGTACAGTTAAAGAGACATGTGTTCTTCCTAAAATGGCTGCAAGACATGCTGTATTCCAGGTCACCCTGCTGCAATATCTTTGTAAATGATTTTCTCTTGTTCATTTTTCTGTATGCTTTGTTATATCCTGTAACATGTATGTGGGAATGTAATATAATGACTGCCTGTTATGATATAGGTGGGCTGGTGACCTGGCTGTATACCACATAGTCGCAGTGTTTCCCTGTTGTATTACAGGCTCCAGCCAAGTGCACTACACCTCAATAAAGCTTTAAACCACAGAAGACCTGAGTGTCGTCCCTTAGAGTCCACTTAGAGTTTATGCCTGGAGGAGCTGGTGACCGAGTGAGTGTGAAAGCTGGAGGTGTCGCAGATGGTGCAAGGAAAAGAGGGTTACATTTGGTGCCGTGACTCGGATGTCATCATTCTGCTTAAAGTGACCAGTGAAGATACCTAAAGTCACCAGTGTGCGAGTTCTGAGGTGATTGTGCCACGGCGGAGCTGCTAGGCGGCAGATTGACCTTATTAGCGGTTTATATCCTCTCAGGAATAGAAGATGAGTGGACGAGCCAGAGCCCGCGGAAGAGCACGTGCCAGGGGGCAGCCCAGCCAAGGACAGCCTGGACAGGAGCAAGAGGCTCAAGAACCTAGACGCATTGAAAGACCCCAGCAGCCACCAGCCGAGCCTTTGCTTGTGGGAAGAGGGCGCCAGAGAGGCCCGCCAGTAGTGGAGAGACCTCCGACTGATGTTCCGCAGCTTTCAGCTGGATTTCAGGACATATCCCTCAGAGAATGGGGTGGCCGCAGGCGTGACTTCCATGTCCTTGGAGTGAACACCCGGCAGACCATTGAATAGAAATGTGAGACCTGTTTTTTTTTTGCACTGTGTGGCAGGTTAAGGTTTAATCACAGAATCAGACTTCTATCTGCACGGTAGCGTGTGTCTTAGGTTTTTCTGAATGACACTATCAGTACCTTCAATGTAAGATATCCTTTTTGGGATAGATTTCAAGTAGGCCTCAAATACCAGAAACTAGTTATTTTGAGAATGGCAAATTTGGGAATAGTTTTTCAACCCAGAAAAAAAATAGGGCTTTTACGGTCGCTACAAATAACTTGACCAGATTAAACAGTACAGATTTGCTTGAATAGAAATGTGAGACCTGTTTTTTTTTTGCACTGTGTGACAGGTTAAGGTTTAATCACAGAATCAGACTTCTATCTGCACGGTAGCGTGTGTCTTAGGTTTTTCTGAATGACACTATCAGTACCTTCAATGTAAGATATCCTTTTTGGGATAGATTTCAAGTAGGCCTCAAATACCAGAAACTAGTTATTTTGAGAATGGCAAATTTGGGAATAGTTTTTCAACCCAGAAAAAAAATAGGGCTTTTACGGTCGCTACAAATAACTTGACCAGATTAAACAGTACAGATTTGCTTGAATAGAAATGGGAGACCTGTTTTTTTTTGCACTGTGTGACAGGTTAAGGTTTAATCTCAGAATCAGACTTCTATCTGCACGGTAGCGTGTGTCTTAGGTTTTTCTGAATGACACTATCAGTACCTTCAATGTAAGATATCCTTTTTGGGATAGATTTCAAGGAGGCCTCAAATACCAGAAACTAGTTATTTTGAGAATGGGAAATTTGGGAATGGTTTTTCAACCCAGAACAAAAAGTGTGCTTTTACGGTCACTACAAATAACTTGACCAGCTAAAACAGTACAGATTTGGTTAAATAGAGATGTGAGGCCTGTTTTTTTTGCGCTGTGTGACAGGTATAGGTTTAATCACAGAATGACACTTCTATCAGCACGCTAGCGTGTGTCTTAGGTTTTTCTGAATGACACTATCAATACCTTCAATGTAAGATTTTCTTTTTGGGATAGATTTCAAGTAGGCCTCAAATACCAGAAACTAGTTATTTTGAGAATGGGAAATTTGGGAATGCTTTTTCAACCCAGAACAAAAAGTCTGCTTTTACGGTCACTACAAGTAACTTGACCAGCAAAAACAGTGCAGATTTGGTTGAATAGAGATGTGAGACCTGGTTTTTTTTTGCGCTGTGTGACAGGTATAGGTTTAATCACAGAATGACACTTCTATCAGCACGCTAGCGTGTGTCTTAGGTTTTTCTGAATGACACTATCAATACCTTCAATGTAAGATTTTCTTTTTGGGATAGATTTCAAGTAGGCCTCAAATACCAGAAACTAGTTATTTTGAGAATGGGAAATTTGGGAATGCTTTTTCAACCCAGAACAAAAAGTCTGCTTTTACGGTCACTACAAATAACTTGACCAGCAAAAACAGTGCAGATTTGGTTGAATAGAGATGTGAGACCTGTTTTTTTTTGCGCTGTGTGACAGGTATAGGTTTAATCACAGAATGACACTTCTATCAGCACGCTAGCGTGTGTCTTAGGTTTTTCTGAATGACACTATCAATACCTTCAATGTAAGATTTTCTTTTTGGGATAGATTTCAAGTAGGCCTCAAATACCAGAAACTAGTTATTTTGAGAATGGGAAATTTGGGAATGCTTTTTCAACCCAGAACAAAAAGTCTGCTTTTACGGTCACTACAAATAACTTGACCAGCTAAAACAGTGCAGATTTGGTTGAATAGAGATGTGAGACCTGTTTTTTTTTGCGCTGTGTGACAGGTATAGGTTTAATCACAGAATGACACTTCTATCAGCACGCTAGCGTGTGTCTTAGGTTTTTCTGAATGACACTATCAATACCTTCAATGTAAGATTTTCTTTTTGGGATAGATTTCAAGTAGGCCTCAAATACCAGAAACTAGTTATTTTGAGAATGGGAAATTTGGGAATGCTTTTTCAACCCAGAAAAAAAAGTGTGCTTTTACGGTCAATACAAATAACTTGACCAGCTAAAACAGTACAGATTTGGTTGAATAGAAATGTCAGGTCTATTTTTTAGGCGCTGGGTGACAGGCTCAACTTGCCCCTGATGTAATATATGGCCAAAAAATAACCACACTGTTGATGGTTAAATGCACTTGGGTGACACAGGCTCAGCCTGCACCAGATGTAGTATATGGCCAAAAAATAATCAGACTGTTGATGGTTAAATGCACTTGGGTGACACAGGCTCAGCCTGCACCAGATGTAGTATATGACCAAAAAATAATCAGACTGTTGATGGTTAAATGCACTTGGGTGACACAGGCTCAGCCTGCAGCTAATGTAGGATATAGCACAAAATAACCACACTATCGATGGTTAAATACACTTGGGTGACACAGGCTCAGCCTGCAGCTGATGTAGTATATGGCCAAAAAATAATCAGACTGTTGATGGTTAAATGCACTTGGGTGACACAGGCTCAGCCTGCAGCTGATGTAGTATATGGCCAAAAAATAACCAGACTGTTGATGGTTAAATGCACTTGGGTGACACAGGCTCAGCCTGCAGCTGATGTAGGATATAGCACAAAATAACCACACTATCGATGGTTAAATACACTTGGTGATAGCTCGTGCTGGCGCACCACAAGTCACAAAATGGCCGCCAATCACCCCAGAAAAAAAGTGATCTAAAAACGCTCTGGGCAGCCTCAAAAAAGTGAGCAAGTCAATAATAGCACTTCAATGATCCACAGCTGCAGATCGATCACAGAATGAAGTCTTTTGGAGGAGTTAATCTGCCTAATCTCGCCCTAACGTCGCAGCTGCAACCTCTCCCTATACTGATCATAGCAGAGTGACGTGCGGCGCTACGTGACTCCAGCTTAAATAGAGGCTGGGTCACATGGTGCACTGGCCAATCACAGCCATGCCAATAGTAGGCATGGCTGTGATGGCCTCTTGGGCCAAGTAGTATGACGCTTGTTGATTGGCTGCTTTGCAGCCTTTCAAAAAGCGTCAAGAAAGCGCCGAACACCGAACCCGAACCCGGACTTTTACGAAAATGTTCGGGTTCGGGTCCGTGTCACGGAAACCCCAAAATTCGGTACGAACCCGAACTATACAGTTCGGGTTCGCTCATCCCTATTAATGACATTACTTTCATCCATCCCTATATTTAAAAAATGTGGGATTATATGCTTGCTTCTTTCTCCTGCAGCGCATGAAAAAATGGTCTGATCTGAAGAGGAGGCACGGGGAGCTGATCAGAGAGATCCGTGATAGAAAATGCCCAGGTACAATGCTTACATTACTTTTGTATCTTCCACCAACACTCTGTAATGTAGATATATAGTTATTCAAATAATTATTTCATCCCTTTACAAATGATTACTTAGTATTATCTGGTGTGGCAATTACTAAATCAGCTGGTTACGGTTACATCATACAGCTCTACCTTGCTGTGAGTGTGTGTATATATATATATATATATATATATACACACAGCAAGGTAGATATGTATGATGCAACCGGCTGATTATGTAAGTTTCAAACACTCAAGAATATATACAAGTTATATATAATCTGCATTCCAGTAAAAGGCCCCATCCATCATTACATTACAATCATCCCCCACTTAATTAGGATTTATTATGAGTTCCGAGTTGTTTGTCAAAATTCTGAACATTGTGTGATTATAGGTGTTCCCCTCCCGTCCGTCCGCCACCGATCTTCTAAAGAGGATCTGAGGTTGGTGGAGGTCTCTGAGGAGGAGGAAGAGGAGGATAGAGAGCAGGCAGGACCCTCTGGGCGAAGTTGTGAAGGTCGAGGCAGAAGCCTCCCAGACGTCGCTTCCCCCACCCCCATGCCCAGTTAATGAAGAGGAGTAGGAGGTAGTCATCATTCCCCGCCAAGAGGGTAAATATGTGTACACATCAAAATAAATCTGTACCCATAACATTTACAGAAACATTAACCCTTTCTACCCCATGTCAGTTTTCAACATCCTTTCAACAAGTCCATTTTTAGCAAATCTGTCATGTGTCACTTTATGTGCTATTAATTTTCTCATATAAATATATACATTTCTCGTCACATATAGTACTTCATGATGAAAGTCTTACAATATAGTCCATAAATGTTTTTTAAATTTATTAAATTAAATGTCTCTACTTTTATACTAAATAGCAATACTTTCAAAAATAGTTATTACTTAACCTTTTTTTATTATGTCTACTTCATGTTTGGATTTGTTTTAAAATGACATTTAATTTATTCTTGACATAACAAGGCTTAGAAATTTATAAGCAAATATCCAAATTTATACGAAAAATTACCAAACCAAATTTTTTAACGACCAATTCATTTAACCACCTCCCGTCCGCCCATTGAATATAAACGTCCGGGAGGTGGTTGTCTATCACCTAATGGACGTTTTAAAACATCCTTTCAGAGATCGCAGCTGCACGCTAATCGTGCAGCTGCTGATCGGGTTGCCCGCTCTCAGTGACAGCAGGGCAACCCTTAG
This sequence comes from Bufo bufo, assembly GCF_905171765.1. Taxonomy (NCBI): domain Eukaryota; kingdom Metazoa; phylum Chordata; class Amphibia; order Anura; family Bufonidae; genus Bufo; species Bufo bufo. Next base: position 504,722,378 of record NC_053390.1, read on the forward strand.
AGAAGGCAGGGACAGTGCCCAGGTGTCCCTGCCTTCTAGATCACTGTATACACTGCTTACCAAGCGCTGTGCATACAGAGCAGGAAGCGCTATGCACTTACTGTTCTGGCCCGGCGGTCATGTGATCGCCGGGACCGGAGAGAGCAGGAGCTGTGTGAGGTCCTTCAGAGACCTCGATCAGCCCTGCACTGAGGCTGTACAACGCTGTATTGCGCTGTACAGCCTCTCTGGGGGGTGTATTTTCCCTGTAACTGGGGCTACTATGTCAGCCCCAGTTACAGGAGAAATCAACAGTAGAAAAAAAAAGAAAAGTGAAGTAAATGTCCCCCAAAAGTCTTGTATGACCTTATGGGGGACACAAAGTGAAAAATAAAAAATAAAAAAAGAAAGTGTTAAAAAAAAAATAAAAAAAAAGGTTTCACATGTAAAAAAAAATTTCAAAATAGAAAAAAATTAATAAAACAGACATATTTGGGATTGCCGCGTCCGTGGCGGTCGGATCTATAAATTTATCACATGATCCACCCAGTCCGCTAAACACCATTAAGAAAAAAAAAACTGTGTAAAAAAAAGCCATTTTTGTCACCTTACATCACAAAAAGTGCAACACCAAGTGATCAAAAAATAAAAATAAAATATAGCTCTCAGAACATGGAGACACTAAAACATATTTTTTTGGTTTCAAAAATGCTATTATTGTGTTAAAGTGAAATAAATAAAAAAAGTATACATATTAGGTATTGCCGCATCCGTAACAACCAGCTCTATAAAAATATCACATGACCTAACCCCTCGGGTGAACACCGTAAAAAAAAAAAACTGTGTCAAAAAAGCCATTTTTGTCATCTTACATCACAAAAAGTGCAACACCAAGTGATCAAAAAGGCATATGTCCCACAAAATTGTACCAATAAAACCGTCACCTCATCCCGAAATAAATGAGCCCCTACATAACAAAATCGCTCAAAAAAAAAAAAATATATAGCTCCCAGAACATGGACACATTAAAACATAATTTTTTTGATTCAAAAATGCTATTATTGTGTAAAACCTAAATAAATAAGAAAAAGTATACATATTACGTATCGCCACGTCCATAACGACCTGCTCTATAAAAATGTCACTTGACCGAACCCCTCAGGTGAACACTGTAAAAAAAAAAAAAAAAAAAACTGTGCTAAAACAACCAATTTTTTGTCACCTTGCCCCATATAGTGTTATAATGAATGATAAAAAAAATCATATGTACCCAAAAATAGTACCAATAAAACTGGCACCTTATCCCCTAGTTTCCAAAATGGGGTCACTTCTTGTGAGTTTCTACTGTAAGGGTGCTTTAGGGGGGCTTCAAATGGGACATGGCATCTAAAAACCATGTGGCGCTCCTTTTCTTCTGCACCCTGCCATGTGCCCATACAGCAGTTTATGACCACATGTGGGGTGTTTCTGTAAACCGCAGAATCTGGGTAATAAATATTGAGTTTTGTTTGGCTGTTAACCATCGATGTGTTAAAGAAAAAATTAGATTAAAATGGAAATTCTGCCCAAAAAGTAAAATTTAAAAATTTGATCTCCATTTTCCTTTAATTCTTGTGGAACGCCTAAAGGGTTAACAAAGTTAGTAAAATCGGTTTTAAGTAACTTGAGGGGTGTAATTTCTACAATGGGCTCATTTATGGGGGTATCCACTATGTAGGCCCCACAAAGTGACTTCAGACCTGAACTGGTCCTTAAAAAGTGGGTTTTGGCAATTTTCTTAAAAATGTTAAGACTTGCTTCTAAACTTCTAAGCCTTCTAACGTCCCCAAAAAAATAAAATGACATTTCCAAAATGATGCCAACATAAAGTAGACATATGGAGAATGTTAAGTAATAAATATTTTATGAGGTATCACTTTCTGTTTTAAAAGCAGAAAAATTGAAATGTTGAAAATTGCAAATTTTTCGAAATTTTTGGTAAATTTGGGATTTTTTTCATAAATAAAGGTGAAATATATTGACTCAAATTTATGACTAGCATGAAGTACAATGTGTCACGAGAAAACAATCTCTGAATGACTTGGATAAGTAAAAGCGTTCCAAAGTTATTACCACATAAAGTGAGATATGTCAAATTTGCAAAATTAGGCCTGGTCAGGAAGGGGGCAAATGGCCCAGATGTGAAGTGGATAATATGTAACTTTATGGGGCTTACATAGTGTAAACAACCCATAAATCACCCCATTTTTTAAACTACACCCCTCAAGCTATTAAAAAATAATTTTGAAAACTTTGTAAACTCTTTGGTTGCCTAAAGAAAATTCACTGAAAAAGTAAAAGACATTCCAATATTTAATTTTTTTTTGCAGAATGTACATTTTTTATTATATTTTATGCAACTCATCAAGGATTTACAGCAAAACGAAACACTTAATCTATTACCTTGAATCCGGAGTTTACAAAAACACCCCATGTGCAATCAGAAACTAATGTATGGGCGCACAGCAGTGTTCAGAGTGAAAGAAGCACCATATGGCCTAAGGAGAGAAGGTTTATCTCAAATGGTAATTGGCTATGTCGCATGTGAAGAAATCCAAAGCTAACCCAAAGGCGGAAAACAGAGAAAAGCTACCCATTCCAGAAACTACACTCCTGAAGTAATTTTTCAAGTTGTGTAGTGAGCACTTTTACCCATCAGGCATTTCACAAATTGCTTTCAAATAAAAAAAATATAAAAAAATTGTCATAAAAAAGTTGTTTATTCCCCCACATTTTTTAGGGGAATAACAACTTTTTTATGACAAATTTTTTTATATTTTTTTTATTTGAAAGCAATTTGTGAAATGCCTGATGGGTAAAAGTGCTCACTACACAACTTGAAAAAAAACTTTTTTGTAATGGTATCATTGCATTATAATGGCTAGACATCAATTAGAAGGATAAGGACAAAAGAAGCAGGAAATGGTATATTATAAGGCCTACACATAACCCAGAAGGATAAGGACAACAGCAGCAGACAATGGTAATGGTTTATTATAAGGCCTACACATAACTCAGAAGGATAAGGACAACAGCATCAGCAGGTAGATGGTAAGTTAACGGTGTAATTTAAGGCCTACACATAGCTTGGCTAAAGTCTGCAGGAACAGACAGCAGCATGTTCTTAGTTTGCAGAAGGAAAGTGTTCACAGGAATGGGCCCCTGCCATACTGGTGAAACTACTAAAATAAATTTATGCAAACCAAACAGCAGTATCTTTGTTCATATATATATATATATATACAGTACAGACCAAAAGTTTGGACACACCTACTCATTCAAAGACTTTTCTTTATTTTCAGGACTATAAAAATTGTAGATTCACACTGAAGGCATCAAAACTATGAATTAACACATATGGAATTATATACATAACAAACAAGTGTGAAACAACTGAAAATATGTCATATTCTAGGTTCTTCAAAGTAGCCACCTTTTGCTTTGATTACTGCTTTGCACACTCTTGGCATTCTCTTGATGAGCTTCAAGAGGTAGACCCCTGAAATGGTTTTCACTTCACAGGTGTGCCCTGTCAGGTTTAATAAGTGGGATTTCTTGCCTTATAAATGGGGTTGGGACCATCAGTTGCGTTGAGGAGATGTCAGGTGGATACACAGCTGATAGTCCTACTGAATAGACTGTTAGAATTTGTATTATGGCAAGACAAAAGCAGCTAAGTAAAGAAAAACAAGTGGCCATCATTACTTTAAGAAATGAAGGTCAGTCAGTCAGCCAAAAAATTGGGAAAACTTTGAAAGTAAGGGCTATTTGACCATGAAGGAGAGTGATGGGGTGCTGCGCCAGATGACCTGGCCTCCACAGTCACCGGACCTGAACCCAATCGAGATGGTTTGGGGTGAGCTGGACTGCAGAGTGAAGGCAAAAGGGCCAACAAGTGCTAAGCATCTCTGGGAACTCCTTCAAGACTGTTGGAAGACCATTTCAGGGGACTACCTCTTGAAGCTCATCAAGAGAATGCCAAGAGTGTGCAAAGCAGTAATCAAAGCAAAAGGTGGCTACTTTGAAGAACCTAGAATATGACATATTTCAGTTGTTTCACACTTGTTTGTTATGTATATAATTCCACATGTGTTAATTCATAGTTTTGATGCCTTCATAGTCATGCAAATTAATAAAACTCTTTGAATGAGAAGGTGTGTCAGAACTTTTGGTCTGTACTGTATATATTGTGAGAGAGTGACTGGAAAAGTAGTAGAGAATCGTTATATTTCCCCTAGGTTTCTTTCGTATACCATGTACTATGCTACAGGAGGTGGATATCTCAACTAGGAAACCTGGGTGAGATATCAGAAATCCAGGAAAAGATGGTCTGCTTTAGCAAAGCATAGTTTGCTGAGGACTTTGGTAAATTGTGTTGTCGGGCCTGGATTTCAATGGAATGAGGATGCAGGTTGGTAGCGGGGCTCCTCATTCCCTTCCTGTCCAGAACAGGTTTCATATAGAGCTCTCAGCCAGGTGATGGAGCTCAGCTCATTTCTGGGCTATAAAGGTTTGCACTATGAGCATGTCTGGGTGGGGACTGGCTGAACTGACTGGCTTTCACCATTGCTGCTGAAGTCTGTGCAAACAACAAAAAGGACACTGTGAGTTTATGTTGAATTGTGTCGTGTGGCTGGTAGTAGGCCGCCCGTATAGAAAGGGTGATTTTATGTTTAGTTAGTGCTCAGCCGAGCAGGAATTTATTTTGTATCTTTGCCTGAATGTAAAGGCCTTATATTTTGTTTGTGGACGAGAATAAAGAAAACAGGCAAACCCCTGTGTGAACTGTGCCATTGTGTCACTGTCTCTGACTGCTGTGCCTACTACTATTGAGCTGACCCCCACATATGGTGTCGGATGCGGGCAACTGGATCCAAAAATGCAGTCTTAAAGAGACAGACACCTAAAAAGTTTGTTGCACAGACCTGCCAGTTCACTTCACGGCTGGTGTAATGGAGGACTTTGGCAAACAGTTTGGACAAGCCATTCTTCAACGGCAACAGCTGATTTTGCAGCAGCAGCAAACCTTTGCACAGGCTGACAAACGACAGCACCAGGCACAGGCCAGGCTGGATGATATGAATCGCCAATTAATGGAGAAAATGGCGGTGCTGAGTGAGGCAATGGCGGCTTTGCGACTTACCGGTGAAAATGCTGCCGTTTCAGGAAGCCGGGGAGCATTGCCAACAGCACGGGCTGCGGTACAAAGTTCACTCCAAAAGATGATGCCCACAGATGATGTGGAAGCCTATCTCATGGTCTTTGAGAGAGTAGCAGAGCGTGAAAAGTTACCAGTCGACCAGTGGGCGGATGTGGTGGCGCCTTTCTTAACTGGGGAACCGCAGAAGGCCTACTACGATTTGGGTGAGCCAGAGGCGAAAAATTATGCAAAACTTAAGGGTGAGATACTTGCTCGACTTGGAGTAAACATGCATGTGCGTGCAGGCCGTGTGCACAACTGGACTTTCTCTGAGAGCTTGCCACCCCGTTCACAGATGCACGATCTGATCCATCTTGTGAGGAAATGGCTGCAGCCTGAGGAAAGTACCCCAGGTCAAATTGTAGAAAAAGTTGTCCTGGATAAGTTCATCAGGTCAGTACCCCCCAAGATCCAGCGCTGGGTTGGAGAAGGAGGACCTACAACTGCTGACCAATTGGTGAGTCTCGTGGAGCAGTACAGTGCAACAGAGGACCTACTCCAAGCATCTTCCAGGTATGCCAGCCCCAGGGACAGCAGGTCACCGAAGTCTACTGGTAAGCCTGTACCAATTGCTAGAGACATGAGAAATGCTTTAAGGGGAGATGGCTCAAAGGGGGAGCCAGCTGTGCCACGTTCCGCTGGGACCTGGAGGTCCAGGCCAGGGTCCCAAAATGGGGAACAGTGCCGTGTACAGTGCTGGCGGTGTCATGAATTTGGACATGTGGTTGCTAATTGCCCCCTCACAACTGAGCCAATGGACTGCAATATGTCCAGACGTATTTCTCTGTTTGCACAACCCGTGTATTCTGCAGAAACTGTGTCTAAGTTAGAACCTCAAATGTGTACTGTGTCCATAGGAGGTTGTACAGCTGAGGCGCTGTTGGACTCTGGGAGCTTGGTGACCTTGGTACACGGCTCTCTGGTAAACCCTGGGACATACAGTGGACATACTGTTGGGGTACTGTGCATACATGGAGAAACCAGAGAGTACCCAACTGCTCGGGTCACAATAGAAACTCCATGTGGTGTATCATGTCATGAAGTGGGTGTGGTTAAGTCACTAATGCATAGTGTGATACTGGGAAGAGACTTTTCCCTATTCTGGGACTTATGGCAGAGCAGAAATGCAACCTGTGGAGAAAATCTGACTGATAATGTGTGTACTGAGGTTACCCCGGAACCCTATGACCCCGATTCTGAGGTTCCCACAGTAGGGGTGACCACTGACGAAGTTGATGATTTTCCTCTAGCCGTTCTAGCTGGTGATACTGAAGATGTGGGGGGGGTTCCTGATATGCCTAATTTAGAGGTGTCTGCCTCTGCTTATCTAGATGATATCATCATTTTTTGTGATGACTGGGAAAGTCATTTACCAAAAGTGCAGGCGGTGTTGGATTCCCTCCGGGCAGCCGGGTTAACAGCAAACCCTAAGAAGTGTGCTTTAGGTCTTGAGGAAGCACGTTATCTAGGGTATATAATTGGGAGAGGTGTAATAAAACCTCAAGTGAATAAGGTAGAAGCCATCCAAGATTGGCCCCGGCCCATAACCAAAAAGCAAGTGAGAGCCTTTTTGGGAATTGTGGGGTATTACCGTAGGTTTATCCCAAACTTTGCTAGTGTAGCAGTACCCTTGACAGACCTCACCAAGGGAAGTAAGTCGGCCATGGTAAAATGGAGCACAGAAGCTGAGAGTGCATTTCAGGAGTTAAAGTCTGCCCTTTGTAGACAACCAGTGTTGATGACCCCAGATTTCAAAAAGGTGTTTACTGTACAGACGGATGCCTCTGATGTTGGTTTAGGGGCAGTCCTGTCACAGGAGGTTGGGGGAGAAGAACACCCCGTGACATACCTGAGTAGAAAACTTACTCCTGCGGAGAAAAATTATAGTATTGTTGAACGGGAATGTCTGGCAATTAAATGGGCTCTAGAGACTCTAAGATATTACTTGTTGGGTCGACAGTTCAGGTTGGTGACAGATCATTCCCCCCTTACATGGATGAGTCAGGCCAAGGAGAAAAACGCGAGAGTCACAAGGTGGTTTCTGACTTTACAAAACTTTAAATTTTTGGTTGAGCACAGGTCAGGCAAACTGCAAGGGAATGCCGATGCCCTGTCCAGAACACACTGTTTGGTGAGTAAAAGTGTTTGGCCCCACAGGTTCGAACAAAGGGGAAGGGTATGTGAGAGAGTGACTGGAAAAGTAGTATGGAATCGTTATATTTCCCCTAGGTTTCTTTCGTATACCATGTACTATGCTACAGGAGGTGGATATCTCAACTAGGAAACCTGGGTGAGATATCAGAAATCCAGGAAAAGATGGTCTGCTTTAGCAAAGCATAGTTTGCTGAGGACTTTGGTAAATTGTGTTGTCGGGCCTGGATTTCAATGGAATGAGGATGCAGGTTGGTAGCGGGGCTCCTCATTCCCTTCCTGTCCAGAACAGGTTTCATATAGAGCTCTCAGCCAGGTGATGGAGCTCAGCTCATTTCTGGGCTATAAAGGTTTGCACTATGAGCATGTCTGGGTGGGGACTGGCTGAACTGACTGGCTTTCACCATTGCTGCTGAAGTCTGTGCAAACAACAAAAAGGACACTGTGAGTTTATGTTGAATTGTGTCGTGTGGCTGGTAGTAGGTCGTCCGTATAGAAAGGGTGATTTTATGTTTAGTTAGTGCTCAGCCGAGCAGGAATTTATTTTGTATCTTTGCCTGAATGTAAAGGCCTTATATTTTGTTTGTGGACGAGAATAAAGAAAACAGGCAAACCCCTGTGTGAACTGTGCCATTGTGTCACTGTCTCTGACTGCTGTGCCTACTACTATTGAGCTGACCCCCACAATATATATACATATATATATATATAGTATATAGGGAGAGAAAGAGAGGGAGAAAGCCAAATGCCACGTCATTTCCTCAAGAAATTGTCTGTTTACTAAACAAAAAGCTAATTTTTGGCCAACACAATGTGACCTTTATCACGCAGTGACAAAAGTGAATAGTACCAAATACAAAGTTAAATACCCAATCAGACTAAACTAAAAATATTATTAAGTGCATCAACAAAAATTTTCCTGCTTTGTAATGTGAGTATAAATAAAGTATATTTTAAAATATAAGGTACATAATAGACAAGTATCCATACAGTGAAGAGAATAATAATTTCACTAACACTATTTTGCTTAATAATATGTGCTTAATATAATCAAAATGACAAGTAAAAAAAAATTGTTCAAAAACCAATAGAGTTTTAAAAAAAACTGCTGTTCTGATAAAAAAATTAATGGAGTTGGCGAAGAACTAACCAGCATGGATCCGAGATAGCGTCCCGTTTTGTTAACTCTGCATGGCGGAGCATAGCTTCCTCCTAAGTGACAGAAAAAAGGAGATGCAATCACATGTTCGCATCGATTGAGGAACGCACAAAGGCCACGAGCGTCCATACTCAGGTCATATTTATAATTGGTACATACCCATGGTAAGGTTTATCAAATAATTTATTTACAAATGCCTAAACAGGCGTTGAACCTATCTTGCCCCAGGTGAAAATTAATACTTCACTTTTATTATTACTTGAGTTAAAAACGTGTGCTTGATACCTTTATTTTAATTTTACTTAATGAACCAAAAAAAGAAAAAAGTTAAAAATACAGTCGCCACTCCACTGTTATGTCAAAGATTGGTCAGTGAATCAAGAGGGAGAGCTCGTGCACTATCTCTCACCCCTGTGACTTTACAGGCAGTGTGCTGCCATCATGCCGCTTGCAGTGCCACTATCAACTAGGCTAAGTTGTGGGAGCGTGGAGCCGTCAACCCACTATGAACGCAACACATTAGGCATCCTATGTGCTATCGAATCTATATCTGTCCTACTGATAGTAGACACTGCGATTGGAACAATCTCGGTTTGGATACCGTGTCTAACTGCTAAACTTAATCTAGCATTGATAAGTAGGCCAGCCGGACTACTACTAGCTAACTGACAGTGGAGTGAATCGCTGAGTTAAAAACTGTGTCTGCCCCCTCTTGATTCACTGACCAATCTTTGACATAACAGTGGAGTGGCGACTGTATTTTTAACTTTTTTCTTTTTTTGGTTCACTAAGTAAAATTAAAATAAAGGTATCAAGCACACGTTTTGAACTCAAGTAATAATAAAAGTGAAGTATTAATTTTCACCTGGGGCAAGATAGGTTCATACTCAGGTCATTCACATGATAAAAGATCACATGTTCTCACCTGAAATTGAATGCAAACTGAGCCACAAACCCATCATATCTATGCGGTCACATGATCACAACCATGGAAATGAGTATAATCACTCGCAAAATTGTGACATGGCTTAAAGAACATTATATATTACACAGTTTATACAGCAAATTTTTAAATTGTGTTTAGATAAAATCAGCATGTGCTAATTATCATCACATATTTGTCAATGTATATATCGCTATCTACATGTGGCTTTAACGCTCCATTCCAAAATACGGATTACCACACGGATGAGTATAACGCCAGTCATACCCAACCATGTCGAGAAGTCAACACGGAAGTCAGGCATCTTGTTCAGGATGACAGACAACAGCGTGTTCGAACTTAAATCCTTATTTATAAAAAAAATTAAAAAATAATACAACTTTATTGGGTTCTTCAATCAGTCCTGTACAATGTTAACTGCGCAAGACCTTTTGACAAGGGAAGGCCACATGCATTTCCCATATATTGACAATATATGATGAACAAAGCACATGCGCAAATATGAAACATGCACACCAGTTTAAGGGAATTATAATACTCATTTGTTGACAAAGTCCTAGGGTGAATAAGTGGCCCATGCTGGTTGGCCTCCGCAGGGTCAGGACAGACAGCATCAACAGGTAATTTTAGAAATTGTACTATACTGCCGACACATAACTTGGCAGGATAAGGGCAGACAATAGTAGGTAGATAGTAACGCAACAGTATAAGGCCTACACATCGATGGGCCGAACTCAGCAGGATCATGACAGACAGCAGCATGTAAATGGTAACTCTGTAGTATCAGGGCGAAACATTGCTTGACTCAACACTGCAGGAACAGAACAGACAGCAGCAGGTACATGATAACGGTCGAGTATACGGCCTACACATAGCTCGGCTTAACTCAGTAGGGCAGGCAGCAGCAACAGCTAAAGGTAATGGTGTACTATAAGGCCTACACAGAACTCAGCATGATCAGGACAGACAGCAGCAGCAGGTACATGATAACGTTCGAGTATACGGCCTACACATAGATCGTCCTAACTCAACGGGGCAAGCAGCAGGTAAAGGTAATGGTGTAGTATAAGGCCTACACATAACTCATCATGATCAGGACAGACAGCATCAGCAGCAGGTAGATGTTAACGGTCGAATATTAGGCCTACACATAGCTCAGCCTAACTCTTCTGGACAGACAGCAGCTTGCTTTTATTTTGCAGCAGGAATGTGTTCCCAGGAATGGGCCCCCACCAGACCAGGGCAACACCAAAAATAAACTAAGACACCTCTAACAGCAACAGGTTCTTAGTTTTCAGCAGGAATGTGTTCCCAGGAATGGGGAGAACGGCGGTACATAACAATAGTATCAGACCGGATTACTGTACGTTTTTCATGAACCTAACGGATCTCATTTTCTATGTCAAGTCTACAGAGATCAAGCAAAGCTGCATTCGTTTTGTGGATGAAGTTTACCTGCAGTTCTATGTCTTGGTGAACACATGGTGGCTTCAGAACAGACTACTAACTCGCCTCTGCTGGATGACTGTGGAGGTGCTCCCGGGTGCATATCAGCCCCTTCCTAGTGATGTATGGCACAGGTTCTGTGACACTACACCCTGTGTGTAGTCAAACATCGCAGCTAAAGGCTTATTCAGCAGCCTGACCTGCGATCGATGATCCAGGATGCGCACTGGAGGCAGCCGCAGAGCACCCGGCCAACAACCGCGGACCGTTCGTTTTTGAGTCATCACCAACAGGAAGGGGGAAATGATCCCGGCGGCAGAGCCATGGACATTTCCAGACCCAGGCCGAGGCAAGGTGGCTCATCACTGGTTTTTGTGCTTAGACGGGCAGAGAACAGATGGGTCCAGCCGGTGGCAGGAGCACAGCGTGTGTGCGGCGCCGACTGTGTATGGGTGGGGAGAGTGGCAGTACCCATGCCTCCTCACAGACAAAAGGAGGATGAGAGAGCCGCTGCTAAACCCCGCCAACATCAGAAATTTATTTTGGCAGTTGTATCTACAATAAGGACAATTGCCGAACCTGTAATTACCTATTAGTTTTCTATCCGTTAACCAATTAGTTGTCTTTTTTGCACTAAACCGACTCCTAACTAACTTATCTTTAATTGTGTGGCATCTTCTAAAGGTTCTAGAGGTCTGTTCTCGGTATAATCCTTGAGACTCAACTCATTCCTCAAAATATCCCAATTATTCTGAATAATACTCTTAACCACCTCCGGACCGCTGTACGCAGGATTGCGTTCCGGAGGTGGCAGCCCTGCGCTCAGCGACGCATATACGCGTCATCTCGCGTGAGCCGGGATTTCCTGTGAACGCGCGCACACAGGCGCGCGCGCTCACAGGAACGGAAGGTAAGAGAGTTGATCTCCAGCCTGCCAGCGGCGATCGTTCGCTGGCAGGCTGGAGATGTGTTTTTTTTAACCCCTAACAGGTATATTAGACGCTGTTTTGATAACAGCGTCTAATATACCTGCTACCTGGTCCTCTGGTGGTCCCCTTTGTTTGGATCGACCACCAGAGGACACAGGTAGCTCAGTAAAGTAGCACCAAGCACCACTACACTACACTACACCCCCCCCCCGTCACTTATTAACCCCTTATTAGCCCCTGATCACCCCTAATCACCCCATATAGACTCCCTGATCACCCCCCTGTCATTGATTACCCCCCTGTCATTGATCAACCCCCTGTAAAGCTCCATTCAGACGTCCGCATGATTTTTACGGATCCACTGATAGATGGATCGGATCCGCAAAACGCATCCGGACGTCTGAATGAAGCCTTACAGGGGCGTGATCAATGACTGTGGTGATCACCCCATATAGACTCCCTGATCACCCCCCTGTCATTGATTACCCCCCTGTCATTGATTACCCCCCTGTAAAGCTCCATTCAGACGTCCGCATGATTTTTACGGATCCACTGATAGATGGATCGGATCCGCAAAACGCATCCGGACGTCTGAATGAAGCCTTACAGGGGCATGATCAATGACTGTGGTGATCACCCCATATAGACTCCCTGATCACCCCCCTGTAAAGCTCCATTCAGATGTCCGCATGATTTTTACGGATGCACTGATACATGGATCGGATCCGCAAAACGCATCCGGTCGTCTGAATGAAGCCTTACAGGGGCATGATCAATGACTGTTGTGATCACCCCCCTGTCATTGATTACCCCCCTGTAAAGCTCCATTCAGATGTCCGCATGATTTTTACGGATGCACTGATAGATGGATCGGATCCGCAAAACGCATCCGGACGTCTGAATGAAGCCTTACAGGGGCATGATCAATGACTGTGGTGATCACCCCATATAGACTCCCTGATCACCCCCCTGTCATTGATTACCCCCCTGTCATTGATTACCCCCCTGTAAAGCTCCATTCAGACGTCCGCATGATTTTTACGGATGCACTGATAGATGGATCGGATCCGCAAAACGCATCCGGACGTCTGAATGAAGCCTTACACGGGCGTGATCAATGACTGTGGTTATCACCCCATATAGACTCCCTGATCACCCCCCTGTCATTGATTACCCCCCTGTAAAGCTCCATTCAGATGTCCGCATGATTTTTACGGATCCACTGATAGATGGATCGGATCCGCAAAACGCATCCGGACGTCTGAATGAAGCCTTACAGGGGCATGATCAATGACTGTGGTGATCACCCCATATAGACTCTCTGATCACCCCCCTGTCATTGATTACCCCCCTGTCATTGATTACCCCCCTGTAAAGCTCCATTCAGACGTCCGCATGATTTTTACGGATGCACTGATAGATGGATCGGATCCGCAAAACGCATCCGGACGTCTGAATGAAGCCTTACACGGGCGTGATCAATGACTGTGGTTATCACCCCATATAGACTCCCTGATCACCCTCCTGTCATTGATTACCCCCCTGTAAAGCTCCATTCAGATGTCCGCATGATTTTTACGGATCCACTGATAGATGGATCGGATCCGCAAAACGCATCCGGACGTCTGAATGAAGCCTTACAGGGGCATGATCAATGACTGTGGTGATCACCCCATATAGACTCCCTGATCACCCCCCTGTCATTGATCACCCCCCCTGTCATTGATCACCCCCCCTGTCATTGATCACCCCCCTGTCATTGATCACCCTCTGTAAGGCTCCATTCAGACATTTTTTTGGCCCAAGTTAGCGGAATTATTTTTTTTTTTCTTACAAAGTCTTATATTCCACTAACTTGTGACAAAAAATAAAATCGCACATGAACTCACCATACCCCTCACGGAAACCAAATGCGTAAAATTTTTTAGACATTTATATTCCAGACTTCTTCTCACGCTTTAGGGCCCCTAGAATGCCAGGGCAGTATAAATACCCCACATGTGACCCCATTTCGGAAAGAAGACACCCCCAGGTATTCCGTGAGGGGCATATTGAGTCCATGAAAGATTGAAATTTTTGTCCCAAGTTAGCGGAACGGGAGACTTTGTGAGAAAAAAATAAAAAATATCAATTTCCGCTAACTTGTGCCAAAAAAAAAAAATTTCTATGAACTCGCCATGCCCCTCATTGAATACCTTGGGGTGTCTTCTTTCCAAAATGGGGTCACATGTGGGGTATTTATACTGCCCTGGCATTCTAGGGGCCCCAAAGCGTGAGAAGAAGTCTGGTATCCAAATGTCTAAAAATGCCCTCCTAAAAGGAATTTGGGCCCCTTTGCGCATCTAGGCTGCAAAAAAGTGTCACACATCTGGTATCGCCGTACTCAGGAGAAGTTGGGCAATGTGTTTTGGGGTGTCATTTTACATATACCCATGCTGGGTGAGATAAATATCTTGGTCAAATGCCAACTTTGTATAAAAAAATGGGAAAAGTTGTCTTTTGCCGAGATATTTATCTCACCCAGCATGGGTATATGTAAAAAGACACCCCAAAACACATTCCCCAACGTCTCCTGAGTACGGAGATACCAGATGTGTGACACTTTTTTGCAGCCTAGGTGGGCAAAGGGGCCCATATTCCAAAGAGCACCTTTCGGATTTCACTGGTCATTTACCTACTTACCACACATTAGGGCCCCTGGAAAATGCCAGGGCAGTATAACTACCCCACAAGTGACCCCATTTTGGAAAGAAGACACCCCAAGGTATTCCGTGAGGGGCATGGCGAGTTCCTAGAATTTTTTATTTTTTGTCACAAGTTAGTGGAAAATGATTATTTTTTTTTATTTTTTTTTTTTTTCATACAAAGTCTCATATTCCACTAACTTTTGACAAAAAATAAAAACTTCCATGAACTCACTATGCCCATCAGCGAATACCTTGGGGTCTCTTCTTTCCAAAATGGGGTCACTTGTGGGGTAGTTATACTGCCCTGGGATTCTAGGGGCCCAAATGTGTGGTAAGGAGTTTGAAATAAAATTCTGTAAAAAATGACGAGTGAAATCCGAAAGGTGCTCTTTGGAATATGGGCCCCTTTGCCCACCTAGGCTGCAAAAAAGTGTCACACATCTGGTATCTCCGTACTCAGGAGAAGGTGGGGAATGTGTTTTGGGGTGTCATTTTACATATACCCATGCTGGGTGAGATAAATATCTTGGTCAAATGCCAACTTTGTATAAAAAAATGGGAAAAGTTGTCTTTTGCCAAGATATTTCTCTCACCCAGCATGGGTATATGTAAAAAGACACCCCAAAACACATTCCCCAACTTCTCCTGAGTACGGAGATACCAGATGTGTGACACTTTTTTGCAGCCTAGGTGGGCAAAGGGGCCCATATTCCAAAGAGCACCTTTCGGATTTCACTGGTCATTTACCTACTTACCACACATTAGGGCCCCTGGAAAATGCCAGGGCAGTATAACTACCCCACAAGTGACCCCATTTTGGAAAGAAGACACCCCAAGGTATTCCGTGAGGGGCATGGCGAGTTCCTAGAATTTTTTATTTTTTGTCACAAGTTAGTGGAAAATGATGATTTTTATTTTTTTATTTTTTTTTCATACAAAGTCTCATATTCCACTAACTTGTGACAAAAAATAAAAACTTCCATGAACTCACTATGCCCATCAGCGAATACCTTGGGGTCTCTTCTTTCCAAAATGGGGTCACTTGTGGGGTAGTTATACTGCCCTGGCATTCTAGGGGCCCAAATGTGTGGTAAGGAGTTTGAAATCAAATTCTGTAAAAAATGACGAGTGAAATCCGAAAGGTGCTCTTTGGAATATGGGCCCCTTTGCCCACCTAGGCTGCAAAAAAGTGTCACACATCTGGTATCTCCGTACTCAGGAGAAGGTGGGGAATGTGTTTTGGGGTGTCATTTTACATATACCCATGCTGGGTGAGAGAAATATCTTGGCAAAAGACAACTTTTCCATTTTTTTATACAAAGTTGGCATTTGACCAAGATATTTATCTCACCCAGCATGGGTATATGTAAAATGACACCCCAAAACACATTCCCCAACTTCTACTGAATACGGAGATACCAGATGTGTGACACTTTTTTGCAGCCTAGGTGGGCAAAGGGGCCCACATTCCAAAGAGCACCTTTCGGATTTCACTCGTCATTTTTTACAGAATTTGATTTCAAACTCCTTACCACACATTTGGGCCCCTAGAATGCCAGGGCAGTATAACTACCCCACAAGTGACCCCATTTTGGAAAGAAGAGACCCCAAGGTATTTCGTGATGGGCATAGTGAGTTCATGGAAGTTTTTATTTTTTGTCACAAGTTAGTGGAATATGAGACTTTGTAAGAAAAAAAAAAAAAAAAAAAAAAATCATCATTTTCCGCTAACTTGTGACAAAAAATAAAAAGTTCTATGAACTCACTATGCCCATCAGCGAATACCTTAGGGTGTGTACTTTCCGAAATGGGGTCATTTGTGGGGTTTTTCTACTGTCTAGGCATTGTAGAACCTCAGGAAACATGACAGGTGCTCAGAAAGTCAGAGCTGCTTCAAAAAGCGGAAATTCACATTTTTGTACCATAGTTTGTAAACGCTATAACTTTTACCCAAACCATTTTTTTTTTACCCAAACATTTTTTTTTTATCAAAGACATGTAGAACAATAAATTTAGAGCAAAATTTCTATATGGATCTCGTTTTTTTTGCAAAATTTTACAACTGAAAGTGAAAAATGTCATTTTTTTGCAAAAAAATCGTTAAATTTCGATTAATAACAAAAAAAGTAAAAATGTCAGCAGCAATGAAATACCACCAAATGAAAGCTCTATTAGTGAGAAGAAAAGGAGGTAAAATTCATTTGGGTGGTAAGTTGCATGACCGAGCAATAAACGGTGAAAGTAGTGTAGGTCAGAAGTGTAAAAAGTGGCCTGGTCTTTCAGGGTGTTTAAGCACTGGGGGCTGAGGTGGTTAATTAAATCTGCGTCCTGTGTAGGGATAGTCCGCCCCAGCCCTGATGTATGTACTCGGCTTGTATTCAGCATTTTGCCAAGAATAAAGGAATAAACTTTACAGTGGTGAGTGCCGTCTGCTTTTTTCTATCTATTCGTTTGGGATATTAAATCATTCAACCATAAATAAATAAATTTGGGATATTAACTTCTTAAGGACACAGCCTTATTTCACCTTAAAGACCAGGCCAACTTTAAAACGCTTTGACTTATCCAGGCCATTCTGAGATTGTTTTTTTGTCACATATTGTAATTCATGACACTGGTAAAATGGAGTAAAAAAAAAAATCGTTTTTATTTATAAAAAAAAAAACAAATTTGCCAAAAAATGTGAAAAATTTGCAAATTTCCAAGTTTCAATGTCTTTACTTCTATAATACATAGTAATACCTACAAAAATTGTTATTACTTTACATTCACCATTTGTCTACTTCATGTTAGGATCATTTTGGGAATTATTTTTGGGGGACATTACAAGGCTTAGAAGTTTAGAAGTAAATCTTAACATTTCTCAGAAATTTTCAAAAACCAACTTTTTAAGGACTAGTTCAGGTCTGAAGTCACTTTGTGAGGCTTACATAATAGAAACCACCCAAAAATGATCCCATTCTAGAAACTACACCCCTCAAGGTATTCAAAACTGATTTTACAAACGTTGTTAACCCTTTAGGTGTTCCACAAGAATTAATGGAAAATAGAGATACAATTTCAAAATTTTACTTTTTTGGCAGATTTTCCATTTTAATATTTTTTTTCCAGTTACAAAGCAAGGGTTAACAGCCAAACAAAACTCAATATTTATGGCCCTGATTCTGTAGTTTACAGAAACACCCCATATGTGGTCGTAAACTGCTGTACGGGCACACGGCAGGGCGTAGAAGGAAAGGAATGCCATACGGTTTTTGGAAGGCAGATTTTGCTGGACTGTTTTTTTTTACACTGTGAGAGTGATCCCATTGAGGTGTCTTAAGGCATATCTAGAATTATATGGACATTAATACATCTCACTATAAACTGATATATACACTGAAAGAACAGTATAACCTTTATCATATATTCCACTGAACAGATTTACTCAGGCTAGGTTATTGTGCAAGTTGTTTGTTGGCAAATAGGTCTTATGACAATGTACTTGAAATTCCAAGAACTGTGGATATTGATGAGCCAACATTAAGATGCGTCCAAGCTAAATGTGGGAATATGACCTTTTACTTATTTTTGGATCTTGTCATATTGATGTATTACTCTGTTATGCAAGGTCCTTTATTGCCAATATATATCACGTGTGATTATATAACTTGTACTGACCAATCATAAGTACTGTAAACATCGTCATTATCTTGTAACTCCTATAATGACATATGTATAAAATAAAGTACTGGGGGTGGTCTGATTAGATCTCCTCAGACATATCTATCTGCATCTGTCTGTGCATTTCTCGGCCGAAATAATAGATCAATCTCTGCCTATAAAGAACCACTCTGACAACACCATGTCCCATTTGAAGCCCCCCTGATGCACCCCTAGAGTAGAAACTCCAAAAAGTTACCCCATTTTAGAAACTACAGGATAGGGTGGAAGTTTTGTTGGTACTAGTTTAGGGTACATATGATTTTTGGTTGCTCTATATTACACTTTTTGGGAGGCAAGGTAGCAAGAAATTTGGTTATTTACAACATTCATCTGACAGGTTAGATCATGTGGTATTTTTATAGAGCAGGTTGTCACGGACGCGGCGATACCTAATATGTATACAATTTTTTTTATTTATGTAAGTTTTTCACAATGATTTCATTTTTGAAAAAAAAAAAATCATGTTTTAGTGTCTCCATAGTCTGAGAGCCATAATTTTTTCAGGTTTTTTTGCGGGATGAGATGAAGGTTTGATTGGCACTATTTTGGGGTGCATATGACTTTTTGATCGCTTGCTATTACACTTTTTGTGATGTAAGATGACAAAAAATGTCTTTTTTTACACCGTTTTTATATAAAAAAAATTACGGTGTTCACTGAGGGGTTAGGTCATGTGATATTTTTATAGAGTAACTTATTACGGATACGGCGATACCTAATATGTATACTTTTTATTTATTTATGTAAGTTTTAAACAATGATTTCATTTTTTAAACAAAAAAAATATCATGTTTTAGTGTTTCCATAGTCTGAGATCCATAGTTTTTTTCAGTTTTTGGGCGATTATCTTGGGTAGGGTATGATTTTTGCGGGATGAGATGACGGTTTGATTTGCACTATTTTGGGGTGCATATGACTTTTTGATCGCTTGCTATTACACTTTTTGTGATGTAAGGTGACAAAAAATTGTTTATTTAGCACAGTTTTTATTTTTTACGGTGTTTATATGAGGGGTTAGGTCATGTGATATTTTTATAGAGCCGGTCGATACGGACGTGACGATACCTAATATGTATAAAATTTTTTTATTTATGGTTCAATCACTTTTTATTAGGCAGAAAAAATGAATAGAATAGCCAGCAAGTTCACATTAATCCAAATATAGGTGGAGTAATAATTCCAAAAGAACAAGCATAATGCATGAGAAATACACAGTTATTCAATTTACCAGCTGTATGAAACCAGGGGTACAAATACACAAATACAGAGGGAAGGGGGGACAGACTAGGGGGCGGTGGGTGGGGAGACGGGTTCAGGTAGCACGTATATTGTATGAGTAGTGTAATGCTGTTCAACTTACCCACTGTAGGAAATCAGGGATAGCAGGCACACAAGATCAGGGGGGAAGAGAGGCCATAGAATAGCCTGTAAGGAAGCTGAGAATGTTCTTTACTACCTAGTGTCCCAGGAACCACATCAGGAACCGTGAGTCTCAATAGTACCAGTAGCCAACCAGATCGGGAAGAGTTTTGAAATTGGAACAATGGCTCCCAAGAGGTTATGGGACTCTGACCCAAGTTCCTCCATGCGAACTAGGGTGTCCATGGCTGAGGTCCAGGATATTCTCTGCAAGCTGTCCGTGGACCGCCATCTGCGGGGGATAATTTGCCTCATGGCCTGAATAAAGATTGTAAGTGTCCCTCTTTTTATCTGTTGGGGCGCCCCGGATATATGGACAGTAAGGCAATCAATGGTGAGGGTGTGACGTTCGGGTGATGTAAAGCATTGTATAGGGCAAAAACATCTGACCATAAAGTAGAGACTCCTGGGCACTCCCACCATATATGAAGCACTGGAGTTCTATACCATTGCATGAGTATCTTATGGTATAGTTGAGTTCCTGCAATCGACACGAGACAATGGACTTGTGCGTGTACAGGAGTGCTCTTTTCCACTGATCATCAGATAATGTGGTGTTCAGTTCCCTCTCCCAGTCAGTCGCAAACTTAGCATCCGCGATTTGGGACTTAAGTGATCCGTCTCCAACCTCCCCAGCGCCCAACAAGCCGTATA
This sequence comes from Bufo bufo, assembly GCF_905171765.1. NCBI lineage: Eukaryota > Metazoa > Chordata > Amphibia > Anura > Bufonidae > Bufo > Bufo bufo. The sequence goes on from NC_053390.1 coordinate 504,742,689, forward strand.
CTAAAGAGATAGCATGTCCCGGACAGGAGTTTGCTAGGCAGAGCTTCTCAAAGTTAGTTAAATTGGCCAAAAGCTAAGATCCAGGGGCCAGGGAACAGAAGAAGTTGCGGAGCTGGAAGTAGAGAAACCATTGCCCTGGGGATCTTGCTAATATGTGTGATAGGTCAGCCACAGGATGTATACCAGAGTTCCCGAAGAGGTCTCGTATCTTGATCAAGGGTAAAGAAGTGGCATGGAAGGATGGTAGGTGCCTGATAGCCACCGGCAAATTAGGACAAATGTTAAGGACCGTTAAGGGGCCATAGGCTGTGATCAGGTTGAGTTTGGTCGCGAACTTACCCCAGGATTTAGCGAGCATATAAAGGAGGGATGGGCGATCGGGGTCCAGTAATTGTTTCTGGTGTGTTTGTGGCAACCAAAAAATACCAGTCGCCAGGGAAGGATCCAGTTCATGGACCATCTCCACCCACAGCTTCCCCTTCTAAATGTGGATAAGATCTAGGACACAGTTTGCTATTGCAGCTCTATAATAAGAGCTAAAATTGGGCAGACCTGCTCCTCCCAGGGATTTGGGGCGAGACAAGATGGCGTAACTAAACCTGGCTCTGGACCCGGCCCATATAAATTGCGAGGCTAACTTGCGAATCTGATTAAAAAACATTAGTAGGATGACGCACAGGACCATCTGAAACAAATATAATAGCTTGGGGAGGATGTTCATCTTGAGAGGTTTAATCCTCCCAAACCACGAGATATGGAGGGGGGACCACCTCTGTAAACTGGTTGTAATAGAGCTGATGATAGGTTTATAGTTGAGTTTGTATAGGTGTGATGGATTGGCAGGCAAGTAGATCCCCAGGTGTTTAATGGCGGGGGTAGTCCAGCGGAATGAGAAGGTGTCTCTGATGTGGGCGACCTCCCGCTACGGAAGAGTAACGTTCAGAATTTCTGATTTTTGCGCGTTCACCTTGAAGTTACTAAAGCGACCGAATGTTTTTAATTCTCGGAGAACCGAGGGCAGACCCACTCTCGGGGAGGACAAATACAGGAGGAGGTCGTCCGCAAACAGAGACAGCTTGTGCTCGGTGCTTCCCACTTGTATGCCTTTGATGGACTGGTTGGCTCGTAGGGCATTGGCCAGAGATTCCATACACAGAATGTATAGGAAAGGGGAGAGTGGGCAGCCCTGACGTGTCCCATTTCATATCTCGAAGGGGCTGGAGAGCATTCCGTTGACTCATACTTGGGCCGAGGGGGGGGTATACAGCGCCATAATCCTACCTATCATCTTAGATCTCAGTCCTATGTGTTCTAATGTTCGAGAGAGAAACTGCCAATTCACCCTATCAAATGCCTTCTCGGCATCGACTGAGAGAAGACACAGTGGTGTTGCGGATTGTCTCGACTTGTATATAATGCCAATCGACTTCAGGGTATTATCGCGCGCTTCCCTGCAAGGAACGAATCCAACTTGTTCCCTGTCAACGCAGCTGGGAATATACGGATGCAGCCTCAGGGCCAGCAGCTTCGCATAAACTTTCAAATCTACATTAAGCAGGGATATCGGGCGATAGCTGGCGCATAGGGAGGGGTCCTTTCCTGGCTTAGGGATCACCGTGATGTGGGCACTAAGAGTTTGGCGAGGAAAGGGGTTGGCTCCGGAGATATGGTTGAATGCCCGCAGTAGAGCAGGGGACAGGACTTCCCCCAGTAACTCATAGAAACAAGGGGTCAGGCTATTGGGCCCTGGGCTTTTCCCTGATTTGAGATCTTTAATAATGTATAAAAGTTCGGAAGCCGTGAAATCATCTTCCAGGTCCGAGGCTGCAGTCTCCGCAATGCGTGTTGGGCCGAACTGCTGCAAGTACTGCTGCATGTCAGTTAAGTCTAAGTCTGATTCGCGGCCTCTCCCTGAATTAAGATTGTAGAGTTTCTCATAGTACGTCCTAAATTCAGAGGTGATGTCTGACGGCGCACTAACCAGGCCTCCAGTGTGTGAGTTTATAGTTCAACTAGATTAACACAGCCTGTTGTCAACAGGGATATACCATATACATATGATTCAACTTGAAAGAGAAACGGTACTCTATAATATCCTTAAAATATTTTTTTTATTTTATTTAATGACATAAAAGACATGTACATAAAACACATTTAGGCCTCCTGCACACGAACGTATTTTTTTGCGGTCCGCAAAAACGGGTCCCGTTGGTCCGTGATCCGTGACCGTTTTTTCGTCCGTGGGTCTTCCTTGATTTTTGGAGGATCCACGGACATGAAAAAAAAGTCGTTTTGGTGTCCGCCTGGCCGTGCGGAGCCAAACGGATCCGTCCTGAATTACAATGCAAGTCAATGGGGACGGATCCGTTTGACGTTGACACAATATGGTGCCATTTCAAACGGATCCGTCCCCATTGACTTTCAATGTAAAGTCAGGAGTTAATATACCATAGGATGGGAGTTTTCTCCAATCCGATGGTATATTTTAACTTGAAGCGTCCCCATCACCATGGGAACGCCTCTATGTTAGAATATACTGTCGGATATGAGTTAGATCGTGAAACCTCATTTCCGACAGTATATTCTAACACAGAGGCGTTCCCATGGTGATGGGGACGCTTCTAGTTAGAATATACTACAAACTGTGTACATGACTGCCCCCTGCTGCCTGGCAGCATCCGATCTCTTACAGGGGGCCGTGATCAGCACAATTAACCCCTCAAGTGCCGAACCTGAAGGGGTTAATTGTACTATCATATCCCCCTGAAAGAGATCAGGGCTGCCAGGCAGCAGGGGGCAGACCCCCCCCCTCCCCAGTTTGAATATCATTGGTGGCCAGTGTGCCCCCCCCCCTTCCTCCCTCTATTGTAATAAATCGTTGGTGGCACAGTGTGCGCCCCCCCCTCCTCCCTCTATTGTAATAAATCGTTGGTGGCACAGTGTGCGCCCCCCCCCCCCCCTCCCTCCCTCTATTGTAATAAATCGTTGGTGGCACAGTGTGCGCCCCCCCCCCTCTATTGTAGTAATTCGTTGGTGGCACAGTGTGCGCCCCCCATCGGCCCCCCCTCCCTCTATAGCATTAACAACATTGGTGGCCAGTGTGCGGCCTCCCATCTCCCCCCCCCCCCTTCCCCCCGATCATTGGTGGCAGCGGGTTACTAGCAATAGTACAATAGTAAAAGATTCATACTTACCTGGGAGCTGCGATCTCTGCGTCCGGCCGGGAGCTCCTCCTACTGGTAAGTGACAGTTCATTTAGCAATGCGCCGCACAGACCTGAGGCTGTCACTTACCAGTAGGTGGAGCTCCCGGCCGGACACGAACATCGCAGCAGCAGGTAAGTATGAATCTTTGACTATTGTACTGTTGCTAAGTAACCATGGTAACCAGGACTGTAGTAGCGTCCTGGTTGCCATGGTTACCGATCGGAGCCCCAGCGATTAAACTGGGACTCCGATCGGAACTCCGCTGCCACCAATGATGGGGGGGGGGGGGGGGATGGGAGGCCGCACACTGGCCACCAATGTTGTTAATGCTATAGAGGGAGGGGGGGCCGATGGGGGGCGCACACTGTGCCACCAACGAATTATTACAATAGAGGGGGGGGGGGGCGCACACTGTGCCACCAACGAATTATTACAATAGAGGGGGGGGGGGGGGGCCGCACTGGCCATCAATGATATTCAAACTGGGGAGGGGGGGGGGTCTGCCTGGCAGCCCTGATCTCTTACAGGGGGATATGATAGTACAATTAACCCTTTCAGGTGCCGCACCTGAAGGGGTTAATTGTGCTGATCACGGCCCCCTGTAAGAGATCGGGTGCTGCCAGGCAGCAGGGGGCAGTCTTGTATACAGTTTGTAGTGTATTCTAACTAGAAGCGTCCCCATCACCATGGGAACGCTTCTGTGTTAGAATATACTGTCGGTTCTGAGTTTTCACGAAGTGAAAACTCAGCTTTGAAAAAGCTTTATGCAGACGGATCTTCGGATCCGTCTGTATAAAAACTAACCTACGGCCACGGATCACGGACACGGATGCCAATCTTGTGTGCATCCGTGTTCTTTCACGGACCCATTGACTTGAATGGGTCCGTAAACCGTTGGCCGTGAAAAAAATAGGACAGGTCATATTTTTTTCACGGCCAGGAAACACGGATCACGGATGCGGCTGAAAAACGGTGCATTTTCCGTTTTTTCCACGGACCCATTGAAAGTCAATGGGTCCGCGAAAAAAAACGGAAAACGGCACAACGGCCACGGGTGCACACAACGGTCGTGTGCAGGAGGCCTTACACAAACATGAATGCAGAAACCATACAGAGTGCCATAAAACTTATCCTCATAGGCATCACAAAATTTCCATGCTATTTGATAAATTGTCTTGCTATATGAGAGCTGTGTGAAGACGCCCAGGTCAGCATATAAATATCGCAGCTGGCTCTGGATGTGCTCACAGCTATCTAAGCTTAAAGTGCATAGCATAAATATATTGCAGGTCTAGATGGTATTAGGGTACTGCGGCCGACATGGAATGATAATGAGGTGTATCACCAGATGCTACCATATCTATCTCGCAGGCCAGTCAAAGTCTCTTAGTTCTTACCCTGTGTGGAGTGGTGTATCGATGTGGATAAGTTCTGTATGGCGTGCTCCTCTACGCACGTTTTGCTTATTGCTTCATGTGTGAGTTTATGAAGGACACATGGGTGAGGGGTAGTTGGGGATGTAAAGCCCTTGCCAACCATTTTCCACATTTATCGCCGTATTCAAAGAAGCCATATTTGATCCGGTCTTGCACGCGAATCGATTTTTGATCGAGAATCCTAAGGATTTGTTGACGAGTCGAAGATATATCAGCTTTAAGCTGATCTGAGGGGGAAGTTTTGTTTAATGATTCTCTACTATCCAGCTCCGCAAGAAGGGTGGCAAGTTTTTGCGAACGCTCCTTTTTTAGTCTGGCTCCATGTGATATGAACACACCCCGAAGAACACACTTCAGGGCCTCCCACTGTATCGGTGGGGAGGTAGTATCTGACTGGTGGATTTGAATGAAGTCTGCAATAGCAGAGCGGATGTCCGATAGACAGACCAAATCGTTAAGCAAACTATATCGTTCAACCTCCAGGTAAACGAGTGACGTCCCAGTGGTGACGGGCTCAGAAGGCCGTATACAGGGGCGTGGTCAGATCACAGGAAGCCATCCATGGAGCATCGGGGCCCAGAATCCAACAGCTGGTGTGAGACAAACAAATAATCTAGGCTGCCGTAGCTGTTATGAGCTTGAGAATGGAAGCTGTAGTCCCTGACCCCCGGATGCAGCACCCTCCAAAGATCAACCAGGCGGAGCGATGCCAGGTCAGCCTTAAACCTGTTGTGGGACGCTAGGGAGATCGAAGACTTACCGGTAGAGGAGTCCAGGGAAGGGTCCAATGCCAGGTTGAAGTCACCTCCAAGTATGATAGGGGAACCATCTGCGAAGCGTGAGAGACGTCTGAGTACTGTTGTACCAAAGGGAACCTGCCCCTGATTGGAAAAATAGACATTAGCAACTGTGTATAGAGAGAGGTCCACGGACAGCTTGAGGAAAACAAATCGCCTTTTGTGGTCAATATCAGAGGCTAGTACCACTGGTCTAAAGCTTTTGTGAAAAGCAATAGATGCGCCCTCAGCATTTTTCGTAGGGTGAGGGCTATGATACCAAGTGTTGTAGTAGCCATGTGTGCATTTAGGTATCGATTGGGCCTTAAAGTGGGTTTCCTGAAACATAACTAACATGATGCGCTTGCGGTGGAAGCCGTGTAGGATATGATTCCTTTTCTCTGGCTTATTGAGGCCTCTAGCATTGTATGAACAGAAGGAGAGATGGGACATTGTGGATTACAACAGGACGCCCAGACAACTAGGCGTGAAGTAATTCTGAGCTAAGGGGGGTCAAGGTGGGAAGAAACACTTGGATAGCAAGAGGGAGGGTAAGGACACGTAGACAAGCTCCTATGGGAGTGAGCCAAATGAGGCTCAGCTAAACTAAGGGGAGACAAAAGTCGCAGACGACACTAGGTGTCGCGATCCCTATGTGGGAGGTGAAGAGGCCAAGGGCCAGCGAGTGGCCTTACTTGTCTCCGGTCATAAAACATAACATGTTTCAAAGTAAACAGGGCAGAATACAGAACAAAGAACTGTAACACAAATGGATCGTCAGACAGTACGAACATGAGAGCAGGGGATACCAAGTCCCGTAAAGGATCGGCGACCTCAGTCCGCAGGTTTCTGGGATCGTCTAGAAGACCTTTGTGGCTTCGGGTCCGAGACCTGCCAAGTTTCCCGTCTCTGGATGGGAGGCACAACTGACGCACGGGGCCAGTCAGGTAAGTCCATCACTGGGAGGTCAAAGGTGGATAGGAACTTCGGGAGGTCCGCACGAGATCTTAAGATTTCCCTTCCTTCCTGGCGATCAGTTGAAACGGGAAGCCCCATCTGTAGATTATAGCGTTTTCTCGCAGAGTGTTCAGGAGTGGTTTTGTGGCTTTCCGCAGCATCAGGGTGCGCCGGGCGAGATCCGGCAGAATGATACAGTCAAAAGACATGGCGGAAGATTTTCCTGCTTCCCTGGCAGCTCTGAGAATAGCTTCTTTCTCTTTGTAGAAGTGGATCCGACATATAATGTCCCGTGGACGGGCAGGATCCACAGGTTTCGGACCTAGTGCTCTCTGTATACGGTCTATTTCTATAGGCCTGTCGTCTCCTTTGTTTAATAGTTTGCTAAAGAAACTCTGAGCCCATGGTTCTAGGTCAGGCGCTTCAATGGATTCAGGAACCCCTTTGATGCAGAGGTTATTTCTCCTGTTCCTATTTTCAATATCTTCCAAGTGTACCAGCACGTCTTGCAGTTGGGCTGCTTGCTCATTTATAGCTGTTCGGTGTGCATCCAGCGTTTTAAAGATACACTCTTGAGTGAGCTCAACCTCCTCCACTCTGTGTCCCACGTGTTTGATATCCTGATGGAGCATGGCTAAGTCCTGCTTATGTAAGGCCTCCATTCTGCTCAGGAGGGCATCCACTTTGTTTTTAGTAGGGAGGGCTCACAGGTGGGATTTCCAGTCCCACTCCTCTGTCTGCTGGTGGGAGAGAGGCAACCCTCTATGCTGGGGCGACATAGTGATGGATGGGGTCTGGCCTGGAGAGGAACTAATAGATGTCCCAGTGGCTCTGGAGGGAGCGGGGGAAGAGGGTCCCACGGACCTTGGACTCACTGCTGCCACGTAGGTGATTGGAGTCTCCTTGTGCTTGCCATCACCCCATGCATTGACATCAGGAGCGGGCGTCTATCCTCTGCAAGCATCCGGAGCTGCGCTGAGTTCCCGCGCTGCCGCCTCCATCTTAGGCTCGGTGCTCCCCGCTGCATCCGCACCTTGATGGCTGGAGGAGCTGAAATATCGCTCCAGGGCTCCCGGATCCCGATCAGCTTGTGCCGGGGTGGAAGCTGGGGCTTTCTTACATCCCATGAGGTATGCTTTGTGCCTGTATGTGTCCTGTAATGTCGGATATTGCCGGAGATGTTCAGGAGCTCTGGCGGTATGCTGCTCACTCCGCCATTGGCAAGCTCCGCCCCCCTATTTTTTTTTTATTTATGTAAGTTTTACACAATAATATCATTTTTGAAACAAAAAAATAATCATGTTTTAGTGTCTCCATATTCTGAGAGCCTTAGTTTCTTCAGTTTTTGGGCGATTATCTTAGGTAGGGTCCCATTTTTTGCGGGATGAGATGACGGTTTGATTGGCACTATTTTGCATATGACTTTTTGATCGCTTGCTATTGCAATTTTTGTGATGTAAGGTGACAAAAAATGGTTTATTTAGCACAGTTTTTATTTTTTATTTTTTACTGTGTTCATCTGAGGGGTTAGGTCATGTGATATTTTTATAGAGCCGGTCGATACGGATGCGGCGATACCTAATATGTATACTTTTTATTTATTTATGTAAGTTTTACACAATAACAGCTTTTTTAAAACAAAAAAAAATGATGTATTAGTGTCTCCATATTCTGAGCCATATTTATTTTTATTTTTTGGGCGATTGTCTCAGTTAGGGGCAAATTTTTTGCGGGATGAGGTGACGGTTAGATTGGTACTATTTTGGTGGGTGTACGACTTTTTGATCGCTTGCTGTTGTACTTTTTGTGATGTAAGGTGACAAAAAATGGTTTATTTAGCACAGTTTTTATTTTTTATTTTTTATGGTGTTCATCTGAGGTGTTAGGTCATGTGATATTTTTATAGAGCCAGTCAATACGCACGCGGCGATACCTATTATGTCCCAAAAAAATCCCTATTTTTTTCCAATTTTTTTTAACTTTATTTGGGGAAATGACGTTTTTGTTTATTTTTACTTGAAACTTTTAATTTTTTGGGGGGAAAACTTTATTTTTTCTACTTTTTTTTTTCACTTTATTTTTTGTCCCACTTTGGGACTTCAACTTTTGGAGGTCTAATCCTTTACAATGCTTTCTAATACTTCTGTATTGGAATGCATTGGCTGTATGAGTAATACTGTGTGTATTACTCATACAGCTTCCGGCCTGTGAGATCCAGGGGGCTGGATCTCACAGGCACGTCACAGGAAGGCAGCGGCGATGCCTCAGGAAGGCATCGCGCTGCCTTTCATGCCATCGGGTCCCCCCTACAGCCCCATGGGGACCCGATGGCACCGCCGCCCGCACCATAAAAAGCCGCAAACCGCAGGTCTGAATTGACCTGCGGTTTGCGGCGATCGCCGACATGGGGGGGTCACGGGACCCCCCCGCACATTTAGCCCAGGTGCCTGCTCAATGATTTGAGCAGGCACCGGCTTCCGATCACCGCCCGCCGCGCGGCGGTGATCGGAAATACACAGGGCATACTAGGACATCAGGGCATACCTGTACGCCCTGTGTCCTAAAGAGGTTAAATCATTCAACCATAAATAAATAAATTAAGCAATTACAAAATACATTATAATAAAAAATTAACCATATAAAAATATATCTATAAATAAATAAATACATTTAAAAAAATCTATCAATAAATCAATCAATCTACAAATACATGATTAAACTAATTTGTCAATACATAAATAATTCATTAAAATATAAATATATAACTAAATAAATAAATATATGAAATAAATAAAGGATCAATAAATAAATTAATCTCGAAATACATGATTAAAAAAAGGTAATCAACATATAAATATATCAATAAAGTAGTAAAATAAATAAATAAAATTCATCGGAACATAAATAAACACATCTATACATGATTACATACATAAAAAGAATAAAAACAATGTAGTTTTGGAGGGAGAGACAAGGAGAGGGATTGACAATGGACCCTTCGACGCCCTGAACCGACAGCGGGGGCCAAGAAGTCGCCGCCGATCCAGGACTCGTTCATTTTGATAAATGTCAGTCTGTCCACTGAGTCAGTGGATAGACGGGTCCGCTTGTCGGTGACCACCATACCTGCCGCGCTGAATGTCCGCTCAGACAGTATGCTGGAGGGGGGGCAAGACAGTAGTTCCAGCGCATACTGAGCGAGCTCACGGCAGGTGTCCAGCATGGCAACCCAGTACTCCATGGGGTCGTCGGTGCTCATGCTATCGGAAGCACCAACGGACCCCATGTAGTCTGCCACCATGCGGGCCAGCCGCTGGTGGTGACTGCTGCTGCTACTGGATCGCGCAGGCTGGTAAAACAACCTCATCTCACCCATGAGATCACCTGCTCGGCTGGAGCTGCTGGGGCCATCCACCTGCTGGGTGAGATGGGAGGGAACAACAGGAGCGAGAGGCTAAGGGTTTGCCTGCTCCAGCCGGAGGATCAGACAGGCCCGCAGGTTTTGCATGGGATGAACTGCTCAAGTTTCCCTTTGCAGCGGGGGTCTAAAAGGGTGGCCAACCAAAACTCATCCCTCGCCTTAATTTTCCTAATCTGGGGGTCCCTCCTGAGGCATCGCAGCATGTGGGCAGCCATGGGGAAGAGGACAGCCCGATGTGACTCTTTTTGGCTGCCCAGAACCATGACTTCTTGGTCCTCCTGCTGCTGCTGCTCCCTGTGGGAGCTGTCCCACCCCGCACTAACGGTGCCCCCAGCAACGGCTCTCCCTCCTGACCAGGCCCAGACTCCTGGACGTCAGCAAAATCCTCCACAAATTTTTCCTCCTCGTCCTGCGCCTGGTCTTGGTGGAGCAGTGTTGCCTCGTTTTGCTCCACCAAAGCACTCTCCCCAGCCGCGAGCAGGCGATCTAGTGTCCTGTCCAGCAGGAACACTTTGGGGAGCACGTCCTTGAGGCCGACATGCTTCCCGCTGACTATCTTTGTTGCCTGCTCGAATGGGGCCAACACGTGGCAGACCTGGTGAATCTGCCCCCACTCTGTATTGCTGATGTAGGGGAGTGGGTGTGATGGCCCAGAAGTTCCTTGGTCCAGCAGGTATTCCTTGACCGCCCGTCGCTGCTCCCACAACCTCTCCAGCATGACTCCATCACGTCTCACTGTCCATAATCAGTGTCACCGCCAGTTCTATGAGAAGGTTTGTTAGACGTTGTTTTCTACCTCTTGCATGAGGTTCTTTGTTTTGGTTTCACTTTGTCATCTCCTTTCCTTATGCCAGGTGTCACCTATTTACACTAATTGTCTCCCTTTATATTCCCTCCCATACTGCCTCACTTTGCGGTTTATACTTCTTCCTGGATGAGTTGTTCACTGCTGGAGGCTGCTACTGCTGATTCCTCAGATAAGTCCTTTTTCCTTTATTTTTGTTTCCTTGCTGGCTTGATTCTAGGTGACCCTGACTCCGTCAGTATTAAGTGCAGGGAGCCGGTGGTCGTGTCCCCTCACTATTATAGGGTTTTCAGGTGTCACACAGTATAAGGTACGTGGGCATGCAATCGTCTACCATAAAGACCTTTGCATGGGCATAGCAGTCAGGGAGAGCTCTAGGGGTTTTATAGGGCTCACCCATATGCTTCTTAGTTTGTGATCAAGCCAGTCGGATATTCATTTATAAGTTCCAGCTTTCTGCAACACCATCCGTGACATTATAAACTGCCTGTCACGACTGTGACTGATCCAGACAGGTCTGGGAGGAGAAGGTCGCAGCGACTTGCTACTCGCGATAGCTTGTGAGTTTGCTCCGTGGTTCAGGGTATGTCATCTGGGTTTTGCCTTGTGAACCTTTTTGTCCTGAGTGGGAGTTTGTAGGCATCCTTCTCAGGTGAGTCCTGTCTGCCACTCCCAGCTACTATATTAGTTTCACTTTCACTTGCAGTCATTGCCAGATATAGTCCTTACTTCCAGTGCTACTCTGACCTTGGAAGGAGATCGTTTGATGGTGTTGCTGTGGAGCTCTTGTCCGGCGTGGACTGTCGTGTTTGGGATCGCCTTCTCTGCTCGTGACTGGATAAGTCTATCTCTGCTGTTGTTTGTTTGTTGCTGTCTTCCCCTGTTGTTTTCCTAGACGTGAGTGATGGTGACTAGCGCTCCCATCGGCCTTTCCCCAGTCCAGTCTTGTTAGGGCGACTGAGGGTTTAGGCATCCTGCTCGCCGCACGGGTTCACACCCCGTCTAGGGTATCAGGGCAGACAGGTGCCAGCTTAGGGTTAGTCAGGGGTGGCCATTCTATTTCCCATCCGTAGATAAGGGTCCCCCTTCCCCTCCGTCTGGTGCGACACGACTGCTGCTGGGATAGCGGTCATGACACCGCCATAACCGTCTTAAGCATGGATCCGGTTTCGGCCTTGATTGACCGCATGCAAGGTCTTTCGCTGGAGGTAGCAGATCTCCGTAAAACTGTGTCTCAGTTTCAGGTGACCAGTTCTGCTGGCGTTCATGGAGTTTGTTCCGAGCTTAAGATCTCGCTTCCGGATACGTTCTCCGGGGGTAGTGAGAATTTTGTTTGCAAACTCCATTTTCGCCTACTTCCCCATTCCTCTGGTGATGAGGAGCAGAGGGTGGAGATTATCATCTCGCTGCTCAGGGATAACGCTCAGTCTTGGGCCTTTTCGCTGCCGGTGGCGGCACGGCCCCTCCGATCGGTGGATGAATTTTTTGTAGCCCTGGGGCAGATATATGATGACCTGGATCGTATTGCTCTGGCTGAATCTAAACTGCGTCTTTTATGCCAGGGTAAACAGTCCGCAGAGATATATTGTTCAGAATTTCGGAGATGGGCAGCTGATACTGGTTGGAATGATGCTGCACGCCGAAGTCAATTTTGCCATGGTCTTTCGGAAAGATTGAAAGATGCATTTGCTTTTCATGAGAGACCAGCCTCGGTTAGAATCTGCCATGTCTCTAGCTGTTCGTATTGACAGGCGTCTTAGAGAGAGAGAGAGAGGAGACTAATCCTTCCTGTCATATTCAGTCCAAGGACAGTGGGGCTGTCTCATTCAGTGTGCAGGGGTCTCAGTCTCTCTCAATCCCCTCTGAGGAGGAGGCCATGCAGCTGGGTTTGCTTACCTCTGATAGTAGAGGATTCAGCTCTCAGAGGAGGGTTTGTTTCTGTTGTGGGGGTATAAATCATTTGGCTAATGTTTGCCCCTCTAGGAGATTCATGGAGTTTTCTGAGGGTAATAAAAGAAAAACAAAAAGAAAAAAACCCTCTAAAAACTTTCCATTTGCTACTATTGGCAAGGTTGATGCAGAAATTGAAGGTTTGCCATTTACTTGTAGTTCCCGTTTTCTCCTACCTGCCAGGGTGGCGCTAGACAGCAAGAACATTGTTTGTGAGATTTTTGTAGATAGTGGAGCAGCTGTCAATCTCATTGATAATCAATTTGCAATAACGCATGGTTTCCAGGTATGCACTTTGGAAAAGGATATACCTGTTTTTGCTATCAATTCCGCTCTACTTTCTCAAAGATCGTTAAAGGGCATAGTTCACAATATCCGTTTGACTGTGGGTGACGCTCATGTTGAGGATATGTCATGTTTCATCTTAAGCGGATTACCTACTCCTCTAGTGTTGGGGCTACCCTGGCTCACTAAACATAACCCCACCATTGATTGGCAAGCAAGGCAAATAAATGGTTGGAGTGAGTTTTGCAGAGAGAATTGCCTCACGGCGTCTCTTTCAGAGGTTTCTACCAAGACTGTGCCATCTTTTCTCTCAGAATTTTTGGATGTGTTTTCCGAGAGTGGTGTCCAGGAGTTGCCCCCGCACCGGGAGTACGACTGCCCTAGTAATCTCATCCCAGGCGCCAAACTGCCAAAATCACGTTTATACAATCTCTCCCAACCTGAAAGAGTCGCTATGCGTACTTATATCTCTGAGAGCCTGAGAAAGGGACACATCCGACCCTCGAAGTCACCTGTTGCCGCTAGGTTTTTTTTTGTTAAGAAAAAAGATGGTTCTTTAAGACCTTGTCTGGATTTCAGGGAGCTGAACCGTATCACGATTCGTGACCCATATACGCTTCCTCTGATCCCGGACCTGTTTAACCAGATTGTTGGGGCTAAGGTTTTTTCTAAGTTGGATTTAAAGAGGGGCATACAACCTGGTCAGGGTCAGGGAAGGGGACGAATGGAAGACGACCTTCAATACCCCTGAGGGTCATTTCGAGAATTTGGTTATGCCCTTTGGTTTGATGAATGCTCCGGCCGTCTTCCAACATTTTGTGAACAGCATTTTTTATCATTTAATGGGGAAATTTGTACTGGTGTATCTAGATGACATTTACATTTTTTCTCCTGATTTCAAGACTCATTGAAACCACCTATGTCAGGTTTTGCTGATTCTGCGGGATAATAAATTGTACGCTAAACTAGAAAAATGTGTGTTTGCGGTTCCGGAGATTCAATTTCTTGGTTTTCTTCTCTCCGCTTCTGGTTTTCGCATGGACCCTGAGAAGGTCAGCGCTGTGCTTGATTGGGAGCTTCCTGAGAATCAGAAGGCGGTGATGCAGTTTTTGGGTTTTGCCAATTATTACAGAAAGTTCATTTTGAATTATTCCTCTGTTGTTAAGCCACTCACTGATATGACTAAAAAGGGGGTAGATTTTTCTTCATGGTCGGTAGATGCGCTTAAAGCCTTTTCTACTATCAAAGAGAGTTTTGCTTCCGCTCCCATTTTGGTACAACCTGATGTCTCTCTACCGTTTATTGTTGAGGTGGACGCTTCTGAGGTGGGTGTGGGTGACGTCTTATCTCAGGGTCCCTCTCCTGCCAAATAGCGACCGTGTGCCTTTTTCTCAAGGAAACTCTCCTCTGCAGAGAGAAATGCAGCATACGGGTAGGTTACCCGACACTGCTATATTATAATGTGTATCTCCCTTTAAGAAAGTTAGGCCTGTAGCAGGCAATTCATATTCCAGCCAGCAGAGGGAGCCCCCAGTTTAGTATAAATAGGCTAGGGCCTAGCCTAGGAGTCAGTTGGAAGTTTCTAGTTCAGAGTTAGTTCTGAGAGATTCAGGACTCAGTAACTAGTGCAGAAATTGCACCACTGGTGTGGAGGATCATTCCCACCCAGTTTTCCAGGTCAAGTCTACCTGAGGTACTCTAAAGATAGAGCCTGCCACCAGGAGAGAAGGAAACCTCTACAAAACCTTTGCTCAAGGGTTATCACCGTGATTTGGGTGTCTGGACCTTGAGAGTATTGCCTACAGCCAGGAACTAAAGCAGGAGAGGAAATAAGTATACCCCTGCAGAGAGAATAGTTGCCTGAAGGGTATTGCTGCATTTAGAGTAAGAGGAAATCCCTGATCCTAGGAGGCCTGTCTTGAAGATAGTCTTTTGCGACTGTGAGTAATAGCCGGAACCACTGCTGTGACTGTATTGTAACGTGTGGAATAATTCTGGAACTGTACTTACTGACTGTTCATCCAGCTTCAAATTCGTTCAGTAAAGTTATCCTGTTATTTAAATATAAGGATTGCTCAATTATTCCACCTATCACTACACGGTGTGCCACCGTTCAATTGGCACTGGCGTCACGACATTCATCACCTGCCTGTTCCAGTGTTGACCCGATTGAAGACGACAGTAAGTCCCAGGTTAGTGGGTTGCCCTGCACTACAAAGCCCAGCGTACCTGAAGTTACACTACTGACCCCCTGGGACACTGCATCGCTCTTTTTGGCGTCACGAACAGGATCCGCATGTGTGAACTGTGTGCTTTAACTATTCCACCACCGTATTGCAAGGACTGTACCCTTTATTTCCAAGTCGGTGGATTACAATTGTGCCTGGGAGGAATCGGAGGCGCTGTGCTGTGTTGCGCTACCCCCAGGGAAAGAAAATCGTGTTTGTGGATTACAATTTATTAACTTGTCAACAACCCTGCTTGCTGTCAGGGAATGGTGACCAAGATGGCCGCCGGCCGCCTGGAGTAAAGTTTCCCGCGCTGCTGAGGACCTTCGTGGGCGGATCCCTTCAAAGACCCAGAGAATCCCGCCCCTCTTCATCATCGCACCGCCGCGGCCCTGCTTCTTCTACGTCAGCAACGTCACCGCGTACACAGGACGTCCGGAGTCTCGCGGGACTTGGCCTGCGCAACCCCGGCGATACCGGTAAGGACTTGTAACCGGAGGGAAGGGGATTGTTCCGGCCCCTCTAGTCGCCAGCAGCCGCATCTTAATAAACTAATATGTCAGAACCGGGAGTTCCCGAGCAGCCGGCCCCAGGAGAGCTTGCGGCTTCTAATCATCCTATAGCCCCCAACATGATGCCCTTTACTATGCCTTACTATTTTGGGGCCCCATGGTTCCCCCGCTATAAAGGGGAGGCCCATACCTTAAGGGACTTTAAAGAAAAGTTGCTGGCATTATTCAAACTGTACCCCATAAATGCCGAACAGCAGATGGAAATCCTGCTAGCACAACTGGAGGGAGCTGCCCGCAGAGAGGTATTATCCTGGCCTGCTGCTGAGCGGAGTACTCTAGAGCAAATATTCACCCGCCTCAGGGCCACTTTTGAAACAAGGACTGCCTCAGAGATAAAGATGCACTTCTTTGGCAAGAAACAGAAGTCCGGTGAGTCCCTCCGTGACTATGCCCTATCGCTTTGGGGGCTGTAATCCAGATAGATCCCAAGGAGGCTGATAATCAGGACCAGACCCTGAGGGAACAATTTATCACAGTGGTGTCTAGTGAGCAAATAAGGACTCAATTAAAAATGCTGTCAGCTCAGCACCCTAGCAGTACCTTTCTGGATTTTAAAGAGCTGGCTATAAGAATTCTGGGGTCAACAGTATCTACGGAGTTGAGCACCCCACCTGAGTCACCAGCCTGCAGGCCAAAACCGATTATCACTAACCAGGCTGAGGCCGGTCAAGCTGTTCAAGCTTCAGCTACCGATACTATTGCCATGCTGACAGAACAGGTAAACCACCTCACTAAAAGTTTAGAGAGAGTGTGCAGAAAGATAGAGGAATGGGAAAAACCCCTAATGTCCTGTCACCTCCTAAGCCATTCTCACCTCCATACCAAGAGACTCACCCCAGGGATCCTGGGAGGCTTAATAGAGATCGTTCCAAGGGCCGCAAACGGCCCGTGTGTAAATACTGTAAAAAGGTGGAACACACAGAATCCACGTGCTGGCAGTTAAACGGGCTACCCTCGAGGCTGAGGACCACCCCTCGGGAGGTAGAACATTAGGTCCAAAAGATCCAAGTTGGATGCCCCGGTATGTAGGATCCCATCCTAAAATCAATGTAGAGATCAACGGGGTCCCCTTTGAAGCCCTACTAGATACTGGGTCCCAGGTCACTACCATTCAGCTGCCCACATTTGAAAAATTCTGGGACATCAACCAGTTAACCCAGCAGCCTGAATCCTGGGTGGAGATTATCGCCAGCAATGGCAAGCCAGTAAAGATTTATGGGTACTGGGAACCCACTCTGCAGGTGGGAGAAGCAACTTTGCCTCAACAGTGGGTGATAGTAGTACAAGCCGGCGACAGAGGAGGACATCCTGTCATTCTAGGCACCAATGTCTTCAAGAACTGTTATTCTGAAATACTTGACGCATTGCATCAGACTTTGCCCACTGCTTCCTCTGCATCCAAGAGGGTGATTCAGAAGACTATTACCGTGTTAAGTTCTCAGCAGAGGTTTGCTAATGGGAAAGGAGAAATTTGTACTGCCAGGATCCGTGATAATAAGCCTGTGACTTTGCCTCCTAATTCTCAAACTCTTTTATGGTGTCGTGCTATCCTGGGAGTCCAAGGCCAAGATTATTCAGCCCTGGTGGAACCAATCCAGATGGAGAACTTTCCTTATGTGAGAGCTGCCAAGTGCCTGGTGAACGTCTCCCAAGGTAAAGTACCTGTCCGTCTGATTAACCTGAGTGATCATCCTGTTGCGCTTACTAAGCATTGCCCTGTTGCCCAGCTTTCCCAGGTGTCCTTCCAAGACATCATTCGTCTTCCAGTGACAGAAAAGCCGCCAGCTGCAGTCAGCGGACGTCCGCCGGTGACCCAGCCACAAGTGCCCTGGTGGGAAGAGCTCCATGTCGGGGACGAGACTACCCCCCAACATCAACAAGAAGGGATCCTACAGCTGGTCAAAGAGCACCACCAGGCCTTCAGTAAACATGCTACTGATTATGGAGAGGTTAGTGCCATACAACACACCATACCTACTGGCTCTCATCCTCCTATCAAGGAGAGATACAGACCCTTACCGCCGACTTCATATCAGACTGTAAAAGAAATGATCCAAGAGATGAAAGACTCTAATGTAATCCGGGACAGCCGTAGTCCGTGGGCTGCACCCCTGGTCCTTGTAAAGAAAAAGGATGGTGGTATCCGTTTCTGTGTGGATTATAGAAAAATTAACCAAATAACCCACAAAGATGCATACCCACTGCCCCGCATTGAGGAGTCACTAACTGCTCTGGGCTCCTCCGCTTATTTCTCCACATTGGACTTGACCAGTGGCTACTGGCAAGTACCCATGGCCCCCGAGGATAGGGAAAAGACTGCTTTCACCACTCCCATGGGCCTGTTTGAATTCAATTGTATGCCGTTCGGGCTATGTAATGCCCCAGGGACTTTCCAGAGACTAATGGAGCGGTGTTTGGGCCACAAAAACTTTGAAACAGTGCTGCTGTATCTAGATGATGTCATTGTATACTCAAAAACATATGAGGACCATCTGAAACATTTAGCAGAAGTATTTGAAATCCTTATCCAATATGGCTTGAAAGTAAAGCCATCCAAGTGTCACTTGCTCAAACCTGCAGTAAAATACCTGGGGCATGTGGTAAGCGCAGAGGGCGTGCAGCCTGACCCTGATAAGCTAGCGGCTGTCCGTAATTGGCCGGTCCCCACTACCGTCAAAGAGGTGAGGAGTTTCCTTGGTTTTGCAGGCTACTATAGACGTTTTATCCCCCATTTTGCTCAAATAGCTGATCCTATCCAGGAACTCCTGAGGGGGCAACCCAAGAAAAGTCCTAGAACTCCTGTGCCCATTGAGTGGAATGAGGAAAGGGAAATAGCGTTCCAATTGTTAAAAAAGAAACTGACCGAGCCTCCTGTGTTAGGTTATCCAGACTACAGCAAACCATTCCATCTTTATACCGATGCTAGCAAGCGAGGCCTGGGAGCTGTGTTGGCCCAGATCCAAGAGGGAAAAGAGAGGGTGATAGCTTATGCAAGCCGCTCCCTGAAAGGGGCTGAGAAAAATGATCAGAATTATAGTTCCTTCAAACTAGAGTTCCTGGCATTAGTGTGGGCAGTGACGGAGAAATTCAAAGATTATCTAGCCGCCACCCCGTTCATTGCATTCACCGACAATAACCCTCTGGCGCATCTAAATACAGCTAAATTGGGGGCCTTGGAGCAGAGATGGGCCTCCCGCCTCGCCAACTATGATTTCTCTGTAAAATACCGTGCTGGACGTACTAATGACAATGCTGATGCTTTATCCAGGCTTCCCACAGAGACAGCTCCTGATGATGGGCGGGATGCTTGGGAAGATGTAGAAATGCCGGCCTTCTATAACAAGTTTGCTCAACAGGATCAGGCTCGAGCTACCAATGACAGAGCCGCAGCCCCTTCACCCTCCAGTAAGCCTGAGCCCAGAGAGGAAAGGTGGGTGAAATTACAGTCTGAAAGTAGAGTGCTGGGTGAGTTGTTGGATTTTATTACTAGTGGCAGAGCCCCTGAGAGAATTAGACGTAAGAGTGCCGATCCAGAGCTCATCAAACTGTGGAGACAGCGCCATCAGCTCTTCATACAAAAGGGCCTATTGCTACGGAGAAGCCTAGACCCAGTATCCAACGAAAGAGTGCATCAGATTCTCATACCCCGACGAGATGCAGGTATGGTGTTGGAGATGTACCACAATCAATCCGGTCATTTTGGGGTCCAAAAGACTGAGGCTAATATCCGCCAGCGGTTTTATTGGGTGGGCATGAGAGAAGACATTGAGAGGTGGTGTCGGGAGTGTGTAGCCTGTGCCTTAAAACGAAGTGAACACCACGACCAGAGGGCACCACTGCGACCCATTGTAAGTACCCATCCTCTTGAACTTGTCGCCATCGATCATGTGAAGTTGGAGCCTAGTCGCTCAGGGTATGCTTATGCCATGACTATTATTGACCACTTCACCAAGTTTGTCGTAGCAGTGCCTGTGAGAGACCAGACGGCCAAGACTACAGCCGAACTGTTCTGGAAACACTTCCTCCTGCCCTACGGATGTCCAGAAAAGATCCTCACCGATCAAGGACCTGCTTTTGAGTCCCATCTGTTCCATGAACTGTGCCGCTTACACAACTGCAAGAAGATCCGGACAACAGCCTACCATCCTCAAGGTAACGGACTGTGTGAAAAAATGAATCAGACCTTGATAGAGATGCTGAGGGCCGTGCCTCCTGAAACCAGAGGGGATTGGCCCAGTCTGTTGCCACAGCTCATGTACACGTACAACCATACCATCCATTGTTCCACTGGGTATACCCCTTTTTATTTGATGTTTGGGCGCCAAGGGACATTGCCTGCTGATCACTCCTTGGACATACACATACCTGATTGCATCAACCCATTACCTAACACCGACTGGGTTGCTGAACACCAAAGGCGATTGAATACGGCCAAAGCCATTGTTCAGGAACGTATGGATTATGCTAGAGACCGCCAGCAGAGAGACTATGATCAAACAGCCCATGCAGAACCCTTGACAATAGGAGATGTGGTGTGGTTGAAAAACAACCACCGTACAAGTAAACTGGACAGCAAATGGGAGCAGATTCCCTATGTTGTCACTGCAATCCCAAATGCTGGGACCCACACTTATGAGATTACCCGAGAAGGCAGGAGATCCCAAATTGTGCACAGGAACCGGTTAAAGCTCTGCCTGACGAAAGAACCCAATGTTGAGAGTTCTAAATCTGGATCACCTGTGTCAGAGCCATCAATACAGCCCCAGGATCCTATGCAGGCTGTCAGTAATCTAGTGTATGACACTGAACCCATGCATTGGCTCCTGACACCATGGTTGAATTTGTTGGTGCCCGCTCCGGCACCTACTGTGCCTTCACCTCCAGAAGAGCCGGTTCAAAATGCCCAGGTTCCTGTTGTTCCTGTTGTTCCTGACCAGGGTCTCACTGGTGGAGACCCTCCTGTTGCTCCTCTCTCTTCTACCTCGATGCTAAGGGAGGAGGAGACCCCTGTGTTGAGAAGGTCCACCCGGATGAACAGGGGACGTCCGCCAGTCCGTTTAGGGGACTTTGATTATGCTGGTGGTGTCTCCTCCCAAGCAGTTACTACTGGAAATCGCTTGCTTGACGTTTGTGCGCAGGAATGGACTCCTCCACGTGAGTCCTTGCCTGTCATACACCCGCAGGAAACCCCTGTGTAGTTCCCTTATTATATTTCAGCCAAGAAAAATGGACTGATGTTGAACTTTTATATTTGAAAAAGTGCTATATCTTTGCATTCTCCCATTCATTAACCTATTTGTTGCACGTACAGAGACTTTAAAAAAAAAAATAAAAAAAAAATCTTATTCTTGACATGTGTTACTAGGGACTAACCTGGTTCACCTTAAGTCCGCTGTGCCAGGTCAGCGGCCGTGTCTAAGAAGCAAGAAGACGCCCCTTTCCCTTGCGTCGTCTGTTCATTAAGTTACAAATGTTATATCTTCTGTGTGAAATAATTATTTACCATATTTATACTGTGATGCTTAATTTATGTAACATTTGATGCCAGTTCAGGAAGGCATGTGTGTGAGTACGAGGTCTTACTCACGTTAAAGTTTGGGGGTGTGCAGCATACGGGTAGGTTACCCGACACTGCTATATTATAATGTGTATCTCCCTTTAAGAAAGTTAGGCCTGTAGCAGGCAATTCATATTCCAGCCAGCAGAGGGAGCCCCTAGTTTAGTATAAATAGGCTAGGGCCTAGCCTAGGAGTCAGTTGGAAGTTTCTAGTTCAGAGTTAGTTCTGAGAGATTCAGGACTCAGTAACTAGTGCAGAAATTGCACCACTGGTGTGGAGGATCATTCCCACCCAGTTTTCCAGGTCAAGTCTACCTGAGGTACTCTAAAGATAGAGCCTGCCACCAGGAGAGAAGGAAACCTCTACAAAACCTTTGCTCAAGGGTTATCACCGTGATTTGGGTGTCTGGACCTTGAGAGTATTGCCTACAGCCAGGAACTAAAGCAGGAGAGGAAATAAGTATACCCCTGCAGAGAGAATAGTTGCCTGAAGGGTATTGCTGCATTTAGAGTAAGAGGAAATCCCTGATCCTAGGAGGCCTGTCTTGAAGATAGTCTTTTGCGACTGTGAGTAATAGCCGGAACCACTGCTGTGACTGTATTGTAACGTGTGGAATAATTCTGGAACTGTACTTACTGACTGTTCATCCAGCTTCAAATTCGTTCAGTAAAGTTATCCTGTTATTTAAATATAAGGATTGCTCAATTATTCCACCTATCACTACACGGTGTGCCACCGTTCAATTGGCACTGGCGTCACGACATTCATCACCTGCCTGTTCCAGTGTTGACCCGATTGAAGACGACAGTAAGTCCCAGGTTAGTGGGTTGCCCTGCACTACAAAGCCCAGCGTACCTGAAGTTACACTACTGACCCCCTGGGACACTGCAGAAATTACGATGTGGGAGATAGGGAGTTGTTGGCCATCAAATTAGCTTTTGAGCAATGGCGCCATTGGTTAGAGCAGTGGCGTAGGGATCGCCATAGCAGCCATAGCAATGGCTATGGCGCCCTACGCCACTGGGGGCCCGCCGCCAACTGAGGATTAAATAAAATAAAATAAATAAAAAATGTGGCGAGTGGGCCGGGCGTGGCGCTGTGATAGGGGGCGGTCGGACTCGGAGCCGGCGGAGGTAGAGAGGCAGTCTGGGCGGCGGTTCGCCGGAATTGGAGGAGGCAGGGTCGCAGACTAGGAGCGGCACGTACTAGGAAGCTGCGAGTTGAGCTGCTTGAGTGTCGGTGGCTGGCTGGCTCGGCGGGCAGCACATGCGCAGTACGGGGTACAGTTTGGTTGGTTCAACTTCAAGTGGCTTAGGTGAGGGCTGGCTGGGGAGTGGGACTGAGTCTGACTGAGTCTCCGACCGAAGAGGCAGGCGGCAGCGTCAGTCAGTGGAGAGATGTGGAGACTGGAGTACTGTAACTGGAGTCACTCTGGAGACTAGTGTAGTGGACAAGTGGAGGAGACTGGAGTTATTTCATCTGTGTGTGTGAGCTACCGCCGGATCTCAGCCTATTCACACATATACCTGCTCAAGCCTGGCAGGCGCAACTGCGCTCGCATTATTTAATAGTGTGGTGTGGTAATGGTTAATGGCTTTGGCAAAGACACAGCCACCTAATCCTAGGCTTGAGCAGGTATATGTGTGAATAGGGAAGATGCTTAGATCCGGCGGTAGCTCACACACAGATGAAATGACTCCAGTAATACAGACCCCTCAGATAGGATTAGGTGGCTGTGTCTTCGCCAAAATGCCATTAACCATTACCACACCACACTATTAAATAATGCAGCTGCGCCTGCCAAGCTTGAGCAGGTATATGTGTGAATAGGGAAGATGCTGAGATCTGGCTGTACCTCACAGTGAGGTACATCCAGATCTCAGCATCTTCCCTAATCCATATTCACACATATACCTGCTCAAGCCTGGGAGGCGCAGCTGCATTATTTAAAGGGATTCTGTCAGATTTAACCCCTCTAACCTAAGCATATGCTCATGTCCAGACTAATAAAAAGAATCCTAAGCTGGCCTTATTAAACCTCACTGTGGCTCTATTTGCCCAAAAAACAGGTTTTTATTACCTGTCAATCACTTACTTAAGGTGCCCAAGGGGAGGTCCGTTAATACAGGGTGCCGGCCACACCCCTTGCCATCTGGTGCCCAGCGCCGCCTTCCCTGTCTTCAGCACCGCCTTCTGCAGCTCAGCGCCACCTCAGCAATCCTCCCAGTCCCTCTGCCAGATCCCGCGCCTGCGCACTAGGCTCAGCCTGATGCGCCCGTGCAGACTCCTGGCAGCAGCAGGCTCGGGATCAGGCAGAGGGACGGGGAGGATTGCGGAGGCGGCGCTGAGCTGTAGAAGGCGGCACTGAAGACAGGGAAGGCGGCGCTGGGCAACGGACGGCAAGGGGTGCGGCCGGGCACCTTGTATTAACGGACCTCAACTTAGGCACCTTAAGTAAGTGATTGACAGGTTATAAAAAACAGTTTTTTGGGCAAATAGAGCCACAGTGAGGTTTAATAAGGCCAGCTTAGGATTCTTCTTATTAGTCTGGACATGAGCATATGTTTAGGTTAGAGGGGTTAAATCTGATGACAGAATCCCTTTAATAGTGTGGTGTGGGGATGTTGGGTGGGAGGTCCGAGAGGTATGTGGGGGTGGGAGATCCGGGAGGGGGGGGGCATAATTTTTTTTTGCTATGGGGCCCAGTCATTTCTAGCTACGCCCCTGGGTTAGAGGGAGCCAGACACCCTATTACCGTGTTTATAGACCATAAGAATCTGGCCTACTTGGAATCGGCCAAGCGTCTGAACCCGAGACAGGCCAGATGGTCTTTGTTCTTTTCTAGGTTTAATTTTGTTGTTACGTTCTGCCCTGGGGTTAAAAATGTGAAGGCGGATGCCCTGTCATGTTGTTTTCCGGGAGGGGGGAACTTTGAAGACCCGGGTCCCATTTTGGCTGAAGGGGTGGTCGTCTTTGCTCTTTATCCTGATTTGGAGGCAGAGGTTCAGGCAGCCCAGGCAGAGGCTCCTGATCTTTGTCCCCCTGGGAGGTTGATTGTGCCTCTCGCTTTACGACACAAGGTTTTTAAGGAGCACCACGATACTGTCCTTGCTGGTCACCCGGGTAGTAGAGCCACAGTGGATCTCATTGCTCGGAGATTCTGGTGGCCGGCTCTTCGTAAGACGGTTGAGGGTTTTGTGGCAGCCTGCGAGACCTGCGCTCGTGCCAAGGTCCTTTATTCATGGCCATCGTGTTCTCTCCTCCCGTTACCCATTCCTTCTCGTCCTTGGACGCATCTGTCCATGGACTTCATTACGGACCTGCCTCGTTCCTCGGGAAAGACTGTGATTCTGGTAGTAGTGGACCGTTTTACCAAAATGGCGCATTTCATTCCCTTTCCTGGGTTACCCAATGCTAAGACGCTGGCGCAAGCGTTTGTTGATCACATTGTTAAATTGCATGGCATTCCTTCAGACATCGTTTCTGATAGGGGCACGCAATTTGTTTCCAGATTCTGGAAATCCTTCTGTTCTCGCTTGGGGGTTCGGTTGTCGTTCTATTCTGCTTTTCACCCGCAGTCGAATGGTCAGACCGAACGCGTCAATCAGAATCTGGAGACATATCTGCGCTGTTTTGTGTCGAAGAATCAGGAGGATTGGTGTTCTTTTTTGTCCCTTGCTGAGTTTGCTTTAAATAACCGTCGCCAGGAGTCCTCTGATAAGTCACCATTTTTTGGTGCATATGGGTTTCATCCGCAGTTTGGGACATTCTCTGGAGAGGGGTCTTCTGGTTTACCTGATGAGGAGAGATTCTCCTCGTCTTTGTCATTTATTTGGCAAAAGATTCAGGGTAATCTGAAGAGGATGAGTGAGAGATATAAGCGTGTGGCGGATAAGAGACGTGTGCCTGGTCCGGACCTGAATGTGGGTGATCTGGTGTGGTTGTCTACAAAGAATATCAAACTGAAGGTTCCCTCCTGGAAGTTGGGTCCTAAGTTTATTGGGCCTTACAAGATCTTGTCCGTCATCAATCCCGCTGCCTTCCGTCTTGATCTTCCTCAGACTTGGAAGATCCATAATGTTTTTCACAGGTCCCTATTAAAACCTTATGTCCAACCCACTTTACCCTCCTCTTTGCCTCCTCCTCCGATTGTTGTTGATGGTAATCTTGAATTTCAGGTCTCTAGGATTGCGGATTCTCGCATTATCCGCGGTTCTCTCCAGTACCTCGTTCATTGGGGGGGTTATGGTCCTGAGGAGAGGATGTGGGTCCCAGTGGCGGACATTAAGGCCACTCGTCTCATCAGGGCTTTCCATAGGTCTCATCCTGAGAAGGTGGGCTCTGAGTGTCCGGAGTCCACCCGTAGAGGGAGGGGTACTGTCACCGCCAGTTCTGTGATAAGGTCTGTTAGACGTTCTTCTCTACCTCTTGCATGAGGTTCTTTGTTTTGGTTTCACTTTGTCATCTCCTTTCCTTCTCCCAGCTGTCACCTATTTACACTAATTGTCTCCCTTTATATTCCCTCCCATACTGCCTCACTTTGCGGTTTATACTTCTTCCTGGATGAGTTGTTCACTGCTGGAGGCTGCTACTGCTGATTCCTCAGATAAGTCATTTTTCCTTTATTTGTGTTTCCTTGCTGGCTTGATTCTAGGTGACCCTGACTCCATCCGTATTAAGTGCAGGGAGCCGGTGGTCGTGTCCCCTCACTATTATAGGGTTTTCAGGTGTCACACAGTATAAGGTACGTGGGCATGCAATCGTCTACCATAAAGACCTTTGCATGGGCATAGCAGTCAGGGAGAGCTCTAGGGTTTTTATAGGGCTCACCCATATGCTCCTTAGTTTGTGATCAAGCCAGTCGGAAGTTTATTTATAAGTTCCAGCTTTCTGCAACACCATCCGTGACAATTAGCCTGTGAGGGGGCAGGCTGTTGTCCTGCTGCAGTTTGGACAGGGACGCGGTGGCGGTTGGGGAGCGTCGGAGTTCCACCGCGTCACACTGTCCACAATCAGCCTGTGAGGGGGCAGGCTGTTGTCCTGCTGAAGTTTGGACAGGGACGTGGTGGCGGTTGGGGAGCGTCAGAAGTGGCTGGCAATCCTACGTACACTTTGCACAATGTCACTCAACCTTGTGTATGTGCGTAGGAACTTCTGTACCACAAGGTTGAGGACATGTGCCATGCAGGGCACATTACTGAGACTGCCAGCATGGAGGGCGGCCAAGAGGTTGCTGCCATTGTCACAGACAACCATACCTGCCTCTAGCCTTCGGGGTGTCAGCCACTTCTGGACCTGAGCCTGTAGTGCGGACAGAACATGAGGTCCAGTGTGTCTCTGTTCCCCTAAGCTCACAAGCTGGAGCACGGCCTGGCAGTGGACGTGCCCCACACTTGTGTAGCTACGGGGGTGCTTCCTGGGGGGCTCAGCAGCGGTGGAGACAGTGGCTTGAGTGAGAAAAAAAACTCCACAGAAAATATATGTACAATATACAGTACAGACCAAAACTTTGGACACACCTTCTCATTCAAAGAGTTTGCTTTATTTTCATGACTATGAAGGCATCAAAACTATGAATTAACACATGTGGAATTATATACATAACACAAGTGTGAAACAACTGAAAATATGTAATATTATAGGTTCTTCAAAGTAGCCACCTTTTGCTTTGATTACTGCTTTGCACACTCTTGGCATTCTCGTGATGAGCTTCAAGAGGTAGTCCCCTGAAATGGTCTTCCAACAGTCTTGAAGGAGTTCCCAGAGATGCTTAGCACTTGTTGGCCCTTTTGCCTTCACTCTGCGGTCCAGCTCACCCCAAACCATCTCGATTGGGTTCAGGTCCGGTGACTGTGGAGGCCAGGTCATCTGGTGCAGCACCCCATCACTCTCCTTCATGGTCAAATAGCCCTTACTTTCAAAGTTTTCCCAATTTTTGGGCTGACTGACTGACCTTCATTTCTTAAAGTAATGATGGCCACTCGTTTTTCTTTACTTAGCTGCTTTTTTCTTGCAATAATACAAATTCTAACAGTCTATTCAGTAGGACTATCAGCTGTGTATCCACCTGACTTCTCCTCAACGCAACTGATGGTCCCAACCCCATTTATAAGGCAAGAAATCCCACTTATTAAACCTGACAGGGCACACCTGTGAAGTGAAAACCATTTCAGGGGACTACCTCTTGAAGCTCATCAAGAGAATGCCAAGAGTGTAAGCAGTAATCAAAGCAAAAGGTGGCTACTTTGAAGAACCTAGGATATGACATATTTTCAGTTGTTTCACACTTGTTTGTTATGTATATAATTCCACATGTGTTAATTCATAGTTTTGATGCCTTCAGTGTGAATCTACAATTTTCATAGTCATGAAAATAAAGAAAACTCTTTGAATGAGAAGGTGTGTCCAAACTTTTGGTCTGTACTGTATATCAATTCTTGCAATATCAACAACTGGATCACAGTAAGCATGAATTAAAATGTAACTTTTAATGTTAATATTTATAATACCAACCACTTCAAAGTGTATAAAAAGTATATAAAAAAAGACACAAAACAATTATGATATCAAATCCTCTTATTCACCGTTAATACAAAGGTCAAACAAAGGGGAGAGACTGGCAGTGGGGGCACACGTGGGACCACGCTATCCCTACGAGGATCCTTAGTAGTGCCTCAACCCGCAGGAACACCCTGATGGTGGGTGGCTTGTGGTCTCATACCTGCCCTGACTCACCCTCATATTACCCTAAACATTCCAACGCATTTCCCCAAGTATAGGTTCATTAGGGGAGAGATACTGGGTAAAAGGAAAAAGAAAAATGATGCAGGGATTATAATAAATCCTAAATACATGAGATGAAGACCAATATATACTGCAAAAGCCATAATATACAAATCTATGCACCAGATGATAAACGTAGATGAATGTTAATGTATCAGAAAGTCATTAAAAGTGATTTCATAAGCCTTTAACTTAGTAGCCACATCATTCAAAAGTGGCCATAATTCCACAACCAAATTGTTCAACAGTAGCCTTATCCTTGCTTAAGTATAGATATAATATATACAGTATATCTAGATATTGCTGAAATATGGTAATATATTTTGATAATGCAGGATGCTCAATTATATAGGCATCAACCAATGTAGAGTTACCAATGCACAGGATCACCGAGACTATTTACTCAAAGGTGGTCCATCGATAATGTGCATTGATCCCCTTAGGTACAGATGTCACAATAACATCCCACACAAAAAACTCCATTGAGGTCATAAGACCTCTTACATATCCCATGATTGTATCGGTGGCAACACAGGCTGTTGCATAGGTAGATGTCCATATAGATGCGCTATGGATTCCATGAACTTCGCCCTATTTATAGGGCTAAAGCACGCGCTCAATCCTAAAATGTTTCCGGTTAATGAGGCGCACGCCGGCTCCACGTGTACTCGCATCGCCTGGGCTTCCTCTCTATGGAACGCAAACTCTTTGTGCGCTCACTTCATACCGAACTTCCTGTCTATGGAACGCGGATGCGTTCCACCTCATCTCTCAGCTTCCTGGATGGACATAGGAAAGCGAACCCCTGCTGCTACATTCATATTATATGCATGGTTCTCTTTGGGCTTATAGAAGTCCAATTAAAATAGCAAAAAAAAAAAGCAATACAGGGCTTAGCTATAGCAAGGGAGGCCAATATAAAAAACTTTATAACATAAACTCATACTCTGTTATGAGCGCATAGTCAAGCGCTATCCCGTATACAATAACTACCTGAAGTGGATAATTAATATAATGGGAGGCCCCTAGATACAAAGGGCTACCACAAAGAAGTAATACAATATACGATACAATTTCCAATGACACTTCACGTGTTGATGCCTATGGCTAGATTCAGTCCCTATCCAACCTTTGGGCTTCTAGAAGTCCAATTAAAATGGCAAAAAAAAGCAACACCATTGAAATGGTTTGGGAACAGCATGGGGAGGATGTCTGGATGCATCTTGAACTCCCAGGTCGCTGCTAGGAACAATGTTGTCCGAGTAGTACGCCACTTTTACAGACTGACAATAATACGCACCAAACCAAAGATAAAATCGATTTTAGAGGAAAAATTGTTAGGAAACATTATTTCCTGTATATTTACTTGTATATAAAGTGCAATTGCTGCCAAAAATTACAAGGAAGAGGCACTCCAATACAACCTGTATATCACATAAAGGAGGGCCTCATTCACATTGTGGTACAATTGTTCAGGTAGTGGGACTCCTACACTCATAAAGCCTATGCACTAAGTGAAAGGGCAGCCAAAAATTACAAGGAACCGGCACTCCAATACACCCTTTATTACACATAAAGGAGAGCATCATACACACCCATGAAAAATTATGATTGATAGCCTGCTGGTGACCCTCAAAAACATTAGGCGCAAGGGCCTGCTGGTGACCCTCTAAAACATTAGGGGCGAGGGCCTGCTGCTGAGCTGACCATCTAAAACATTAGGAGTGAGGGTCTGCTGCTGAGCTGACCATCTAAAACATGAGGGGTGAGGGTCTGCTGCTGAGCTGACTCTCTAAAACATTATGGCCCGAGGGCCTGCTGCCGAGCTGACCATCTAAAACATTATTGGCGAGGGCCTGCTGCTGAGCTGACCATCTAAAACATTAGGGGCGAGGGCCTGCTGCCGAGCTGATCATCTAAAAAATTATGGACGAGGGCCTGCTGCTGATCTGACCATGGAAAAAATTAAAGTTGAGGGCCTGCTACTGAGCTGACCATCGAAAAATGTATGGTTGATGGTCTGCTGGTGAGCTGACTCTCTAAAACATTAGGGAAGAGGGCCTGCTGCTGATCTGACCATGGAAAAAATTATGGGCGAGGGCCTGCTGCTGAGCTGACCATCAAAACAATTATGGTTGAGGGCCTGCAGCTGAGCTGACCCTCTAAGCCATTAGGAGCGAGGGCAGCCTAATAAGCATGTTGATATGATGGAGGAGGAGGACGATAAAAGGAAGATTTAACTATATACCCTTTTTTGTGGTGGAAGGGGTGCATGGGAATACCGTGTATTCAATACACCCTAAAAGACACATTTAAAGTGCCTTTATGCTCAACCGCTTTCCTCTGGTGGAGTAGAAAAGTCAGGGGCAATCCAGGCCTTGTTCATTTTGATAAGAGTCAACCTGTCACCATTTTCAATTGACAGGCGGATGCGCTTATCAGTTATTATGCCCCCAGCAACACTAAACCGCTCTGACAAAACGCTGGCGGCAGGGCAGGCCAGCACCTCTAAGGCGTAGAGCGCCAGTTCGTGCCACGTGTCCAGCTTGGACACCCAATAGTTGTAAGGCACAGAGGGATCATTGAGGACTCTGACACGGTCTGCTACGTACTCCTTCACCATCTTCCAAAACGTTTCTCTCCTTGTGACACTAGGCCGTGCATCAGGGTGAGGTTGCTGGCGGGGTGTCATGAAACTGTCCCAGGCCTTGGAGAGTGTTGTCTTGCCTCTGTTTGAACTGCTGTGTGTTCCCCTCCCTCGTCTCCCCTCCTCGGTTGCCCAAGGAACTACGTACTCTGCTGACAGCATTGTCAGCTGAAAATTTTTGGAGCAATTTTTCCACAAGGACCTTCTGGTATTGCACCATTTTGCTAGTCCTCTCCACCACAGGAATGAGAGATGAGAAGTTCTCTTTGTAGCGGGGGTCAAGAAGGGTGAACAACCAGTAATCGGTGTTGGCCAAAATGCGTATAACACGAGGGTCACGGGAAAGGCAGCATAACATAAAGTCAGCCATTGTTAGCCCAGCGGCCTGTGTCGGCGCCGCTGCCCCTATCCACAGGCACGGGCGCCGGGCTCCCTCTTTTCCCTCCTGCCGCCCAGCTGACAAATACGGGCAGCAACTAACTTGACTCTGCTATATGTGATCCATGCCAGTGTTTCCTTTCTGCTGGAGACTTGCACTGCTGCTGAAGCTCACGTGGGTGTGTCTCTCTTTCCTATGTGGCAACACATACACGCCCTCTGTCTCAGTAGACAATGGCCGGATTGCAGAATGCTTCCCGCTACAGGAAGTTGCCTGAGCAACCTCAGTGTCTAGCTTGTCTAGTCCCTGTGCAAAGGTGTTTATCTTGTCTGCCTTCCTGTGTACCGAATCCTGCTATTGAACTCCTGGACTTTGCCTGTTTGCTGCCTGCCTCTGACCTCGGATCTCGTTTATGGACTTTGTTTGTTTTCCGCCTGCCTCTGACCTAGGACTTCGCTTACTGACATTGCTGGATCGCTGCCTGTCCTGACCCGGATCCTCCTGGCCACGCTCGTCCCCTCGGTGCTTGCACCGAGCACTCTGACCCCCTGGTCAGCTGCCACTGACTTGGGGACTACTCTGGAGTGGCACCTGGCAGCTACCCTACGGCCCAAGCCTATCCCCAACATCAGGGGCTCTAGTGAATACCAGGTAGCTGCTTAGTTACGCCCCTCCGGGGTCCACACGCAGTGGGTCCACACCCGCTTGCATAACAGTTTGCTCAGGCCATGGACCCCGCTGATATGAACCCTCCAAGTACCACCGAGTTACACCAGGAGTTGGCTCAGCAGCGTGAGCGTCAGGATCAAATATTATCCTACCTATGCAATGTGAATATGCATCTAAATGACCTGACATCGGCTAACCCAGCGTCATCAAGCTTTTCTAGCCCGGTTAACGCGACTTCTGCTCCGCCCTCTCCCTATGTACCAGGATCAGGACCTCGTCTCTCAGCTACGCCACGTTTTAATGGTGACCCCAAGCAGTGCCGGGGGTTCACAAACCAATGTACCATTCATTTTTTATTTATTTTTTTTAAAACAATTTTTATTTCGGAAAAGAATAGGCAGTATACAGATACAACAAAATAAAATTGCAAAGAATATTCATGCACGCAGGCATGTGTACATTATACATATCGTCATGCAAGATCATAAACATGTTAGACAGCCGTCCAGCAGTTCATTAGCATATGCCCTTTCCGAATTTTTTTTTTTATCCCCCCCTAAACAAATCCTCCCCCACCCTCCCAACTGTTTCCCAACTCCCAATGCCATGATAATATTTCAAATTGAGACTTCCGGACAAAGCACTTCATATTCGTATGCAATAAGCGTATCACATATTAATATTTTCTCCCTCTAAACCACCTCTAATTTATCTAATGTACCCTTCAGTTTCCCTTCGAGATACCACCTAGTATGTATGAAAGGCATGACAACTTCCGTTATTTCTGCTGATGTCAATGAATGAACAATAAATCTTCCCCAGGTGTGAAAGAACTGTTTTGCAGACTTCTCTTTGCTACGTTCTACATCTAGCCTATCCAAATACATGACATACTTCATCACCCCCAATGCTTCTTGGAAAGTAGGAACTGTGGGATATATCCAGTGTCTGAGTATGGTCTTTACCACTGCTAAGAGGAACAAGTGTACCCCTTTAATATGGGTAGAATGGGATATTTCTCCCTTTTCGTCCAGTGGTATATAGTGAAAAATGCAATGCATAGGTGACAGTTGTGGTCTTATTCCCCATACCTGCTGGATATACTCGACAGCTTCCTCCCACAAGGACTTCAAATTGGGACAATGCCATAGCCCATGTAGTAAGTTAGCCTTTTGCTGTAAACATTTAGGGCACCATTTAGGGCGTCTCTATAAGATAGGTCAAAGGCGTACGTGGCTTTATGAAGGATCCTAAAATGCATCTCCCTCCATGTTTCACTTGCAATCGCCTGTCTCACTTTCTCCATCCCTTCCCTCAATTTAGGAGTGACTGTGTCTTCCCCTAGTTCTTCTTCCCACCTCTTATACACTTTGTCTCCTAATGGGGTAGAAAGAATATTCTGCATTCTCCTATACAGGTCAGATAATGAGTAATCTTGGGTTCCCACCAGGGCCCCAAACCAGTTCAATCTCTCAGGGTCTCCTAGTTTTACTGATTGAGCCCCGCAATATGAGTGTAGCTGCTTATATGATAGAAAATGGGAAGCTGGGATCTGATATTTGGATTGGACCTCATGCCATGTTAGAAGCTCAGTTCCTCCCTCACTCAGTAATTGTTGCAATGTAAGAATCCCTTAACTCTTTCACACTCTGAAAAGACCGGATTGCCTACCCTCCGGAAATGCTGGGAGATTCCACAAAGGCATATAGGGCGTAATGTACATGGGTAATTTATATAATTTACGTATACCCCGCCATGCAGCCAGAGTATCCCTCAGGACTACATAATCTTTGAACGGCTTAGGGAGATCTCGGACTCTTGTATGTAGTAGGGCTATTAGATCCCAAGGTGCGACCAGTTCCCTTTCTAGAGGGGTATTTGAGAAATACGAGGAGCCTTTTAGCCAATCCCTAGCATGTCTAAATAGAGAGGCCAAGTTATATCTTCTGATGGATGGCATCTGGAGTCCTCCCTCCTACTTAGTGAGGCAAAGTTTGTCATATGCTATTCTAGGCCGTTTTCCCTGCCAAAGGAACCGTACAAAAGCTCTTTGGATCCTATTGACATCAATATGTGTCAGCAGAAGGGGTATGGTCTGAATAGGATATAGCAATCTCGCAAAACTTACCATTTTTAAGAGGTAAGCTCTCCCAAAAAGTGAAAGCGGTAGCTTAGTCCATTTGTCTAACTCCGTTTCTATCTTCCTGATTAGGGGATCATAATTTAATTTATACAGTGAGGATGGGTGACGTCCTACTTTGATACCTAGATAGGTTAGATACTGTGGCACCACTTCAACATTACAAAGGTCTCGTTCCAGCTGGGCTTGAGACCCCCCTTTAGCCAAAAATAATAATTGGCTCTTAGTTACGTTTATTTTATATCCCGTAGTTCCCCCAAAATACTCAAAGGTGTCCAATATCTTTTTAAGGCATAGGTGCGGGGAATTTATAAATAGCAATATATCGTCTGCAAAGCAAACCAGTTTAAGTTCTTTCTTACCTATCCGGATCCCTTTAAAAATATCTGACTGAATCAGGTGTTGTACCAGAGGTTTTAGAGCCAGATTGAACAAGAGGGGAGACAAAGGGCAGCCCTGCCTTGTACCTCTGCCGAGCCGGAAAGGGGCCGACAAAAAGCCGGGCAAGCTAACCTGAGCCTGCGGGCTCCGATAGATGTTCTCAACCAAAGATTTGAAAGATCCCTCTACTCCGAAAGCAGTCATAGATCTCCACAACCACTTCCAGTTTACAGTGTCGAAAGCTTTCTCCGCATCGACAGACAACAAGGCAGGGCTCCCTCCCACACCTCCAGGGCCACTATGAACATAGTCCTGCGCCACCAAAACTGATCTGATGTTAGTCACCGCCGCTCTATTTTTTATAAAACCTACCTGGTGCGACCCTATGAGATATGGCATATGTTGTGCCAGTCTATTAGTTAATAGTTTGGTCAGTATTTTAAGGTCTTGATTAATTAAAGAGATTGGTCGGTATGAGGCAGGCTGTTCCGTATCTTTGCCTGGTTTGGGGATGAGTTTGATATGTGCCATGTTTCCAGATTGCATGATACCCTGACCCCCTAGGCAACTATTGAAAAGCAATGTTAAAAAAGGGGTGATTTCTTCCTTGAGACCTTTATAAAAGTCTGCTCCAAATCCATCCGGGCCCGGAGCTTTCCCGCTTACAAGGGATTTAATGGTAGATTTGACCTCATCTTCCGTGATCTGCTCATTAAGATGGGCGCGCATTTCCTCTGTAAGCCGCGGTAACGAGGTCTTAGATATGAGTTCCTCTGCTACTTTAGCATCATATTCTGCTTGACCATATAAAGCAGCATAGAATTGCCCAAAGCAGTCTACTATACCTTTCGGGTCTGTGACCCTACGCCCCGACGTATTTATTAGGCTTTTAATAATGGTGTTAGGCGCATAAGGTCTGGCTAGGTTGGACAGCATCTTCCCTGCCTTATTTCCATATTTGAATAGATGCGACTTTTTATAATCCCCAGTCAGTTTTGTATTTTGTTCAACATAAAAATCATAATTGTGCTTAGCTGTGACCCATTGGGTTTTATTAACATCTGACGGATTATTTAGGAAAGCCGTATATTTACGTCTCACCTCCTCTGTTGCTACATTCATTTTCTGGGCCAGCCTTTTCTTTTTAGCTGCGGCGTATGAAATTATTCTCCCCCTAATAACTGCCTTAGCTGTATCCCAGAATAGGGTATAATTATCTCTGTGTTCTCTGTTAGTTTCTGTAAATTCCCACCACCACCCTTTCAGCTGTAGGAGAAAATCTTCATCCGTGGCCAAATAACTGGGCATGCGCCATATATAATCTGTACCTCTGGGTACATTTTCCAAAAGGGAAAGGGATACTGGGGCATGGTCAGATATTAAAATATCCAATATCTCTGCTCCCTTCACCTTCCTCATCAGTCCTGGTGAAATAAGTGCATAATCTATTCTGGACCATGACTGATGAGCGGGTGAGAAATGTGTAAACTCACGCTCCGTCGGGTTTAGGTGCCTCCAAACATCTTTCAGGGCAGTAGATTGCAAAAAGGAGTCAAGTGTCAGTCTCTGAACAGCAGTTCCTTGTCTCTGCATATCCACTGCCCCTACCTTCCTACAGTCTTCCTGAATGTTATGAACTACATTAAGGTCGCCCATTACTATCATACTATCACAACTTTCCTGCGCCACCTTCAGTTCCAATTCTGAGAAAAAACTAGCTTGCATAGCATTAGGCCCATATACATTAAACAATGTTAACCCGCCTACATCGGTGTCTAGGTCAAGCTTCAAAAATCTACCTTTATCATCCCCAACCATCGATAAAACCTCGCATCTCAGCTTCTTATTGATTAACACCATCACACCTGCTTTTCTTCCGTCTGAAGGAGATCCATATACTTGTCCCACCCACATGCGCTTCATCCTCCAAAAATCAGCCTCCCCAAGGTGTGTCTCCTGAATCAAGGCTATATCAGCCTGTAATCTCTTAAAGTGGTGTAAGACCATTATTCTTTTATGAGGGGACCTCAGCCCTCTGACATTCCAGGATACCAATTTAATCATTTGAGCTGGATATATGGTATTAGTAAAGTAGAAGCACCTCTGGGAGGCCGGTTCCCGGCGAACAACCCCCCATAAAGCCCGTTAGTGACATTGCAATTCAAGTTATTAGATGGCATAATAAACATAATCTCCCCTCCCAACATAACCCCGGTAAACATGTAGACACTCTCTCCCCTAAGAACTTTGAGAGCGCTTAAACAGAGCAGCAAATTTTTCGTAGACTCCTCTTTTTTCGCACCGACCTGGGTTAGATTGCTGCGTACTTCCAGCCCAGAGTCCATTACTTAAGACCACTTCTTCCATTTCCGACCTCCTCCCCCCAGACATAATGCAAACATGATATTAAACTTGCCTACTAACCTCCCTTCCGCTAGACTTAATCAAAACATGGAAAGAGAAAACCCATATATTTCTTACTGAGTTCTTTACAAACGTGAGTCGCCAGCCACTGCACTGGTTTGGGGTTCCCCGCTAACTAAATGAAACTTAGTGCGGTTATCCCCAGTCCGTGCTGGAAGCAGGGTTTCTTTTTCGTCTCAGAGATGTCCCAGGTAAAGCAGTTGACCATGTACTTCTTGCCTTATCGAAACGACCCTCTCTTGGCGAATCAGTTCCACTATTAGGCGATCTTGTGGCTAGGTCTCTTGGTATGTTGCAGTCCTCCAGGGCATCTGCTGCATCCGAAGGTGAAAGGTAAGTGTCCAGTCCTCCATCCGTCCTGAACACTCTCAGAACCGCCGGGTAAATCAGGGCGAACTTTACCTTCTTATTTACTAGCTGGGTGCATATTTGTGAAAAGGCTCTTCTTTTCTTGGAGACCTCCATGGAGTACTCCCCGAAAATCAAAATCTGATGGCCGCGTAATTTGAGCGGTTGCTTTAGCTTTCTATATTTGGACAGGATGGCCTCCTTATCTGTGTACTTCAGGTACTTTACTATGGTCGTTCTGGGCCTCCTCTGCGGTTCTGACTCACCAGTATCTTGCGGTGGGCCGACTCTGTGCGCCCTCTCGACCGTTGCTGGGGCCTGGAGTCCCAACGCCTGTGGTAGCTCGTCCGAGCAGATCCGAGATAGCTGATGCGCTGGGATGTTCTCCGGTAAACCGAGAATACGCAGATTGCTTCTGCGGGACCTGTTTTCTAAGTCCTCAACTTTGTCTCAGAGCGCCTTATTAGACTGTGTAACGTCCCTGAGCTGGGTATGAACTCTCTCCAGCTCGTCTTCCACAATGCCCATTCTTTGCTCAAGTTCTTGCACTTGTTCCAAGTGCTGATTCACTGTGGCCTGCAGCTGCTTTAAAGAAGTTGAGATCATAGCTTCCAGAGTGGCTTTTATGTCTGGCGCCAATAATTTTGCTACCTCTATGGCCATTTCTCTGCAGGAAGATTCTAAATCGCCAGACTGTTGAGCCCCTTCCAGCTGTGTGAGTATTAGCTCCTCCACTTCTTGTGGCTGAGATGTTTGTGAGGACGAGCGGGTAATCATTTTCCTAGCGTCCGCCATCTTGCCTTTCTGGAGTTCAGCTAGGTCGCGCGGCGGGAGAGGCGAGCTGGTTAGCGGGGTGCCATTGCGCACAATAAACTTCTCCATTTACCTCCCTCTATGTCAGGGAGATGTATAGTCGGGGTGATGAAGCCCCAGGTCTCGGCAACACCCGCTAATAGTGTCTGGGGAGACGGAGCTCTCTCTGCTCACCTCCTTACATGTGCGCGCCGGAACCGGAAGTCGTACCATTCATTTTGAACTTTTGCCTCACCAATTTGCCTCGGACGGAGCCAAAGTGGCTTTTCTTATGTCACACCTCACAGGGGAGGCACTGGCCTGGATCAATCCCCTTTGGGAAAGGAACGACCCAGTCATAATGGATCTTCAGGTATTCTTAGACACAGTCCGCAAGGTGTTGAGCTCGCCGGTCGGGATGTTCCTTCCTTGGCTGCTCGAATTGACTTACAGTTCCAGGAACGTGCCAGAGAAGTGGCACGTGAGGAGAAGCCTTGTCATCTGGCATCTCTTCTTCAGCAAGCTCCTAACCCTCTGCCTTCCCTGTTGTCTGCAGTTCCTGAGCCCATGCAGGTCGACCGAGTTAGGCTGTCTGAACAGGAACGTGATCACCGCCGTGCCAAAGGACTTTGTTTCTATTGTGGTGGTTCTAATCATGTGCTCCGTGCTTGTCCCCTGAAGGCGGGAAACTACCGAGCCTAGGGTCCGTTGGAGAGGCGGCTCTAGGTGAAGATAATTCCTCTCCACCCCTGACTCTGCCGGCAAACTTGTCGTTTGGAGATAATCGGTTCACGAAGACGGCTCTTCTGGATTCTGGATCAGCAGGAAACTTCCTGCAGCAAGCCATAGTGGATCAATATCGTATTCCAGTCCGACTCCTGCAGAGACCATTGATGGTGTCATCCGTCGATAGAAGGGCTCTGTCTGAGTCCGTACAATTTTGTACTGAACCTGTAAGACTACAGGTGGGAGCTCTTATAGAGAAGAGATTTCATTCCTGGTTCTTCGAAGTCTTTCTCACCCTCTCCTTTTAGGGCTTCCATGGCTCCGTACCCATGAACCTGTTCTTGATTGGAAGTCTGGTGTTGGGCATTTTCATACGTATACAATATTATCTAATGACATTATAATCAAAATGAATGCTCATCTCATTGCCTTTAAGAATAAGATCAGCCTGAACCAAAGTTTTGTTATGTGGCTGAAAAAGCCAAGATGAGTTCATGGCAAGTTCAGTCTATACAAAAAAAAAAAAACTAATTGTGAACATAAACGGACATTGTATTTAAAAAGTTATTACTAAAGATATAAGACCATCTGTCTGTCTGGAGGGAACAAGGTTACTTGATAAGGACTCATGTCCGTATCACACACCTGCTGTATGAGCTTCAATTTATATATTCATAATTATATTATATATATATCTTTGCATGGTATATTTAGTTTTCAACATATGTTAATCAATAATTCATATAATGTGTTATCTATGTGTAACAATGTATCGATTTATATATATATGTTATACCATGTATTTACCATTTAGAAGGTACAGAAACAAAGTAAGTTTAAGTTAATTGGGTTTCTGGGAGAAGTAAATGCCATTTCAAAATAATAGTTATTCATGGATGTAGATAAGTGAAATGTACAAGTTCCGATGCCAAGCATCAAAGCCGCTATATAAAACTTTCACCAAGTCAATCTATATTTCAAAAAGATAGGAGAAGACAGTCAACTCCAACAAGTCCAGGATATAGGTAATTAAAAGTGTCAGGAAAGACCTTCCTCAATGATTTATATGGAAAGGTCAACGAAGTCATGAAAACATATTATTAGATATTTAATTTTAATGCTTAAAAGTTGGGATGTTCACCTACAGTACCGCAGTGCCATCTGGAGGCAGATGGACAACATTATATTATTTCATTATTTGCTCTATACCATATTAGGAGTTGAGATAACGTCATTAGGTTATTAGCATACGAATACACCCACCTTACCTGATTGGGAATCCCTAATCTAAAGGGGATGATTCTTAGATAAGGCGGGGAAATAATTATTCGTGTGCGGAGTAGCATGGAGAGAGGTAGCTAGAAAGAGAGAGGGAGGAGAGGAGAAGTTTAGGTCTATCAAGATGGAAGCCATAATGAGATGCGCTATGATGGACCACCCAGCTTTCCTAGGAGCAGAAGTGAGATTCCTGCTAGGACTTGGTAAGAGACACAGAAAATGATATTTCATTTTATTAAGACTAAGTTGATAGTGTGGGTGAAATTATACCATCTAGATTGGCGAATAAATAAATGATTAAATAAATTGTTCATCTCCATATTGAGATGTAGTCTTAGGATATTGTGAGGCTTCATTCTACCTGCAGAAGAATCTAGACTCATAATCTAGCAAAGCATTAAATGATTGCTTTTATATATATATATATATATATATATATATATATATATTGATAGAACATTCTTCGCCAAGCTAAGTGATGGATTCCCACAGGAAAGACATCAAGTCCTTCCCATTTAAGATCCTAGATCCCTGTTATTTGTCTTAATAGTCTTACCAAAGTTATATGTGTGAAAATAGTCCAGGATGGGATGGAAGGATACAATTGTCTCTTCTAAGTTATATCCTTGAATGGATTTGCCCATCTTGAAGCCATGTGATGTGTAGTTGGTTAGAGGGGGGCAGAATGTATTTAGCATTCTATATTGATGTCTAGGATTAGACATGCCCATCCTGATATCATGAGGGTTTTCTCTGAACAGAAGTAATGTATATAACTTATGTTCATATTTTGATATCCTAACCTAATAATAGCTTGGTTATAATGTGACAAGTTATTTCCACTCACATGTATTGTTAAGCTTGTAATGCTTTATATTAACGCTATATATATTCATTTGCATGTATCATTGTTGTTTATTTACTTATATATGTATAACCTTGTAACCAATAAATCTGCATATTTTTATAATACCTGTGTATTATTGTATAATGCAGAACTACATTTTATCATTAACGTCATCTCACGTCAAAAAGAACTTATTTATCTGAGGAAATAGTCGGACTCAGATGTGAATTGTATCAATTAGGTTGTCTACAATTCACCAGGTCATGATTTTAAGAATTTATGACAAATTTTATAAATTTTATTTTTTTATGATTAATTATTTTTATGACCATAATTAATAATTCTTAATTGAATTATTACCCCCCCGACACTGGAGAGGTGCTTCGTTGGGGACAGTACTGCCTTGGAAAGTGTCTTTCTCCTGTTCGGCCTGCTCGGTTACCCCGGCTACCACCAAATCTTGAAAAGCTGCCTGCTGCATACCATGCCTATGCCGACGTCTTTGATAAGAAGGAGGCTGAGACGTTACCTCCACACAGGCCTTATGATTGTCCAATTGATCTCTTTCCTGGTTCTTCACCTCCCCATGGTCGCATTTATCCTCTGTCACCAGCCGAAACACAAGCCATGTCTGAGTACATCAAAGAAAATCTTGACAGAGGATTTATCCGGAAATCATCTTCTCCGGCTGGCGCTGGCTTCTTTGTAAAGAAAAAAGATGGTTCTCTCCGCCCATGCATCGATTATAGGGGCCTAAATAAAATCACAATCAAGAACAAATACCCCCTTCCCCTTATTCCAGAGTTGTTTGACCACCTCAGAGGAGCTAAGATCTTCTCCAAATTAGATCTGAGTGGGGCCTACAACTTGATCTGAATTTGTCAAGGGGACGAGTGGAAGACCGCCTTCAACACCCGTGACAGTCACTATGAATATCTGTTGATTCCCTTTGGACTAAGCAATGCTCCTGCAGTGTTCCAAGAATTCGTTAATGATATTTTCAGAGACTTGTTATACTCTTGTGTTGTGTTTATCTTGATGATATCCTTGTCTTTTCTCCAGATTTGGCTACTCACCAGAGTCAGGTTCGCCTAGTCCTTCAAAGGCTAAGAAAAAATCGTTTGTATGCCAAGTTTGAAAAATGTCTCTTCGAACAAACCTCGCTTCCATTTTTGGGGTACATAATATCTGATAAGCCTACAAATGGATCCTGAAAAGCTGTCTGCGATTTTGAAGTGGCCCCGTCCTTCTGGTTTAAAGGCTATTCAACGCTTCCTGGGGTTCGCCAACTACTACCGCCAGTTCGTGCCTCACTTCTCTTCTTTGACAGCCCCCATCTCAGCCTTGATGCGTAAAGGGGCGAATCCCAAAAATTGGACTGCTGAGGCTGAATCAGCCTTCCAAGCCTTGAAACAGGCCTTCTCTGTGGCTCCAGTACTCCATCGTCCTGATGCCAGTAAACAATTTTTCTTGGAAGTGGATGAATCGTGCAACTACTCGATCGGGGACAGAGAGTTGTTGGCCATCAAAATGGCATTAGAGGAATGGCGATACCTTCTGGAGGGAGCCAGTCATCCGGTAGTGATCTATACTGACCACAAGAATCTTACCTACCTACAGTCTGCACAGAGACTTAAGCCACGCCAAGCTCGATGGTCCCTCTTCTTTGCTCGTTTTGATTTTGTTCTTTACTTTCGTACTGCAGATAAGAACATCAAAGCAGATGCTCTTTCAAGATCCTTTGATTCCACTGACCAGGAGGAGGAGCCCCAATTCATCATTGATCCCACTAAAATCTCGGCCTGTCCAGTCAAGCTATCCGGAATTCCTCCTGGAAAAACCTTTGTTGCAGAATCTCTCAGAAAGGGAATCTTACTATGTGGTCATTCATCTAAAGTGGTGGGTCATGCTGGTCAGAGGAAGACCTTCAGGTTCATTGCGACAAGACATCCTAGAATTTGTAGCTGCTTGTCCATCCTGCGCGCAAAATAAAACTTCCAAACAGCATCCAGCCATCCTTCTACTTCCCCTTCCAGTTCCTGAGATTCCCTGGCAACAAATAGCCATGAACTTTATCACAGATCTACCCACGTCCTTCGGTTGTTCTGTAATTTGGGTAGTGGTTGACCGCTTCTCCAAAATGGCACATTTCGTCATTTCTGCCTGGTCTTCTTTCTGCTCCCCAACTGGCAAACACATTTTTCGTCTCCATGGCTTTCCACTCCGTATTGTGTCCGATAGAGGAGTACAGTTCACGTCTAAATTCTGGAGAGCTCTCTGCAAGCTATTAAATGTATCTCTGGACTTCTCGTCAGCATATCATCCTCAGTCCAACGGTCAGGTGGAACGTGTTAACTAAATTCTGACAAACTTCTTGCGCCACTTCACTAACAGTCATCACGACAACTGGGTCAAACTATTGCCTTGGGCTGAGTTCTCATACAACAATCATGTCAGCGAGTCTTCCAAGAAATCGAAATTTTTTGTTGTTTATGGCCAACAACCAAATATCCCACTCCCGGTGTCTCCTTCTTCCGGCATCCCTGCTGCAGATGCTACCTCAAGAGAGTTCTCTAAAATCTGGGAGGAGACTAGGGGAGCTCTGAAAGAGGCTTCTGTGCTCATGAAAGAGTCCGCGGATAAAAAACTTA
Source organism: Bufo bufo (assembly GCF_905171765.1). Lineage (NCBI taxonomy): Eukaryota > Metazoa > Chordata > Amphibia > Anura > Bufonidae > Bufo > Bufo bufo. The sequence continues at coordinate 504,785,948 of NC_053390.1, forward strand.
GAAATTCTCCAAAATTCCGTCCTGGTGATAAAGTCTGGCTCGCTTCCAAATACATCCGGCTCAAAATACCCTTCTAGAAATTGGGTCCTCGCTCCATCGGTCCATTTGAAATTCTTGAACAAATCAATGATGTTTCCTACAAGCTTAAGCTACCAGCCTCGCTCCGGGTACCGAATTCCTTCCATGTCTCCCTGCTGAAGCCCGTCATCCTAAATAATTCTTTCAAGAAACCTGTCTCTGCTCCTGTTTCGGTCAGTGACGAGAATGGCTATGAGGTAAAGGCCATTCTGTGGATAAAGAAGAGTAGAGGGAAAACCCTGTTTCTGGTGGATTGGAAGGGGTTTGGCCCTGAGGAGAGATCTTGGGAACCCAAGGAGAACATCAATGCCCTCTTCTGCTAAAAAAAAGTCTTGTCCAGGACCAGGCCTGAGGAGAGGGGGCATAAGGGGGGGGGGGGGGTACTGTTAGCCCAGTGGCCTGTGTCGGCGCTGCTGCCCCTATCCGCAGGCACGGGCGCCGGGCTCCCTCTTTTCCCTCCTGCCGCCCAGCTGACAGGGGCACCATCAGGGGCTCTAGTGAATACCAGGTAGCTGCTTAGTTACGCCCCTCCGGAGTATACCCAGTCAGTGGCGCAGTGGATCCACACCCGCTTGCATAACAGCCATGTGTGCCCGAGTCCCAACAGACAAGACTTCGCTGTACGCATCAGGAGGATGACTCTCAATCTCCTCATCCTCTTCCTCCTATTCGTCCCATCCCCGCTGAACAGATGAAATAAACCTGCTGTGGGTACTACCCTCTGTAGTGGAGGCCACCATCTCCTGTTCCTCCTCCTCATCATCCAATTCGCGCTGAGAAGACCAACGGAGGGTGGTCTGGCTATCACCCTGTTTACTGTCTCCCCCCATTTCCACCTCTTCCACATCCAAAGTGTCCGCCTTCATTGTGAGCAGCGAGCGTTTCAGTAGACACAGAAGTAAGATGGTTACACTGATAATAGTTGCATCGCCTCTCACCATCTGTGTTCCTCAAAATTGCGTAAAACCTCACAGAGGTCAGACATCCATGCCTACTCCACGCTTGTGAAGAGCGGAAGCTGACTGGAAAGGCAATGACCATGTTGCAGCTGGTATTCCACTACTGCCCTCTGCTGCTCACGAAGCCTGGCCAACATGTTGAACGTGGAGTTCCAGCTCAAGTCGCACAACAGTTGGTGAGCTGGCAATTGCAAGACCGGCGGCAGCTGTAGATGACTTTCGGAAATGGGCACACACGCGGCGCACCTTCACCAGTAGCTCAGGCAATTATCAGACACAACCTTGCCTGGTTGTAGGTTGAGTGGCGAGAGCCACAGCTAAGTCTGCTCCCTTATACCCTGCCACAGCTCTGCGGTGGTGTGCTGTTTGTCACCTAAGCAAATTAGTTTCAGAACGGCCTGTAGCCGCTTCCCCACTGCAGTGCTACATTGCTTCCAGCTACTGACTGATGGCTGACTGGTGCTGCAAGATGAGAATTCAGAGGTGGAAGTGGAGGAGGAGAAGGGGGGGGTTGCAGCCACTAATGTAGATGGTGGCGGAAATCCTGATGGAAATAGGGCACGCAATCCTTGGCGTCAGTAGCACCTGTGCCACCCCAGGGTACCACTCGCTCCCGACCTCCACAACGTTCACCCAGTGTGCCGTCAGGGAAATGTAGCGTCCCTGGCCAAAAGCACTTGTCCATGTGTCAGTCGTTAAGTGGACCTTCCTAATAACTGCATTGGTAAGGGCACGGGTTATGTTACGGGACACATGCTGGTGTAAGGCGGGGACGGCACACCAGGAAAAATAGTGGCGCCTGGGGACTGAGTAACGAGGGACGGCCGCCGCCAAAGCCTCAGTGTCCACAAGCCTAAATGGCAACATTTCCAGGGCCAGCTATTTGGAAAGGTGCGCATTTAGTGCTATGGCCTGTGGGTGGGTGGGTGGCTGGGTATTTGTGCTTTCGTTCAAAGGCCTGGGGAATGGACATCTGTACGCTGCGCTGGGACATAGAAGTGGATGTGCTAGCTGATGGTGCTTGCGAAGGTCCAGGTGCAGGGCGGGAGGCATCCGGGCCTGCGTCGTGGACAGGGGAATGGCCAGCACGTAACACAGGGGAAGAGGAGGCAGTGGTGTGACCCGCAGACACTGATTGTGGACCCATGATGCCATGTGGCAGATCATGCTGGTGTTGGTGAGGTTGCTACTGTTCACACCCCTGGCCATTTTGGTACGGCACAGGTTGCAAATGACAATTCTTTTATCATTCGCACTTTCCTCAAAAAAGCGCCAGACTGCGGCAAGGGAGAATATCTGAGGGTGGGATCACTTGTTTGGCAAGACTCTCCATGGTGGGAGGAAGGAGGATCGGGGGGGGAATTCTGATGACCAGACTCTTGGCTACTGAGACTGGACTTTGTGGAAGACAGGGTGGTGCTTAACCGACTGGAAGCATTATCTGCTGCAATCCAACCGACCACCTGGTCGCACTGGTGTGACTTCGAGAGTGGTGTCCTGCGCCACCCTGCAAACTGGGACATGAATCTAGGTATCATGGATGAGCAGGCACAGTTTCACTGCGCCCAGGGCAACGGCCTCTGTGTACACCATCAGCAGCACGGCCACTTCCCGTCCCTTACTGCTCGCCTTCTGCATATTAAATGTTATATATGCTTGCAAGTATGTCACACGTACAGTAGCGCAGGTTTTGTAAGTGTATGCGCAAATAAATTTAACTGAATGTCACTGATATTTAGAATGTGCAAACGTTATACAGGAGATGTAGTGCAGGTAATGTCGCGGTCACCAGCGGATAATAAAAAATTACAGGGAATCTCACAGCTATTTGGGATGCGCAAACGTTATACAGGAGATGTAGTGCAGGTAATGTCGCTGCTGTCACCAGCAGCTAATAAAAAAATTACAGGGAATGTCACAGTTATTTGGGATGCGCAAACGTTATACAGGGGATGTAGCGCAGGTAATGTCGCTGCTATCACCAGCGGCTAACATTATACAGAAGATGCGGCGCAGGTAATGTCACTGCTGTCACCAGCGGCTAACGTTATACAGGAGATGTAGCGCAGGTAATGTCGCTGCTGTCACCAGCAGCTAATGTTATACAGAAGACATAGTGCAGGTAATGTCGCTGTTGTCACCAGCGGCTAACGTTATACAGGAGATGTAGCGCAGGTAATGTCACTGCTGTCGCCAGCAGCTAACGTTATACAGAAGATGTAGCGCAGCTACTGTCGCTGCTGTCACCAGCGGCTAACATTATACAGAAGATGTAGCGCAGCTACTGTCGCTGCTGTCACCAGCGGCTAACGTTATAAAGGAGATGTAGCACAGGTAATGTCGCTGCTGTCACCAGCGGCTAACGTTATACAGGAGATGTACCACAGTTAATGACGCTGCTGTCACAAGCGGCTAAGAAAAAATTACAGTCAATGTCACAGATATTTGGGATGCGGAAACGTTATACAGGAGATGTAGCACAGGTAATGTCACTGTCCGCAGCTTTTTAGTATGTGCACACGTTAAACAGGAGATATAGCGCAGATAATGTTGCTGCCCGCATCATCAACGGAAAAAGTACACTGGATGTCACAGATATTTTTAGGATGTGCAAACGTTATACAGGAGATGTAGCGCAGGTAATGTAACTGTCCACAGCGGACACGTCTACGGAAAAAGTACACTGGATCTCACAGATATTTTTAGGCTGCGCACACGTTACACAGGAGATGTAGCGCTGATAACGTCGCTGTCTGCAGCAGCCAAACAGTTACAAGCTATTTAGCGCAGGTTGCGCTGAAAATATATATTGCTGCCAAATACAATAGTCCTTAAAATGACTTTTAAGTTTCTAACAATTGCACGCAATTTAGCGCAGGTTGAGCTAATAATATATATTACTGCCAGATATAACAATGGTCCTTAAAGGGCTTCTGTCACCCCACTAAACAGTTTTTTTGGTTACTTATAATCCCTATACTGCGATTTCTGCATACATACTGTAATTAATCATTTTGCTTCAGCAGATTCTGTTAAAAACGTACTTTTAAAATATGCAAATTACCTTGCTACCAGCAAGTAGGGCGGCTACTTGCTGGTAGCAGCCGCATCCTCCTATCCTAAAGACGCCCCCTCCGCATGTTGATTGACAGGGCCAGCGGACGGGATCGTCCTCTGGCTGGTCCTGTCTGCTATCAAGATCTCACGCCTGTGCCGTAACGATATTCAGTCGGCGCAGGCACACTGAGAGGCGGACGCTCCTTCAGCCGCTCCATCCTCAATGCGCCTGCGCCGATGACGTCACATCTACACCCGGCGCAGGCGCATTGAGGAAGGAGCGGCCGAGCGAGCGTCCACCTCTCAGTGCGCCTGCGCCGACTGAAGACAGGTACGGCGCAGGCGCCAGATTTTGAATGCAAACAGGGCCAGCAGAGAAAGATCCCGTCCGCTGGCCCTGTCAATAGACATGTGGAGGGGGCGTCTTTAGGATAGGAGGATGCGGCTGCTACCAGCAAGTAGCCGCCCTACTTGCTGGTAGCAAGGTAATTTGCATATTTTAAAAGTACGTTTTTAACAGAATCTGCTGAAGCAAAATGATTAATTACAGTATGTATGCAGAAATCGCAGTATAGGGATTATAAGTAACAAAAAAAAAAAAAACTGTTTAGTGGGGTGACAGAAGCCCTTTAAAAGGACATTTGCGCAGGTTGCGCTAAAAATATATATTGCTGCCAAATACAATAGTCCTTAAAATGACTTTTAGGTTTCTAACACTAACCCTGCCTAACAAAAAAATTAAATTAAATTCCCTACACTATCTGTCTCCCTGACTAAGGCCGAATGCACACGGCCGTGTTCCGCGGCCGAGAGCGGTCCGTGGTATGCCGGGCTGGATTCCTGTTCAGAGCAGGAGTACACGGCGTCATTGGTTGCTATGACGCCGTGCGCTTCCTGCCGCCGCTGCACTACAGTAATACACTCGTACGATCTATACCAATGATGCCGTGCGCTCCTGCTCTGAACAGGAATCCAGCCCAGCATACCACGGACCGCTCTCGGCCGCGGAACACGGCCGTGTGCATTCGGCCTAAGACTGAGCCGAACCACACGTCATAGGGTGCTTTATAGCACCCGATGACGTGTTCCGGCCAGCCAACCATTGCAATGCCAGTAACCAACATGGCTACGGCATTACAGTGAGTGGCAGTACTTACCTGCACGTTTATTGGCTGCGTAGCCGAACACCGCGATCTGCCGAGCATCGCTATGCTCGAGCCAAACTGGTGTTCGGCCGAGCATGCTCGATCAACAATAATAGGTACTATTGTGGAACATTTTATACTGGGGAACACTATTGGGGGGCATTTTATATACAGCGGGCACTGTTAGGGGGCAGTTTATACTAGGGGGCACTATTGGGGGTATTTTATATTCAGGGCCACTATTGGGAGCATTTTATACTCAGAGCAGCATTGGTGGCATTTTACATACAGGGCAGCAGTATTGGGGGGTATTTTATAGACATGGGGCACTACAGAGGGCCATTATAGATACTGGGGACAATATGGTGGCCATTATTTATACTGGGTGCATGCATGTGGGGGTATACTGATGGACATTTAAATTTTAACTGACATGAAAAATGGCTGCAAAATGGCCATAAAAACAGACCAGAAAATGGGTGAACACATGGAAGCAAAATGGCTGTGAAAAACTGACAGGCTGTTTTTTTTCAATGTCATGTGAATGTAGCCTAGGACCAGACACACAAGAGTGAGTTCAATGCGAGGAACTTTCAACGTGTGTCAGTTCTCAACTTCGCTCCTCTGACAGGATTGCACAGCATTATAATGATTTATAATGCTGTGTGACCCTGACATTTCTGGAAACTACTGTCTTACACTGACAGCATTATGTCAGTGTTCGGGGGCATTCATACGACCGTAGTTTTGGTCCTCATCCAATCTGCATTTTTGGCAGATTGAATGCAGATCCATTAATTTTTAATCAGGCCACAAAAGATGCTGATGGCACACCAATTCGCAGCCCTGCAAAAAAAAAAAGATAAATAGAACATGTCCTATTCTTGTCCGTTTTGCAGGCAAGAATAGGCATTTCTATGAAAGGGCAGGAAGTGCTGATCTACAAAATGTGGAACGCACGCGGTCAATATCCATGTTTTGCAGATCCACAATTTGCGGGCTGCAAAAGGGATATGGTCGTATGAATGCCCCCTAATTCAGTAGATTTGAGGACTCTAAGGCCCCTCTCACACGAGCGAGTTTTCCGCGCGGGTGCAATGTGTAATATGAATGCATAGCACCCACATTGTACATGAGCATTTTTTTTCACGCATCAGTTCTGCGTTGTGTGAAAAACGCAGCATGTTCTATATTCTGCGTTTTTCAAGCAGCCCTGGCCCAATAGAAGTAAATTAGGCTTTAGTGAAAAACGCATTGCATCCGGAAGGAAGTACGGGTGCGATGCATTTTTCACTGATGGTTGCTAAGAGATGTTGTTTGTAAACCTTCAATGTTAGGAAAAACGCATCAAAACGCATTGCACCCACGCGGAAAAAACTAAACAACTGAACGCAATCACAGATAAAACTGACTGAACTTGCTTGAAAATGGTGCGAATTTCACTGAACGCATCCGGACCTAATCCGTCACTTCTAGGGGGCCAGGGCTGCGTGAAAAACCCAGAATATAGAACATGCTACTTTTTTTTACTCAACACAGAACATATGTGTGAAAAAAAACGCTCATGTACACAGACCCATTGAAGTGAATGGGTCAGGATTCAGTGCAGGTGATATGCGCTCACTTCACGCATTGCACCCGCGTGGAAAACTCGCTTGTGTGAAAGGGGCCTAAGGCTGGGTTCACACGGGCATTGCGGGTGACATGCGGGAACAGATGCGGGTGCGTTGCGGCATGTTTGGAAAATAATAGCATTCTTAAAGGGGTTGTCCGGATTTAGAGCTGAACCCGGACATCCCTCCATTTTCACCCCGGCAGCCCTCCTACCATGAACATCGGAGCAGTTCATGCTCCGATGCTCTCCTTTGCCCTGCGCTAAATTGCGCAGGGCAAAGGCATTTTTGGAGATCCGGTGACGTACCGGGGCTCTCCATGGGGCTGCCAGGAACCCCGGTGACGTCACTGGCACTGATGGGCGGGATTTAGCTCTGCCCTAGCCAGTAAAACGGCTAGGGCAGAGCTAAATCCCACCCCTCAGAGCCGGTGACATCACCGAACACACTGCCGGGTGGAAGTTTCCGCCCGGCAGTGTGTTATTGAAAACAAAAGAGACTGTGCCCTGCGCGATTTAGCGCAGGGCAAGGGAGTGCATCGGAGCATGAGATGCTCCGATGCTAGCCTCAAGGGGGCTGTCTGGGTGAAAATAAAGGTATGTCCGGGTTCAGCTCTGAACCCGGACAACCCCTTTAACCCCTTAAGGACTTAGGGCGTACCGGTACGCCCTATTTCTCGAATCCTTAAGGACTCAGGGCGTACCGGTACGTCCTAAGTTTAAATCGAGATTGCGGAGCTGCGGGGGTTAATCCGAACAGGATGCCGGCTGAAATCATTCAGCCGGCATCCTGTCACAACGCCAGGGGGGGTCATGTGACCCCCCGTATCGGCGATCGCCGCAAACCGCAGGTCAATTCAGACCTGCGGTTTGCTGTGCTTTCTGCAGTTTCTGATCCCCGCGGTCCCTGACCGCGGGTGCGGGAGGCGGGCGGTGCGGCAGGCGGGATCGCGATCCCCCGCCCGCCTCCTCTTGAAAATTCGTTGGTGTACAGTGGGTATGGAAAAAGTTGCAGCCCCCCGATGGAGAAGGAGAGACCCCCAGGCAGCCCCCAGACAGCCCCCCTCCTTACCACAACTGAGGCCACAACTGAGCAGACGGGGAAGGTTCCCATGGCAACAGGACGCCTTCTCAGGCATCCTGCTGTCCATGGTGCTGAACAGATCTGTGCTAAAGGCATAGATCTGTTCAAAGTGTAAGTAAAATACAGTACAAAACACTATATAGTGTACTGTACTGTATTATGCAGACATCAGACCCACTGGATCTTCAAGAACCAAGTGGGTCTGGGTCAAAAAAAAGTAAAAAAAAGTGAAAAAAAAGTAAAAATCAAAAAACACATTTATCACTGATTAAAAATGGCCACAACTGAGCAGACGGGGAAGGTTCCCATGGCAACAGGACGCCTTCTCAGGCATCCTGCTGTCAATGGTGCTGAACAGATCTGTGCTAAAGGCATAGATCTGTTCAAAGTGTAAGTAAAATACAGTACAAAACACTATATAGTGTACTGTACTGTATTATGCAGACATCAGACCCACTGGATCTTCAAGAACCAAGTGGGTCTGGGTAAAAAAAAAGTAAAAAAAGTGAAAAAAAAGTAAAAATCAAAAAACACATTTATCACTGATTAAAAATGAAAAAAATAAAATTCCCTACACATGTTTGGTATCGCCGCGTCCGTAACGACCTGATCTATAAAACGATCATGTTACTTTCCCCGCACGGTGAACGCCATAAAAATAAAAAAATAAAAACTATGAGGAAATTGAAATTTTGCCCACCTTACTTCCCAAAAAAGGTAATAAAAGTGATCAAAAAAGTCGCATGTACGCCAAAATAGTACCAATCAAACCGTCATCTCATCCCGCAAAAATCATACCCTACCCAAGATAATCGCCCAAAAACTGAAAAAACTATGGCTCTTAGACTATGGAAACACTAAAACATGTTTTTTTTTGTTTCAAAAATGAAATCATTGTGTAAAACTTAAATAAATTAAAAAAAAGTATACATATTAGGTATCGCCGCGTCACATGATCTAACCTGTCAGATGAATGTTGTAAATAACAAAAAAAAGTGTCAAAAAAGCTATTTCTTGTTATCTTGCCGCACAAAAAAGTGTAATATAGAGCAACCAAAAATCATATGTACCCTAAACTAGTACCAACAAAACTGCCACCGTATCCAGTAGTTTCTAAAATGGGGTCACTTTTTTGGAGTTTCTACTCTAGGGGTGCATCAGGGGGGCTTCAAATGGGACATGGTGTCAAAAAAAACAGTCCAGCAAAATCTGCCTTCCAAAAACCGTATGGCATTCCTTTCCTTCTGCGCCCTGCCGTGTGCCCGTACAGTAGTTTACGACCACATATGGGGTGTTTCTGTAAATATTGAGTTTTGTTTTTCTGTTAACCCTTGCTTTGTAACTGGAAAAAAAATATTAAAATGGAAAATCTGCCAAAAAAGTGAAATTTTTAAATTGTATCTCTATTTTCCATTAAATCTTGTGCAACACCTAAAGGGTTAACAAAGTTTGTAAAAATCAGTTTTGAATACCTTGAGGGGTGTAGTTTCTTAGATGGGGTCACTTTTATGGAGTTTCTACTCTAGGGGTGCATCAGGGGGGCTTCAAATGGGACATGGTGTCAAAAAACCAGTCCAGCAAAATCTGGCTTCCAAAAACCAACTTTCCCTCTACGCTTTACTGTGTGCCCGTACAGCAGTTTACGGGGTGTTTCTGTAAACGGCAGAGTCAGGGCAATAAAGATACAGTCTTGTTTGGCTGTTAACCCTTGCTTTGTTAGTGGAAACAATGGGTTAAAATGGAAAATTAGGCAAAAAAATGAAATTCTCAAATTTCATCCCCATTTGCCAATAACTCTTGTGCAACACCTAAAGGGTTAACAAAGTTTGTAAAATCAGTTTTGAATACCTTGAGGGGTGTAGTTTATAGAATGGGGTCATTTTTGGGCGGTTTCTATTATGTAAGCCTCGCAAAGTGACTTCAGACCTGTAGATTTGCTTCTAAGCCTTGTAACATCCCCAAAAAATAAAATATCATTCCCAAAATAATTCAAACATGAAGTAGACATATGGAGAATGTAAAGTCATCACAATTTTTGGGGGTATTACTATGTATTACAGAAGTAGAGAAACTGAAACTTTGAAATTTGCAAATTTATTCAAATTTTTGGTAAATTAGGTATTTTTTTTATGCAAAAAAAATATATTTTTTTACTTCATTTTACCAGTGTCATGAAGTACAATATGTGACGAAAAAACAATCTCAGAATGGCCTGGATAAGTCAAAGTGTTTTAAAATTATCAGCACTTAAAGTGACACTGGTCAGATTTGAAAAAAATGGCCAAGTCCTTAAGGTGAAATAGCGCTGAGTCCTTAAGGGGTTAATACAGAATAAGTAAAATAGTGATGGAGGGGTTAAAAAAATAAAATAAAAATTTAACTCACCTTAATCCACTTCTCTTCTTTCTTCTTCTTTGCGGAAAAGGACCTGTGGTGACGTCACTGCGCTAATCACATGGTCCGTCACATGATCCATCACCATGGTTGATTTTGAAATCTGCAGCATGTCAATTGTTGTTGCGTTTTTCTTGTGCAGATTTGAGGAATACAATATCTCCTTATCGAGTCTTAAGGCTCTTTCACACAAGTGGATGTCATGTGTGGAATCCGCTGCGTGAAAGAGTGCCAAGCCCCACTCCGGACAGCAGAGACACGGAGCAGTAACATGACTGATAATGCTCTTTGCCTCTCTGATCTTTTTACTACAAAATCACGGTGACAACTTTATCTCACTGTGATTTTGTAGTAAAAAGATCACAGAGGGACTTCCGGTTCCGGCGCTGGGATGCTAGCAGTGGAGTGAAGGAGCTCCGGCACCCGCCCGACTGAAAACCGATCCCCCGCCTTATTCACTGGTGTGGGAAAGTTACCGGGTTGATAACCACAGTCTCTAGCCGGCCACAGAGCCCCTTACATGGAGCGATATCTTCTGAGGAGCGGCAGCCTGAAGATTACAATGTCTGGCAGCGCGGGAGACACTCAGGGCAAGATGGCGGAGTCGCGCCCTCCCTCACCGGAATCAGTGCCAGAGGCGCAGGACAGGGGTGAGTCTCCTGTACAACATTCAATCACTACTGTGACACAAGGCATCGACTACAAGTCGCTAGCTATTGAAGTGGCCACTTATCTAGCTCCGGATATCAGGGATACACTGACAAAGACTCTGTCAGTGTCCCTGCAACAGCTTCATGAAACCATCCATCAGCATGATGCTAAGCTGGAGGAGCTGGAGCAGAGAACCCAATCTCTGGAGAGTGAAAATACTAAGTTTGCACGCACCCTGAGCGAATTGTCCAAGCAAAATACGATTCTGTTGGACAGGGTGGAAGACCTGGAAAATAGGTCGCGATGAAATAATTTACGCCTTATTGCCTTGCCTGAATCCGTAAAACCACAGGATTTAAGGGAACTCTGCGAATTTTGGGTCTGGAGGGACGCCATAAAGTGGAACGAGCGCATAGAATTGGCCCCTCGGAGGAATCACAACTGAAGAGACGTGGCGGGTCATGCAGTGCTCCTCTCATGCCGCGCCAAGTGATAATGAAATACCTGGATTACTGTGATAAAGAAGCCATACCTAACCCCTTAAGGACACATGACGTACCAGTACGGCATGTTTCCCGAGTCCTTAAAGGGAACCTGTCACCAGTTTTATGGTGTCCTAACTAAGGGCAACATAAATAAGTGACTGATTCGCTTAGCAAAATGCTGGGTCACTTTCTTTAATTGACCCAGTCAATCTGCCAACATCTTGTATTGAAAAGCTCCAGCTGATAATGATGAGTCATGAATATTCATGAGCTCCTGACTCTCCCCGCCCACCTGCTGCTGAATGACAGTTTGTTTCCATATGAACCAGCAGCAGGTGGGCAGGGGAGTGGCTATAGCTCTGAATTAAATATACGCTGGACTCCATGACATCACGCTGGACTCCAATCAGCTCATTAGCATGCGACATGCGGCATCTTTGTGTGTATATTATGAGGTAACCATCTGCCACACCAGTAAGTGAATACATCTAAGGTACTTTTTAGTAGTTAATGATTGTATATAATTAGTTAGATTATAATCAAATATCCACATGACAGGTTCCCTTTAAGGACACATGACGTACCGGTACGTCATGGGTTTAAAACGCGATTGCGGCACGGCGGGGGTTAATCGGAACAGGATGCCCGCTGAAATCATTCAGCGGGCATCCTGTCAATTCAGACCTGCGGTTTGCTGCGTTTCCGGTCCATTCGGGTCTCCGGTGACCCGATGAACCGGAAAAAGACTGTGATCGGTGGTGTGATTACACACCACCAATCACAGTCCGAGCATTTGGGAGAGGCGGTGCTGGTCGTGGTGCTGATGGCTGCTGTCCAGGGTGCTGATTGGTGCAGGGAGAGAGGGATTCAAACTCCTGGCGCTCCTCTCTCCCCTCCTCTTCCTGTTTCAGCACCTGCACCGTCCAGCACCGTCCTCACCAGGCTCCTGCTATCCCCCCATCGGCACCCATCACCCTCCTGCACCCATTACCCTCCAGGTAGGTTAGGGTCAGTGAGGGAGAGGCACTGTTAGGCAGGGATAGAAGGGAAAAGTTAGTTAAGAAAAAAATATATATACTTTATCTAAATTTATTGTTTTTTAGCTTTGAGACCCTAGACCCCCCTTGCCCCCCCCCCCCCCCCAGCCCGGATAACTTTTATACTAGCATTCCCTTGTTCAGGTCCCTTGGCGCCAGATCCACGTTCGCTTGTGGGACCGTGCGGAAAAATCAGCGCGGCCTCCCTGCCTACCCCCTCCAGGTACCTATCCCCAGGAGTGAGACCCGTGCCCTTAGCAGTGGAAACCTGTTGCTGGTCAGGTATAAGGACAAGAGGGATGTCCTTGTACTGTCCACAATTCATGGTAACAGCACCACCCCGTCTCTGTGCGAGGTACCGTGGCAACGGTCCTCAAGCCCGATTGTATCGTCGACTACAATCGATATATGGGAGGAGTTGATCTCTCTGATCAAGTCCTCAAGCCATATAATGCCATGCGCAAAACCCAGGCATGGTACAAAAAAGTTGCGGTCTACTTGGTACAGGTTGCCTTGTACAACGCTTTTGTACTATCCCGAAGCGCTGGCAGCACAGGGACATTCCTCCAATTCTATGAGGCAGTCCTCAAGGACCTGATTTTTTCAGACCGGGAAAGAGCAGGCCGGAGTACCTCGGAAACTGGAGGCGCCCGGATCGTCCCTGGCCAACACTTTCCAGGTGTGGTCCCCCATACTGGAAAGAAGGGACGAACCCAAAAAAGATGCAGAGTGTGTTACAAGAGGGGGATACGGAAGGACACCACCACTCAATGTGACACTTGCCCCGATCATCCGGGCCTCTGCGTTATCGATTGCTTCAGGGAGTATCACACTTCCATGGAGTACAACATTTTTATAATCCCCAACAGTCCCCTAGAGAACATAAAAAACTATGGCTCTGGAGACACGGAAACAATTTTTTTTTTCCAAAAAATATTAGTTTTAGTGCAGGCATCCTCAAACTGCAGCCCTCCAGATGTTGTAAAACTATAGCTCCCAGCATGCCCAGACAACCTACAGCCATCAGTAGGGCATGGTGGGAATTGTAGTTTTACAACATCTGGAGGGCCGCAGTTTGAGGATGCCTGCTTAGTGTCTCCAAAGTCTGAGAGCCATACTGTACATATTGGGCATCGCCGCGACCCTAAAAATCTTATCTATAAAAATAACATTTAACCCAACCCCCCCCCCGGATGAACAGCGTTAAAAAAAAAAAGTGTAAAAAAAAGCTATTTTTTGTCACCTAACATCATAAAAAGTGTAATAGCGAGCGATCAAAATGTCATATGCACCCCCAATTAGTGCCAATAAAACCGCCATCTCATCCCGCAAAAAATGAGCCCCTACATTAGATAGTCGCCCAACAAAAAAAAAAAACTGTAGCTCCCAGACTATGGAGATACAAAAATTATTTTTTTGGTTCCTAAAATGATAATATAGTGTAAAATCTAAAAAAAATTGAAAATGTAGACATATTAGGTATCGCCGGGTCCGTAAGAATCTGCCCTATAAAAATAACAAACCCCTCGGATTAACAGCGTTAAAAATATAAAATAAAAACGGTGCCAAAACACCCATTTTTTTGCAAAATTTCCATTTGAATCCTTTTTTTCCAGTAATAAAGCAAGGGTTAACAGCCAAACAAAACTAAATATTTATTGCCCTGATGCTGTCGTTTTCAGAAACACCCCATATGTGGTCGTAAATGGCTATATAGCCACACGGCAGGGCATAGAACGAAGGGAACGCCATATGGTTTCTGGAAGGCAGATTTTGATGGACTAGTTTATTTACACCATGTCCCATTAGAAGACCCCCCTGATGTAGCCTAGACTAGAAACTCCCAAAAAGTGACCCCATCTAAGAAACTACACCCCTCAAGGTATTCAAAAGTTACTTTACAAACTTTGTTAACCCTTTAGGTGTTCCACAAAACTAAATAGCGAATGTAGAAACAATTTTAGAATTACATTTTTTTGTTACCTTGCTTCAAAAAAGTGTAATATAGAGCAACCAAAAATCATATTTACCCTAAAATAGTACCAAAACAATGACCTTATCCCCTAGTTTCCTAGATGGGGTCACTTTTATGGAGTTTCTACTCTAGGGGTGCATCAGGGGGCTTGAAAGGGTACATGGTGTAAATAAACCAGTCCAGCAAAATCTGCCTTCCAAAAAACATATGGCGTTCCTGTTCTTCTATGTCCTGCCATTTAGCCAAATAGTAGTTTACGACCACATATGGGGTGTTTCTGCAAACTACAGAATCAGGGCAACCCAGATTGAGTTTTGTTTGGCTGTTAACCCATTTTTTCCAGTAATAAAGTAAGGGTTAAAATGGAAAATTTACCCATACTTTATTACTGGAAAAAATGGGTTAAAATTGAAAAATTTTCCAATTTTTTTTTCTCCATCTGCCATTAACTCTTGTGGAACACCTAAAGGGTTAACAAAGTTTGTAAACCCAGTTTTGAATACCTTGAGGGGTGTACTTTCTTAGATGGAGTCACTTTTTTGGAATTTCTATTCTAGGGGTGCAACGGGGGGCTTGAAATGGGACATGGTATAAACAAAACCAGTCCTGCAAAATCTGCCTTGCAAAAACCATATGGCGTTCCCCTCCTTCTATGTCCTCCCGTTTGGCCAAACAGTAGTTTACGACCACATATGGGGTGTTTCTGCAAACTACAGAATCAGGGCAACCCATATTGAGTTTTGTTGGGCAGTTAACTCTTAAATTTTATGTCCATTTGCCATGAAGTCTTTTGGAAGACCTAAAGGGTTAACAAAGTTTGTAAAATCAGTTTTGAATACCTTGAGGGGTGTAGTTTTGAAAATGGGGTCATTTTTGGATGGTTTCTATTACGTAAGCCTCACAAAGTGACCAGACCTGAACTGGTCCATAAAAAGTGGGATTTGGAAAATTTCCGAAAAATTTCCAAATTTGCTTCTAAACTTCTAAGCTATGTAACATCCCCAAAAAATAAAATATCATTCCCAAACTTATACAAACATGAAGTAGACATATGGGGAATGTAAAGTCATCACAATTTTTTGGGGTATTTCTATGTATTACAGAAGTAGAGAAACTGAAACTTTGAAATTTGCAAATTTTTCCAAATTTTTGGTAAATTTGGTATTTTTTTATGCAAAAAAATTTACTTTTTTGACCCAATTTTAGCAGTGTCATGAAGTACAATATGTGATGAAAAAACAATCTCAGAACGGCCTGGGTAAGTAAAAGCGTTTTAAAGTTATCAGCACTTAAAGTGACACTGGTCAGATTTGCAAAAAATGGCCTGGTCCTTAAAGAGGACCTTTTACTAGAATAAAACATCTAAACTAACTATACAGACATGGAGAGCGGTGCCCAGGGATCCCCATGCACTTACTGTTATACCTGGGCACCGCTCCGTTCGCCCGGTATAGGCTCCGGTATCTTCATAGTTAGGCTCCACCCAGGGGAACCTCCAGACATCTCATTCTCCCATGCTGGCCAATCACAGCGCTCAGCTCATAGCCTGAGAGGCTTTTTTTTCTCTCAGGCTATGAGCTGAGCGCTGCGATTGGCCAGCGCTACAGCCTGGGAGAATGAGACGCCGGCAGGTTTCCCTGGGTGGAGCCTAACTATGAAGATACCGGAGCCTATACCGGGTGAACGGAGCGGCACCCAGGTATAACAGTAAGTGCAGGGGGATCCCTGGGCGCCGATCTCCATGTCTGTATAGTTAGTTTAGATGTTTTATTCTAGTGAAAGGTCCTCTTTAAAGGGAACCTGTAATGTGTATATTGGATTATAATCTAACTAATTATATACAATCATTAACTACTAAAAAGTGCCTTAGATGTATTCACTTACTGGTGTGACCGATGGTTACCTCATAATATACACACAAAGATGCCACATGCCGTATACTAATGAGCTGATTTGAGTCCAGCGTGATGTCATTGAGTCCAGCGTTTTTTTAAATTAACAGCTATAGCTACTCCCCTGCCCACCTGCTGCTGATTCATATGGAAAATAACTGTCAATCAGCAGCAGGTAGGCAGGGAGAGTCAGGAGCTCATGAATATTCAGGACTCATCATTATGTTTAATCATATTTTATAAATTTTTGAAAGAATAAAATGTACAAAACATCAAGGAGACACCTACTCACTAGGCGCTCCTTATCAAGTTATAATATTTCTGAATCGTGAAATAACGACAAGAGTTCAAAGAAAAAATATATGATAAATCAGTTTTCATATATCAAGGATTAATCCATAAATCATCTGACATTAGGTTCACGACTTATAAAGAAAAATAAAGGAGAACGAAAGAGAAGAAGAGGAAGGGAAAAAATGGAAGGAAAAAAGGGGGGAGGAAAGGAGGGAAGGAGAGAGGTAAAGGAAGGTGAAACGAGCACATTGTGAGTCACTAACATATGGAAAGAGTCTTGCTGTGATGGTTTCCGCGGACTTAGTAATGTTTTATACAGCCATCAGAGAAAGGAAGTCAGGAGATTCTAATGCATTTATCCAACACGCCCAAACCTTGCAGTATTTAGTAGATAAATCAGTTGCGTCAGCTGAGATTTCCTCCATCCTAGCTATCTGTTGCATTTCTTGGAACCATTCCCTCATAGTGGGGACATGTGTCGAACGCCAATATCTAGGAATCACTGTTCTAGCAGCGGCAATAAAGAATCTAAGGAGGGACCCTTTTTGGGATGATATGGAGCCAGGTAGGATGGAGAGGAGCGCTATTTGAGGAGACTTGTCCACCTGTCTTGGTGAGATTTTATTAAAAGCTTTAAAAACTGAGTCCCAGAAGGGTTGGATTAAGTCGCAGCCCCACCAAACATGAAGCATTGTGCCTCTTTCCTTACAACAGCGCCAGCAAAGCTCCGTCACTGACGGGAAAATTCTATGAAGTCTCACTGGGTATCTATACCATCGAGATAGAATTTTATAACTCTTTTCTTGAGCGGCACATGCCATGCATGGTGAGCTTGTGAGAATACAAGAATACTTTTTGACAGTCATCTTCTCCTAAGACAATACCTAAATCTGATTCCCAACCGCTAATGAAGTTAGGGCGGTCCTTGTGCGAGCTTGATAGAAGAATCCGATATAGATGTGAAAGGAGATGTGTCGGTGGAGAAGACATTGTGAACAGTTTTTCAAACTCAGTTAGTGTAGCTCCAAAAGAACACTGAGCACCCCTGGACAAAACGAAGGATTTTATTTGTTCATATTCTAGCCAGGAGATCCGTGTATCCGGGAATTTAGAAGAAATGGAAGAAAGAGATGGAAATGTACCCCCTGACATCAAGTGATAAAAACTAGGATCATCTATGGCTTTCAAGCCTAAGAATGAGTCTTTTCCCAATCCGGCAAGAAAAGCTGGATTACGGAAAATGGGGGTAAGCGGACTAAGTCTTCTGATACCCACCCCCCTGCGGGTTATGGAATCCCAAATTTTGAGTGTATGTTGCAATAATAAGTGATAACTAAGCGTCCGAGGACGGTCTACAGGCGAGAGCCAAGGGATATGCTTAAGAGGGAGAGAGCACAAGGTCTGCTCCAAACCTACCCATTGTTTTGTGCCTTCGTTGTGCTTCCAGTCTAGTACTCTGGTGAGTATTGCGGCTGTATGATATAATTTTAGGTCAGGAAGGCCCACGCCCCCCAGAAGTTTTGATCTAATCAGAATGGAGTGACCTATTCGCGGACTACCCCGTCCCCAAATGAAACGCGAAAATGCAGTTTTAGCTTTCTGAAAAAAGGAAGATGGTGGTGAGAGTGGGACCGTCTGAAATATATTTAATAATTTGGGCAGAGTGTCCATTTTTAATGCATTAATTCGCCCAAACCACGACAACTCCTTTTTATTGAAAGCTTCAAGGTCCTTCAACAACCTCTCTAGTAAAGGAAAATAGTTTAGTTTCAGTAACTGTTTATTATCAGCTGGTATATAGACACCTAGATATTTAATGGCAGATGGTTGATGCTTGAATTTGAAGGAGGACAATAGTCAATCGAATTCGCCGTGGGGTACCGTTACATTGAGAATTTCAGATTTGGTGTAATTGACTTTAAAATTACTTAAGTGACCGAACCGTTCAAATTCCTTTAAGACCGAAGGAATGGAAATATGGGGCTGAGTAATATACAGTAGAAGATCGTCGGCATATAAAGCCGTCTTGTACTGTTTACCATCAACTGCAAGACCATGGCAGGATGTGTTCTTACGAAGGGCTGTGGCCAAATGTTCCATTACTAATACATATAGCAGTGGGGAGAGAGGACAACCCTGCCTAGTTCCATTCCGAATTGGTATGGATGAAGACAAGAGTCCATTGATTCGTACCTTAGCAGTGGGGTCTGAATATAAAGCACGAATACCATTCAAGAATTTGGGGCCAATCCCAATTTGTTGTAAAGTGTGATCGAGAAAAAACCAATGGACCCTATCGAAAGCCTTCTCCGCATCAATTGATAGCAGGCAGAGTGGGGAGGCACTATTTCTCGCTATGTCTGTGAGGAGTAAGGTTTTGATCGTATGCCTCATGCCTCTCTCCCACGGACAAACCCAACCTGATCTGTATGCACAATGTTGGGAATTAAAGGAGCTAATCTATCCGCAAGTATTTTAGAGTAGAATTTGATATCTATATTGATCAATGAGATTGGCCGGAAATTCGAGGAGAGGGAGTGATCCTTCCCTGGCTTGGGTAGTAGACTAATATGAGCTTCTAAGGATTGCCTGGTGAATAGAGTTCCTGGACCAATGCTATTAAAAACCCTCGCGAGAAAAGGGGATAAGAGATCATTTAATTGTTTATAAAAAGCCGTTGTGAAGCTGTCAGGGCCCGGGCATTTCCCTGCAGGAGAATTCTTAATAACATTCCTAACATCTCCCTCAGTGATGTCAGAGTCCAGTAAATCTTTATCCGACGCGGATATTGTAGGTAAAGCCGTTTCTGCTATATATTTTCCGATCCGCTTCTCTAATGAGGTTGGTGACATGTCAGAAAACTGACCTTTAAGATTATATAATTTGGAATAATAATCCCGAAAGACCTCTAAAATATCTGTTGGATTATGTGTATTACTGCCATTTTCATTTTTAATGTATGGTATAAAGGTTTGCGGGCCTCTGGAGTGTAACAAGCGTGCTAGAGGTCTACCACACTTATTTGAGAACTCATAAAAGAGTCTTTTCCCACATTCACGGTATTTCCTGAATTTCTGGTCTAACAGGGTTTTAATGGAGTCTCTAACCTTAAGGAGTTCAACATGGGTGATGTTGGAGAGTGTCTGTTTATGTAGTGTTTCAAGCTCATGGGCTCGAGTAAGTAACTTCGTAAGCGATAGCGCCTTTTCTTTTTTTAATCTGGAACCATGTTTTATGAATGTGCCTCTAAGGACGCATTTCAATGCCTCCCATTTGATCGGAAGCGGAGTGGGGTCGGAGGAGTGAATTTGTAGGAACTCATTGATGACATTTCGTAAATCCGCCATGCAAGCCACATCCTTTAGAAGATTATTGTTTAATCTCCAGTTCCACGGTTTAGCCAGAGTATTGGGCAACTTAACCGGAAAAAAAATGGGTGCATGGTCGGATAATAAAATGTCTCCAATGGAGGCTTCAGGATCCCAAGCCAATGTGTGATGGCTAACAAGAAAGAGGTCAATACGGCTGTATGACTGGTGAGGGGGAGAAAAGAAAGTGTAATCCCTACCTTGCGGATGCAGAATCCTCCAAACATCAGTGAGTTGGAGGGAGTGAAAGCGAGTGAGTAATGATCGTAATTGTCTACAGGGGGCAGTGCTCTGTCTTGCCGAAGAGTCTAAAGCTGGATTCAGAGTGAAATTAAAATCTCCACCGACAATCACCTGACCCTCCATAAAGTCCTCCAGTTTGCTCAGGAAACATCTGCAAGTAGAAAACTGTTTTACATTAGGTAGATACCAGTTTACTATCATGAATATTGATGAATTGATCTTTAACTTAATAAAGATATAACGCCCCTCTCCATCCATACAGACATCAACAATGGTTCCTTGAAGTGATCTATGTAAAGCCACAGAAACCCCTCTAGAACGTGAATCCGGACTAGGGTTGTGATACCATTGAGAAAAATATCTGTTCCTAAGCGTCGGCACATGTCCCACCTTAAAGTGGGTTTCCTGCAACAGTAGAACATTGACCTTTTGTTTGTGCATATGATAGAGGACTTGAGATCGTTTCTGCGGAGTACTGAACCCCCTAACGTTTAAAGATGCCACCTTAAAGGTACTCATTCTACCAGGGAAGTGGATAGGGACAGGGAAAGGAAATGTGGATGGGAAAGTTAGGTAGGAAAAGATGAGAGAAAAGATGGGAGGTGAAGTGAGAGAAGTTAGAAATGTCACCTATTGGAGAGACAATAGGTAATAAAAGTACCAAAATACTTTGTAGGATGGTGTTCCACTAAAAGGATAATGGGACAATTGTACTACACAAAAAAAAAAATTGTGTGTGTCCCTATGGACGAGTTTTCAACAGAAGAGACGCTCCCGGCTCCAACTCTATAAGAGACTTAAGTAAAACTTATCATATTTTAAAACTAGTCAATACAGAGATCAAAAATGAAAAACCAGAAGAGCATATAGAACCATTAGAGGATTCCTGTAAACAGGAGGCCCCATTAGACTTGACAGAGCCAATTCCCTCTGACAGATCCCCTCAGGATGACTACATACTGAAGGAGGAGACGCGTGTGTAGGCAGCAATGTAAGTTGCTAAACACAAGCTCACGGTTCGCACGAATCCCCTCAGCCCCATCCAAGACACTCCCTTGTGGAACTATAACCTGAAAACCGTCAAGGTTAAAAATGAAAACCTAGGAGGCTAAGGGAGTTTCTGTATGTGATATGACATTATCTGGAACAATACTGATTCCGCGATGACCCATCCTCCCCTGTACAAGCCTAGAGGCCAATCCATAGAAGATGGGCCAACACGGGATCCACGTATGCATGGGCTGAGACAAATGCTATCTGAAAACATAAACATTGTGTAAGTAAACATTATTCATGACATAACAATCCTGAGTTTGAGGACAATGTGTCCTCCTCCCTTGTGGACATGAAGGGCATATCTACAGAACTACCCTATATAAATCATAATGAACAACCAACTCCGAACTGTCAGGCAACGTCCATTCCAACTTCAGAGTCCCTCGGACCTTGGCTCCTTATGGTGCGGTGAGGATTGCGGCGAGGGGTTTTGGGCTCCCTCTGTGGTCTGTGTGGTAAGTCCATCCTTGTGTTGTCTGGCAAGGAAGGCCAATCGGAGATCTTTACAGGTGGAATACCTACTGCAGCAGTAAAAGAAGGAACATCTCTAGGATGTGAGAGAGATATCATTCGCCCATCAACTCGGACCTGAAGGCGGAAGGGGAATCTCCAGGTGTAAGCAATACTATGCTGTTGCAAAATGGACAGTAAAGGATGCAGGGCCTTCCTTTTCAGCAGGGTGCGGCGTGAGAGGTCGGATAAAATATGGATTGGAACGCCTTTATAGAGCACTTGCCCTGCTTCTCTTGCTTTCTGCATAATGTCCGCCTTTTGTTTGTAATGATGTACGTGGCAGATGACGTCTCTGATCCTGTCAGAGTCGGTGGGCTTAGGGCCTAAGGCCAGATGAGCTCTGTCCAGCTCCAATGGGGCATCAGGAGGGGATCCCAAAATATCATTAAAGATGTGCCGAAGTGTACAGTCCAGATCCTTAGGAGTCACCTCCTCTGGAAGGCCCCTGATTCTAAGATGGCCTCCTGCGAATCCAGTTTAGTGCTGACAGTTAGCACTGAATGCTCCACCTCTGTGACTCTCTCTCCTATTGCGAGCAGTTCATGTTTAATGGTGTTCATTTCTGCCCTATAAACCCTCTCCAGCCTGGCAATATATGACTCCATGTTAGACTTAGTGGGCATAGATGAGATCTGTTTGCGAATGTCCCTCATCTCAGCAGTAGCTGCTGACTCAGGCTGAGAAGCGGTATTGCGTGATGCTACTTCAGAAAAGCCTCTAACCGAGGCATATGAGGCAGTAGGGGGTAAAGTAGAGGGAGCCAGCGGCACACCTGGGGGGTCTAATGGAGGGAAGTCCCGCTCCCATTCACTCCATTCTTCGGATATGGCGCTTTCCCGCCTTTCTGTGTTAGGGGGACATGGAGGTGGTGAGTAGGCCTCCGTCTGTGCTTCCCTCCCCAGTACCTCATTCACGGGTTCCGCCCCGATTGCTCCCGCTGATTCAGCTGAAGATTCCATTCCGGACTGCTGTAGAGGCTCGTCTTCTTCTGTCTGATCCGGCGCGTGCGTCGGCCATCTTGGAGCCGCAGGTGAGGAACGCTGGTCTCCAGCGGAGAAGAATTTCTCAATGCCCTGTGAGGAGGTAGTGGATTCCGGCTGGCTGGGGGTAGCCTGAGTCGGCTTCGTCTTCTTAATGACCATCTTGTAGGTGGTTCTAATCTCTGATTGATGCCAAATCGTCTCTTAACAGAGCGGAGCACAGGAGCTGAAGCGAAGTGCGTCTCACTCCTCCATCGCCAAGCCACGCCCCCAGGACTCATCATTATGAGCTGGAGCTTTTCAATACAAGATGTTGGCAGATTAACTGGGTCAATTAAAGAAAGTTGTTGGATAAGATAATAATAACAAACAAAGAATTCCCTCAGAGGAGTTGCTACGCCGCTTATTTACCATAAATTTGAATATTTTAAGGGTCACATGGACCAGGCGTATTTTTTGCAGCTCCTCTGACTGATAATATTAAAACTCAATTTTATTGTAATATTTTTTAAAAACACATATTACTTGGGAGCAAGTGTTTAAAACTAAGGAGTTAACAATTTCAGGGTCGATTGCCACATCTATTTGTACACTACTAGTGCCTCTTGTACCTAGATATTCCTAGTGTTTTATAATGAATGATCTCTTGATCCAGAGAATTAATTAATGGGCCCCCTGACTAACTCCTGCCTAAAACTCTAAACCTGTGTCCCTACATGTTTCGCCGAGCCTGTCGGCGTCTTCAGGGGAAACTAAACAGGTGAATGTGGGGGGTGGGGCCAGGGCTTTTAAACCCTCGGATTGCCTGAGTTGAATATTTTATCCAATCTCCTTTTATTCAGGGTGGGCTCTCCGGATAGCTGCCAATGGGTAGGGGTTACGTGTGTGCGCTGTGTTCCCGTACGTATTGACGTTGCCTCATATTCCCCTATTGTATTATCGGGCCTCACTGGTGATGTCATATCCCGTGCGCCGCACTTTCTTCCCGAAACGGCAAGTGCTCCTACGTCATGCGCTTTGCGCCCTGCAGTCCCGCGACACCGGTCCTCTGCGCATGCGTCCGAACTTGTATTGACTTCGGCTGTCCAGTTTATTTGCACATGCGTGCGGACTTTGCCTCCGACGGGATATCAACAACCCTGATAGAGCAACATGGATAGCCATATAAGGGTGGTCTATATTAGTATATATTTATTTCCCACCAGCTGATGTTGACACAGGACTTTGGGTTTCATCATGTTTATGTCCTGATACTTTACAATATTGGGGGGACCCTATTTTCAGTACCTAAGTTACTATTCTTGATAATTTTGAGATATTACATTGAGGTTACATGCCTTCACTAGATACTTTTTTAATTGCTTATTATTCTTTTTTATGCTTTTTTATTCCTTTTTATTTATTATTTTATTATTATACATGTATGAAACCAATTATTGTTTTATTTTATTTTAATTGTATGGAACCAATTATTAAATCCAGAGTCCTGACTGAATTGGATTTTGTTTTTAACTTTCTTTAATGACAGTCCAAATTTTTAGCTGTTTAACCCTAATTCATGTCTGTTTTTTCATTTTTAGGTGCCTGAAAATCCTCCGGTCAGATGCTTCCCCAACCGTAAGTATTGCTTCTACTGGCCTATATTCTCTAGCTATCTCACCGATTAACATTTGTCCTGACATATCCAGGGCTCCCGCACCGCTCATATTCTCCTCCCATTTCTCCACTGTGTGAGATCGATTTTTTTTAAAAAACACAGCGCACACACGTAACCCCTACCCATTGGCAGATATCCGGAGAGCCCACCCTAAATAAAAGGAGATTGGATAAAATATTCAACTCAGGCAATCCGAGGGTTTAAAAGCCCTGGCCCCGCCCCCCACATTCACCTGTTTAGTTTCCCCTGAAGACGCCGACAGGCTCGGCGAAACATGTAGGGACACAGGTTTAGAGTTTTAGGCAGGAGTTAGTCAGGGGGCCCATTAATTAATTCTCTGGATCAAGAGATCATTCATTATAAAACACTAGGAATATCTAGGTACAAGAGGCACTAGTAGTGTACAAATAGATGTGGCAATCAACCCTGAAATTGTTAACTCCTAAGTTTTAAACACTTGCTCCCAAGTAATATGTGTTTTTAAAAAATATTACAATAAAATTGAGTTTTAATATTATCAGTCAGAGGAGCTGCAAAAAATACGCCTGGTCCATGTGACCCTTAAAATATTCAAATTTATGGTAAATAAGCGGCGTAGCAACTCCTCTGAGGGAATTCTTTGTTTGTTATTGTTATCTGTTTAAAGGGGCTTATCCGCCCAATCTCGCAAAGAATCCCTAATTAGCCGGTCCAAGATAAATGCTGCTCTGCTCTCAATCAATGGCTGAGACCCCAACAATTAGCCAATATATAACACACAGGATCCGTAAATAGCCGGTCCAAGGCATATGTTATTCTGTGGTGAGATCTAAGAGTATCGGTTGAGACCTCAACTAATAGGCAATATACATCTGAGGGTTATCCGTTAGGATATGGCAGGATTTCTTTCAAGTCAATTGAACAGCCAGGCCTTTCTCTCGGAAGCGAACATTGTGTTTTCTAGCGGTAATCTCCCACTCAATTGTCAAGATATATCCCAGGCATTTAAAGAGATTAATAAAACCTATAAGAGATACATCAGATCCATTTGGGAGATCACTAGCCTGGAGACATATCTTCAGCAAAAGATTGTCTACAGGGGTATGCGCATACGGATCACTCCTAATGCGCATCAGGATGATGTAGAGTTTGTTAAGGGGTGGGAGGATTTGCTGACTGAAAACTCTCTTCGCATGCAATCATATATATGTGAACATGAAAAAAAACTATAAGCGACATACAGGTATTCCGGACACAATCCGAATTTCCCTCATTTAAAACCAGACTCCAAAAAAGTATAGAAAGCTTACAAAGCGAGATTAAAGAACGAAAGCATAAAAAATATTTGAGAGATAAAAGGGATTTTGAAACTGGGCATATATATATAACAACAAAAATAGTACCAACCCCTATTATTCTAGGAGAACTGAGCAAAGGGACTACACCGATATATCAGAGTCAGAGATATCTGAATCAGAAGTAAGTGGAAGTTACCCCAAGAACAGTGCCAAAAAGAAGAATAGGTACTATCGGGGAGGATATCAACCTAAAAAATACCCACAAAACCAGGGTGCAAGTGGGGTACCGCACACGGGTGCGAAATGGCAAAACCCCTTGCAAGGTCGGATGCCGGATGCCCAGGAGCCAAATTTGCAGGTGGCATCGTCATCTATGCCATCTGCATTTTTGCCTCCATCAGAAGTTGGAGCCCATGTGAGCACAACACATATATTAGCACAGAGTACTCCTGCAATACCACCATCTTTTTTAGTCCCAGGGATTCAATTAAGAGACAGAGACAAATGGGGTTACAGTCAGCAAAAAATATAGAGAATAATCCCCCTTCACAGATTATTAATCTGTCTGGGATGGACCTGGATCCCCAGTATGAATTATTACTGGGAAAGGGTCTCTCCTTTACCCCCACACCAGGGTTTAATTGTTTCACCTGGGTAAAGGATGTTAACCTTTTTGCCAGGAAGCTAGCCTTGCACAAAGAATTTAAAGAGAGAGAGAGACAAGATCCGGGCAGGAAAGAACGGGAGGCGGTGATGGTACTGGAGGAATTGTCAAGAGAGGGTAGAGGTGAGGCCGCAATATCTATGGCTCCAATGACGGATTTGGGTCCTAGATCCAAATACACCCCTCCGTTTTCAGGATATGCCAGTGTGGAGACTTTTGTTAATTTGGTCACAAGGGATCTAGAAATGATTAAAACTAAAAAGAATGAGGTCGGCAATAATTTGACAAATGAAGAAAAGGAAGCTCTAGCAGATTTGACCAAGAGGGATGAAATAATAATCAAAGCCTCGGATAAAGGGGGAAATATAGTGTTACTCAAACAACAAGACTATATAGACATGGTGAAAAGACTGCTAGATGATCGAAAGACCTATAAAAAATTGGAGTCGAACCCCACCATCAAATATAAATCAGAACTAGAGTCCCTTTTAAAACAGGCCAAAGAGGATAACCTAATCACGAAACATGAGTTTAAAGTATTGTACAATACATGTCCAACGATTGCGACATTTTACGCCTTGCCGAAGGTGCATAAGAAGCGGGACCCAATCCCAGGGAGACCCATTGTATCCGGCAATAGTAGTTTGTGTGAAGGAATTAGTACTTATGTTGATCTATTTCTCAGACCTTTTGTTAAGATTTTACCATCATATATAAAAGATACGCTTGACATGGTCAAGAAATTGAATGGCATCCAGGTAGGCCCCAACACCCTTATAGCAAGCCTCGAAGTAGAGGCCTTATATACGAGCATTGAGCACGAAAAAGGGATACAAGCAGTGAAGCACTACTTATACACTAAGGGCACACACTTTTATAATCATAATGATTTAGTTATACACCTGTTACGTTTTCTACTCACTCACAATTATTTTATTTTTGATGGCACTTATTATTTACAGACGCATGGTACAGCAATAAGGACGGTTTGCGCGCCAAGCTTCGCAAACCTGTTCCTTGGGTGGTGGGAGGAAAAATTTGTATTTACTGAAGAAAACACAGCATTCACGGATTATCTTTTGTTTTGGGGTCATTACATTGATGACATTTTAATTTTTTGGGATGGCACGGTCAGAGCGTTTAAAGAATTTACGGATAGACTCAACAGAAACGAACTAGGTCTGACCTTTACTGTAGAAATACAATCTGAAAGTATTAATTTCCTTGATTTAAAAATCACACTGGACAAGAAAGGAGATATTAGAACAGAGGTGTATAGAAAACCCACAGCATCTAATGGTTTCCTGCATTGGCAGAGCTATCATCCACCAAAATTAAAGAGAGGCATTCCCGTGGGTCAGTATTTAAGGGCTAGACGAAACTGCACCAATGAAGAGACCTTCCAATAAGAGAGTAAAATCCTATATGCAAGGTTCAGAAAGAGGGGTTATCCCAAGAAGGTCTTACATCGAGCCTTTAATAGGGCCGCCAATACGAATCGGGAAGAACTCCTGAATAATAGAAAAAAGGAGGGTGAGAAGACCATTAGATGTATAGGGACCTATGATGTGCAAAACGCTAGGATATGTACGATTCTCCAAAAACACTGGCATATCCTGAAGGCAGACAAGGATCTGAGAGAGATACTACCCAAAAATCCAAGTATCACGTATAGACGAGGTACGAATTTGAAAGAGATGTTAGTTAGGAGCCATTTTCAAAGAAGCTCTAAAAGCAAAACTACATGGCTTAAGACGACAGGATCATACCCATGCGGAACTTGCAGTTTTTGTAAATTCATGATTCCAAAGAAGGAGTTCAAAAATCCCCAAGATGGAAAAACATATAAAATACGAGAATTCATCAACTGCAAGAGCACTGGGGTAGTCTATTGCATACAGTGCGAATGTGAAAAACTGTATGTTGGAAAAACCATTCAAGAATTAAGGAGGAGGATCTCCAGACATTTCAGTGTGCTAAATACGAACGAAGAGACACCCCTCTCTAGACATTTACAAACATATTGTAACGGTCACGTCCACACACACACAGGGGGAAGGGTAGTGACCACTGCGCTCCACCCTCACCCCTGGCCCTGCCTACTTGCCTCATGAGTCCTGATGACAGGGGACAACTGGACGGCAGTCCCTAACTTAGGATATGTGCAGGGAAGACAGACAAGACAAAACACGGAACATGAACGGACCGGGTCAGAACCAAGAGAGCTACGCAGTACAACGGATTAAGCAAAGAATGGTCAGGAGAAGCCGGGGTCAAATACCAGGAGAGTAGCGAAGTACAAGAGGAGTCCTAAGAGAGTAGTCAGGTGGGAGCCGAGGTCACAATACCAGGATGTATGTGCAGTACAGGAGGAGCAGGCAGAGGATCGTCAGGGAACAGGATCAGGTAAATATTCAGAAGTCCAACAAATAGCCAGGAACCTAGAAATTAACAGGCAACCTGTAGCCAGCAGGCTGCCTGTATTTATAGTGGGGAGTGAGGGTCATGTGACGTGGCCAGCGTCACATGACCGACAGACCAACCAGTCGAGCACCGAGTGATCAGCTCGGCGCTCAAGGCAGACTAGGAGCAGGGAGCCACCCAGCTAGTAAAGCCGCCCTGGGAATGAGGTCAAACACAGAACCTCATTCCAAAAGCTAAGCAGCAGTTCTGCGGGCAATGGGGGACCGAGTGCACCTTCGGAACCCCGTGACAGTACCCCCCCTTTTACGAGGGGCCACCGGACCCAAGACTTCAGGCGATGGCTTTTCAGGGTGTTCTAAATGAAATTTACGAACAAGTCTAGGAGCATGAACCTCCCTGGCAGGTACCCAAGATCTCTCTTCAGGTCCATACCCCTTCCAGTGAATCAGATACTGCAAGGAGTTACGCACCTTCCTGACATCCACTATTTTAGACACGACATACTCGACAGCATCATTAACAAGAACCGGCGGAGGCGAGGCTTTCGATGGTACTACCGGTTCAAAATATTTTTTAAGTAGAGATTTATGGAACACATTATGAATGTGGAATGACTCGGGCAGCTCCAACCTAAATGATACCGGGTTAATCACCTCCGTGATCTTATATGGACCAATAAAACGAGGAGCAAATTTTCTAGAAGCTACCTTGAGAGATAGATTCTTGGAGGACAACCATACTTTATCCCCAACCTGAAAGTTCACCCCCCTTGAACGTCTCCTATCGGCCTTGAGTTTTTGAGAACTTTGAGCCTTTTCTAGGTTCGATTGAACCCGGGCCCAAACTGTGCACAGTTCGGAGGAGAGTTTATCAGCTTCAGGGTTAGAGGAGGAGACGGACGACCCAGAATGAAAACGGGGATGAAAACCATGGTTACAAATAAAAGGGGAGACCCCAGCAGAAGAATTGACACGGTTATTCAGAGCAAATTCAGCCAACGGAAGGAATTTGACCCATAATTGCTGGTCATCAGCAACATACAACCTCAGGAATTGTTCCACAGACTGATTAAGGCGTTCAGTCTGCCCATTACTCTCAGGATGGTAGGCGGAAGAAAAAGACAACGAAATTTTACATCTTTGACAGAAGGCCCTCCAGAATTTGGACACAAACTGCACACCCCTGTCCGAAACAATATTTTCCGGGATGCCATGTAAACGAACAATCTCTCTCACAAAAATAGACGCCAGGGTTTTAGCATTCGGAAGTTTAGACAGGGGAATGAAATGAACCATCTTGCTAAACCTATCGACCACTACCCAAACCACAGTCTTACCCTCCGCCAGCGGTAGGTCAGTTATAAAGTCCATTGAGATATGGGACCAGGGTCTACTGGGAATAGGTAGGGGTCGTAGGTTACCAGCAGGGCGAGTCCTAGGTGTCTTAGACCTGGCACAAACCTCACAGGCTGACACGTAGGACTTGACATCCCTGGTCAGAGTGGGCCACCAATAGGATCTAGAAACCAGATCCTTAGTGCCCTCAATACCCGGATGTCCACAAAAGGCAGAATCGTGACACTCACCCAACAGCTGGAGACGAAATTGTACGGGAACAAACAACTTATCTGTTGGGGTGGATGCCGGTGCCAGATGTTGTTCAGCCTTAATGCGAGCCGAAATATCCTGGGTTAGAGCCGCTAAGAAGATGTTTGCTGGTAGGATGGATTCAGGCGGCGTCTCAGTGGGTTGAAAAGCATGGAAGCTCCGAGATAATGCGTCTGCCTTCACATTTTTACTTCCCGGCCTGAACGTAATGGAGAAATCAAAACGGGTAAAAAACAGAGCCCATCGGGCTTGTCGGGGATTCAACCTCTTAGCGGACTCGAGAAACATTAGGTTTTTATGGTCAGTGACAACAGTTACTCGATGCCTTGCCCCCTCCAAAAAATGTCTCCACTCCTCAAATGCCCATTTAATGGCCAACAGCTCCCTATTCCCTATGTCGTAGTTTCTCTCCGTGGGAGAGAATTTCCTAGAGAAGAAGGCACACGGTCTCAGGTTAGTGAGGCTAGCAGGACCTTGTGAAAGGACTGCTCCTGCGCCGTCCTCGGACGCATCCACCTCCACAATAAAGGGTCTCTCCTGATCAGGCTGGATCAGAATGGGAGCGCTACTAAATGCCTTTTTTAATGTTTCAAATGAAGAAATGGCCTTGGTAGACCAATTCTCCAAATCCGCCCCTTTCTTAGTAAGGTCGGTCAATGGCTTAGCAATTACAGAAAAATTCATGATAAATTTACGATAGTAATTAGCGAAACCCAAAAACCGTTGTAAAGCCTTTAAGGATGAAGGCCTTACCCATTCCTTAATTGCTAAAACCTTACCAGGATCCATCTTAAAGGCGTGAGGAGTCAAAACATGCCCTAGAAACAGTATCTCCTGTACACCAAAGACACATTTCTCTTGCTTAACGGATAGCTGGTTCTCCCTCAACACCTCTAATACTTGTTTGACATGGGACACATGAGATTCGAAATCAGGAGAGAATATCAAAATGTCGTCAAGATAGACAATAATAAATTTACCTAAGAACTCCCTAAGAATATCGTTCATTAAGTTTTGGAACACAGCTGGGGCATTGCTGAGTCCAAAAGGCATCACCTGATATTCAAAGTGTCCTATCGGAGTATTGAACTCTGTCTTCCATTCGTCTCCCTCCTTGATTCGGATTAGATTGTATGCCCCTTTCAGGTCAATCTTGGAAAACCAGGTTGCCCCCAAAACCTGGTTAAATAAATCCGGAATCAATGGGAGAGAGTATCTATTTTGGACAGTGATTTTATTTAATCTCCGGTAATCAATACAAGGCCTAAGACCACCATCCTTCTTTTTAACAAAGAAAAACCCTGCTCCCATAGGAGAGACTGAAGGTCTAATATGCCCTTTAGCAAGGCTCTCCTTAATATAATCTTCCATAGCCTTGCGTTCGGGCCCTGAAAGATTATAAATTCGACCTTTAGGAAATTCGGCACCCTCAATTAGCTCTATGGCGCAATCATAAGGTCTATGGGGGGGTAGAACCTCTGGAGTAAGGGACGAGAACACATCAGAATATTCCTTAATAACAGAGGGTAATGTATTAGACCTTACTGAAACCCCAGCCTGGACCACGGACAAGCATGAGTCACACTTAGGTCCCCATTTCACCAACTCTCCTTTGGACCAATCAATTGTGGGGTTATGTAAACGGAGCCAAGGCAACCCTAGTACCACCTCAACCGGTAGGTTCTCCAGGACTAGAAGAGAACATCTCTCAGAGTGGCACACACCCACGGACAGAGAAATTTCAGAGGTACATGACCTCACCGTACCACCAATCAGGGGAGTAGCATCAATAGCCATGACATGGATAGGTGTAGGTAAAGCAAACATTGGAATACCCAATTTACAAGCAAACTCAAAGTCAATAAAGCTGGCCGCTGAACCGGAGTCAATAAAGGCCTTACCCGGCCACTTATTAACCCCCAGAGAAATTGTTATGGGTACCAAAAGCTTACCTTTAGAAAAATCAGGGTGTACCTGGTCTTTAGGTTGTCTTGCCTTAGAAGACTTGTCAGAGAGGTCCCTCTTAGGACACTTGTTGATCCAATGGCCAGGATCTCCACAGTAGAAGCACTCTCCGCATCTGCGACGAAGATTACCCCGGGTCATGCCAACCTGCATGGGTTCCTCGGTGGAGACCTCAGTGTTGTCCCTGGAAAAGGCCTCTGGCTGGACCACCATCTGAGAACAGAACTGTCGTTCTTGTCGTCTCTCTCTAACTCGTCTGTCAAGTCGGACAACTAGGGTCATCATCTCCTCTAAGGTCTCAGGAATTTGGTAATTGACCAATAGATCTTTTAAATTATCAGATAGACCAGACCTAAACTGACTCTTCAGGGCTGGTTCATTCCATCCTGAGGGGACACACCACCGTCTGAATTGGGTGCAATACTCCTCCGCAGGGAGATGGCCCTGAACCAGTGCCCTAAGAGCTGTCTCGGCTACCAGGGCCCTGTCTGGTTCGTCATAGAGGGTACCCAGGGCCTGAAAAAACCCCTCCACAGAAGTTAGACAACTGGTCCCAGGAGGTAACGAAAATGCCCAGTCCTGGGGATCACCCTGTAGTAGAGAAATGATAATCCCCACGCGTTGGCTCTTGGGACCGGAGGACACGGGGCGCAAACGGAAGTAGAGTTTGCAATTCTCCTTAAAGGAGAGAAACCTCTTCCGGTCTCCAGAAAAGGGTTCTGGGAGCTTGATCTGGGGTTCAAAATATGGACTGGAGGACAGAGGAGTGGAAGAACCTTGCCCTAACTCACAAGAACGGAGTTTCTCTCCTAGCTCCTGCACCCTCTGTGTCAAGTTAGAGACATGGTCAGTCAGGGTAGTAAGAGGATTCATGATACAGTGGTTATTGGGCCTGTTAATCTGTAACGGTCACGTCCACACACACACAGGGGGAAGGGTAGTGACCACAGCGCTCCACCCTCACCCCTGGCCCTGCCTACTTGCCTCACGAGTCCTGATGACAGGGGACAACTGGACGGCAGTCCCTAACTTAGGATATGTGCAGGGAAGACAGACAAGACAAAATACGGAACATGAACGGACCGGGTCAGAACCAAGAGAGCTACGCAGTACAACGGATTAAGCAAAGAATGGTCAGGAGAAGCCGGGGTCAAATACCAGGAGAGTAGCGAAGTACAAGAGGAGTCCTAAGAGAGTAGTCAGGTGGGAGCCGAGGTCACAATACCAGGATGTATGTGCAGTACAGGAGGAGCAGGCAGAGGATCGTCAGGGAACAGGATCAGGTAAATATTCAGAAGTCCAACAAATAGCCAGGAACCTAGAAATTAACAGGCAACCTGTAGCCAGCAGGCTGCCTGTATTTATAGTGGGGAGTGAGGGTCATGTGACGTGGCCAGCGTCACATGACCGACAGACCAACCAGTCGAGCACCGAGTGATCAGCTCGGCGCTCAAGGCAGACTAGGAGCAGGGAGCCACCCAGCTAGTAAAGCCGCCCTGGGAATGAGGTCAAACACAGAACCTCATTCCAAAAGCTAAGCAGCAGTTCTGCGGGCAATGGGGGACCGAGTGCACCTTCGGAACCCCGTGACACATATCATGATGGTAAAACCAGTGGACTAAAAATTTGGGGGATACAGAAGATTGGGGTACCTCCCAGACAGGGCAGCATAGACCGTAAGTTACAACAAGAGGAGACGAAGTGGATTTATCGTCTCCACTCTCTTGCCCCGAATGGGCTGAATGAAGGATTCACCTTTGCTTCATTCCTATATGGTAAATTGGATCGAATGCATGACCATTTACGATATAATGAGTACAAATGATATGAAAGATATGGAGCAAAAACTAAAATAATTCCCCCCATAGAGATTTTTTTTTAAAAAATCGATCTCACACAGTGGAGAAATGGGAGGAGAATATGAGGGGTGCGGGAGCCCTGGATATGTCAGGACAAATGTTAATCGGTGAGATAGCTAGAGAATATAGGCCAGTAGAAGCAATACTTACGATTGGGGAAGCATCTGACCGGAGGATTTTCCGGCACCTAAAAAAGAAAAAACAGACATGAATTAGGGTTAAACAGCTAAAAATTTGGACTGTCATTAAAGAAAGTTAAAAACAAAATCCAATTCAGTCAGGACTCTGGATATAATAATTGGTTCCATACAATTAAAATAAAATAAAACAATAATTGGTTTCATACATGTATAATAATAAAATAATAAATAAAAAGGAATAAAAAAGCATAAAAAAGAATAATAAACAATTAAAAAAGTATCTAGTGAAGGCATGTAACCTCAATGTAATATCTCAAAATTATCAAGAATAGTAACTTAGGTACTGAAAATAGGGTCCCCCCAATATTGTAAAGTATCAGGACATAAACATGATGAAACCCAAAGTCCTGTGTCAACATCAGCTGGTGGGAAATAAATATGTACTAATATAGACCACCCTTATATGGCTATCCATGTTGCTCTATCAGGGTTGTTGATATCCCGTCGGAGGCAAAGTCCGCACGCATGTGCAAATAAACTGGACAGCCGAAGTCAATACAAGTTCGGACGCATGCGCAGAGGACCGGTGTCGCGGGACTGCAGGGCGCAAAGCGCATGACGTAGGAGCACTTGCCGTTTCGGGAAGAAAGTGCGGCGTACGGGATATGACATCACCAGTGAGGCCCGATAATACAATAGCGGAATATGAGGCAACGTCAATACGTACGGGAACAAAGCGCACACACGTAACCCCTACCCATTGGCAGCTATCCGGAGAGCCCACCCTGAATAAAAGGAGTTTGGATAAAATATTCAACTCAGGCAATCCGAGGGTTTAAAAGCCCTGGCCCCGCCCCCCACATTCACCTGTTTAGTTTCCCCTGAAGACGCCGACAGGCTCGGCGAAACATGTAGGGACACAGGTTTAGAGTTTTAGGCAGGAGTTAGTCAGGGGGCCCATTAATTAATTCTCTGGATCAAGAGATCATTCATTATAAAACACTAGGAATATCTAGGTACAAGAGGCACTAGTAGTGTACAAATAGATGTGGCAATCGACCCTGAAATTGTTAACTCCTTAGTTTTAAACACTTGCTCCCAAGTAATATGTGTTTTTAAAAAATATTACAATAAAATTGAGTTTTAATATTATCAGTCAGAGGAGCTGCAAAAAATACGCCTGGTCCATGTGACCCTTAAAATATTCAAATTTAAATTAAAGAAAGTGACCCAATATTTTGCTAAGAGAATCAGTCACTTATTTATGTTGCCCTTAGTTAGGACACCATAAAACTGGTGAGAGGTTCCCTTTAAGGTGAAATAGGGCTGTGTCCTTAAGGGGTTAAGGCATTCAGAACCAGGAAAGGTCCCCTTAAGCTCCTAGGCCACAATATTTTACTATTTGCGGACTATTCAGCAGCAGTGGCGAATAGAAGGAGGGAGTTTAGTCAAGTCTGCTCCCTACTGCATAAGAGGCAAATCAAATTTCAACTTATGTACCCGGCAAAATAGTGTTTTACTCATGCAGATGGATCTACTATCATTTTCCACGAACCTTCAGCGGCAGAAGAAATTATGGACACTTTACAGAACCGTCGGCAGGAGAGGGATACAGAGTACAGAAAGAGATCTGATTCGCCGCGTCAAGAAAGATCAGACGGAGAACGGTGAAGGAACGACTCTCAAGAACCAGGCCACGAACGCCGCGACAGGGACCGGCGAACTGGAACAGATGGCAAGCGCTCTCCCAGGAGGGAGGAGCGGTCGTATCCGAGGAGGTGGTGACTGATTATCTGATAGCATGTGCCATGGTGAGGCACGTACATCCCTTAATAATTTGGGGGAACTTGACGTTACTGGTACACTTCTAGTTAAAGTGAGGTTTCACCCTTTAGCGCCAAAGATATGGAGTGGGGGATATTGTTAAATGTCACTGTTGGGGGCTATATGCTCCTGTTATTGCCAGTTCATTAATGTGTTTTGTTGACACTCTTCATATTGTCCCTCGGTATAAGAGGCTGTGGGGTTGGCAGTTTCATGGGTCAGGAAGAAGGGCGGGGGCCGCAACCCAGAAAAAAAGGACGTTTTAGTAGCATAACTACAGTTAGTGGCTGCTCTAACTGTTAGGGAAGGGGAATTAGGGGGGTAGGGAGGGAGAAGTTGAACAGGGGTTGGGAGTTTGCTAATTCACACCTTTTGTCCTCTCTGAACGTCTTTTTTAATCTCGGCTACTAGGGACAGTTTAAGCAAAGCTAAGGATATAATAGGACGAATATAAGGATTGTTCTGACGGTTCTGGACAGGGTGCAACATCTTGCAGTAAAGAGGGAGTTCCCAGCCATGCTCACCCTAGACGCTGAGAAGCCATTTGATAACGTACGGTGGGCATGGATGGGAGCTGTACTAGATAAGATGGGCTTTACTAGAGCTTTTAGGACATATTTATCCCAGATGTACCGTAACCCGAAGGCTAGGGTCTATACTCAGGGCTTCATTTCTAAACCCTTCAATCTTCAAAAGGGCACTCGCCAGGGATGCCCCCTATCTCCCCTTTTATTTACTCTAGCCCTGGAACCACTAGCTAGAGAATTATGTGAATCCAATGTATTTGAAGGTATCAAGGTGGGGGGGTCTCAGGCAAAAGCGGCATTGTTTGCAGATTATATAATCTTATTTTTGGCCCACCCGAAACAACACCTAGGGAGAGTGATGGAGCTATTGAGTGATTTCGGAAGATATTCAGGATACTCAGTAAACAGGTCCAAATGTGAATTGCTTCCTTTGGCGATGATGGGGTTTATATCGTCTCTTTGGGATTCGGTATTGCTAAACCGTCGACACAACTTACATACTTGGGGATTAAAATAGGAAAATCACCACATTCCATATATAGATTGAATTACCCACCTCTGTTCTCTAAAATTAAAAGTGATCTCGACAGATGGAAAAATTTACCCCTTTCCCTGATGGGGCGTTGCCATCTGATCAAAATGATGGGGAGGCGGCAAAGCTGATACTCCGAGACACAATCATTACGTGGAAAAATGTGAGAAAGCTTTTCGGCTTCCCTTACCAGTTTTCAAAGCACCTACCATTACAGGGTAATCCGAATTTCCCTCCTGGACACAGTGAAAAATCGTTTAAATCCTGGGCGACCAGTGGAGTGACTAGGATAGGGGATTTGATACATGAAAGAGAGGCTAGATGGGCGTCGCCGGGTGAATTGGAGGACCAACTATGTGTCACGGCGGACAGGGTATAAGATACAGAGAAAGATGAACAAACAAGTTTCTAGGCGAGGATCAAGGTCACCTC
This sequence comes from Bufo bufo, assembly GCF_905171765.1. Lineage (NCBI taxonomy): Eukaryota > Metazoa > Chordata > Amphibia > Anura > Bufonidae > Bufo > Bufo bufo. The sequence continues at coordinate 504,823,679 of NC_053390.1, forward strand.
CTGGCAAATCCCTACCAGCTCTCCCTATACTGCTATGCCCCCATTCAGACCCTTAAGGTGGGAATAATGTGTCCTCGTGCCTGGGCTGAAAATACCCTAAAAACCCTAAGATGGAACCTGGAGGGGCAGGCGTCTCTCTAACAGCAAACCACAAGAGAACAAAAAACCAACTTATCTTTCTGAGCAGGAACAGCCAATCCTTCCTTCCTTGCATACACAGAGCCAGACAGAAGCTATAACCCGCAGGGAACACTGGGAGTGGGTGTCATTTAAACTGAAACCAACGACCCCACCCAGTGCACCTGAAGGGAGGCAGATCTAGCTTGACTCCAAAACAAAACAAAAGTCTAGACACGTGCTGCTAATCTGGCAGACCTCCGCACATAGCCTGAGCAGGGCATGACACTATGTTTCCCTATTTACAGGTGCAAAGCTATGTTAAGGGCTTAATAAGGGACTTATCTACTGAATGGCAGCGGAACAAGTTAAACTCATTTCTGGGGCATAAGAATAAGATGTCTATCTCAGGGATATATAACGTACTTAGAGCTACCTGGGAGGATTCCTTTGCTGCGACTTTGTACAAAAAATGGGAAACTCAACTGGGGGTGACGGAGATCGAGACAGTTGCTCGGTCAGGTATTCAGGCAGTGTATAAAGCTGTCCCTAATGAGCAGATGAGAGAAACCCAGGTCAAGATTCTTCATAGGACAATATATGGGTTTGACTTACCATTTTGGTTAGCTAGACCTGATAGAATTACCGCTTGTCCTAAATGCGACACTCCAGGGACGGATATATATCACGGTCTTTGGGCATGCCCCAGATTGGGCAGATTCTGGTCTCAAGTATTTTCAATCCTGAAACGGCTCGGTAATCACCGGTCTGAACTATCGCCATTATTAGTAATATTTCAGGCAGAAGCAAAAGAGACAACGGAAAATGAGGGGGGTAGAGGGGAGAAGGGATTGTCTGTGCTTGAACATAAGATATTGCTGGAAGCAAAAAGATGCATCCTGACATTGTGGTTGTCAGCAGACATCCCCAGTTCTGAAATGTTGCTGGGTCGAATCAAGCATTTATTTCATTTAGAATGCCATGATGCTACCACCAGAAAAGAAATACTGGGGAAAAAACTATACAAAACATGGAGGGTATTCATCTTACATTATGTTCCTAAATCAGAATATTCCACACTGATGGATCCCTTTAAACTCACAGCATGGTACCTACAAGAAGATTTGAAGGGCCAGTTGGGGGACCTAAAAGCCCGAATATGAGGTCTTACAAGGGAATAGGAGTTTAATGGGTTATGCCCAGAGAAAGAGATAGTTCTGATATAGAGAGTGGCCGAGACGTTCAGGGAGGACAAAAGAGGGAGGGGTGCGGGGGGGTGGGAGTATGGAAGGGAAGGGGGATAGGTAAGAAGGGGAGTAAAATTAAAAATGTGATGTTTGGCTAGACAAGAATGAATCCAATGCAAATTGTGAATTGAACAAGTATTTGTCTTATTGAGTAATACTGGTGTATTATGACTTTGTCTTTTGTCATGCCAATAAAAAATTTGGAAAAAAAAAAAAAAGATCACAGAGAGGCACGGAGCATTATCAGTCATGTTAAAGGGGTTCTGCAGTTCCTCTGGATAGATCATCAGCATCTGATCGGCGGCGGTCCCGGGTGTCGGACCTCCGCTGGTCAGATGTTGATGATCTATACAGAGGATAGATCATCAGTTTAAAAAAACTGCAGAACCCCTTTAAAGGGGTTGTCCCATCTCAGACAATGGGGGCATATCGCTAGGATATGCCCCCATTGTCTGATAGGTGCGGGTCCCACACCTACAATGAGAACGGAGTGGGGAAATTAATGGAGGGCGCACTGCGCATGCTCTGGCTCGGCTATTTCCGTCTGCCCCATAGAAATGAATAGGAGCAGGGGCCGTGCGTGCGCGGGAGCAGCGCTTGGTGGTGGACGGACCCCGGGAAATCCAGGGTCCTCCAGCCACAGTTCTTCCCGCTCCGTTCTCTTTGTAGGTGCGGGGCTTGGCACTCTTTCACACAGCGATTAGTCTACTTTCACACTCGCGTTTTGGCTTTCTATTTGTGAGATCCATTCAGCGCTCTTACAAGCGGTCCAAAACGGATGCCCTAATGCATTCTGAATGGAAAAGGATCCGCTCAGAATGCATCAGTTTGCCTCCGATCAGTCTCGATTCCGCTCTGGAGGCGGACACCAAAAGGCTGCTTGCCTTTTTGGTGTCCGTCTGATGAAACTGAGCCAAAATTGTGTCATAGAAAACGGATCGTTCTCCATTGACTTACATTGTGTGCCAGGACGGATCCGTTTTCTATGACACAATAGAAAACGGATCCGTCCTCCATTGACTTTCAATGGTGTTCAAGACAGATCCGTCCTCCATTGATTTTCAGTGGTGTTGATGATGGATCCGTCTTGGCTATGTTAAAGATAATACAACCGGATCAGTTCTGAACGAATGCAGACGGTTGTATTATCTGAACGGATCCATCCATGACGGATCCGCACCAAACGCAAGTGTGAAAGTAGCCTTACCCGCACGGCATCTGCACGTGTGATAGAGCCCTTATAGGCCAGGCAGCGCTCTTCCCTTTTTGGGAAGAGAGTATGCGATTTCACTCTTTACAATGGAAGAGTGAGCTCTAGGGCAAATCTGCACCCAAAAAAACGCATAAAAAATGCACCAAATACATGATAAATAGTGCAGATTTATGTGTGTTTTTATGTGCACTGTGTGCAGCAACCCTAAGGCTGAGTTCACACGGGCGAGTATTCCGCGCGGATGCCATGCGGGAGTTGAACGCATTGCACCCTCACTGAATCCTGACCCATTCATTTCTATGGGGCTGTTCACATGAGTGGTGATTTTCACACATCACTTGTGCGTTGCGTGAAAATCGCAGCATGTTCTATATTCTGCGTTTTTCACGCAATGCAGGCCCCATAGAAGCGAATGGGGTTGCGTGAAAATCGCAAGCATCCGCAAGCAAGTGCGGATGCGGTGCGATTTTCACGCATGGCTGCTAGGAGACGATCGGGATGGAGACCCGATCATTATTATTTTCCCTTATAACATGATTATAAGGGAAAATAATAGCATTCTGAATACAGAATGCATAGTAAAATAGCGCTGGAAGGGTTATAAAAATTATAAAAAATAATTTAACTCACCTTAATCCACTTGATCGCGGAGCCGCATCTCCTTCTGTCTTCATCTTAGCTGTGTGGAGCAACAGGACCTGTGGTGACATCACTCCGGTCATCACATGATCCATCACATGATCTTTTACCATAAAGATGGATCATGTGATGGATCGTGTGATGACCGGAGTGACGTCACCACAGGTCCTGTTGCTCCACACAGCTAAGATGAAGACAGAAGGAGATGCCGGCTCCGCGATCAAGTGGATTAAGGTGAGTTAAATTATTATTATTTTTTTAACCCCTCCAGCCCTATTGTACTATGCATTCTGTATTCAGAATGCTATTATTTTCCCTTATAACCATGTTATAAGGGAAAATAATACACTGCTCAACAAAATAAAGGGAACACAAAAATAACACATCCTAGATCTGAGTTAATTAAATATTCTTCTGAAATACTTTGTTCTTTACATATTTGAATGTGCTGACAACAAAATCACACAAAAATAAAAAAATGGAAATCAAATTTTTCAACCCATGGAGGTCTGGATTTGGAGTCACACTCAAACTTAAAGTGGAAAAACACACTACAGGCTGATCCAACTTTGATGTAATGTCCTTAACCACCTCAGCCCCTATAGCTTAAACACCCTGAAAGACCAGGCCACTTTTTACACTTCTGACCTACACTACTTTCACCGTTTATTGCTCGGTCATGCAACTTACCACCCAAATGAATTTTACCTCCTTTTCTTCTCACTAATAAAGCTTTCATTTGGTGGTATTTCATTGCTGCTGACATTTTAACTTTTTTTGTTATTAATCGAAATTTAATGATTTTTTTGCAAAAAAATGAAATTTTTCACTTTCAGTTGTAAAATTTTGCAAAAAAAAACGACATCCATATATAAATTTTTCTCTAAATTTATTGTTCTACATGTTTTTGATAAAAAAAAAAGTGTTTGGGTAAAAAAAAAAATGGTTTGGGTAAAAGTTATAGCGTTTACAAATTATGGTACAAAAATGTGAATTTCCTCTTTTTGAAGCAGCTCTGACTTTCTGAGCACCTGTCATGTTTCCTGAGGTTCTACAATGGCCAGACAGTACAAACACCCCACAAATGACCCCATTTCGGAAAGTAGACACCCTAATGTATTCGCTGATGGGCATAGTGAGTTCATAGAACTTTTTATTTTTTGTCACAAGTTAGCGGAAAATTATGATTTTTTATTTTTTTTTTTCTTACAAAGTCTCATATTCCACTAACTTGTGACAAAAAATAAAAAGTTCTATGAACTCACTATGGCCATCAGCGAATACCTTGGGGTGTCTTCTTTCCAAAATGGGGTCACTTGTGGGGTAGCTATACTGCCCTGGCATTCTAGGGGCCCAAATGTGTGGTATGGAGTTTGAAATCAAATTCTGTAATAAATGGCCGGTGAAATCCGAAAGGTGCTCTTTGGAATGTGGGCCCCTTTGCCCACCTAGGCTGCAAAAAAGTGTCACACATGTGGTATCTCCGTATTCAGGAGAAGTTGGGGAATGTGTTTTGGGGTGTCATTTTACATATACCCATGCTGGGTGAGATAAATATCTTGGTCAAATGCCAACTTTGTATAAAAAAATGGGAAAAGTTGTCTTTTGCCAAGATATTTCTCTCACCCAGCATGGGTATATGTAAAATGACACCCCAAAACACATTCCCCAACTTCTCCTGAAAACGGAGATACCACATGTGTGACACTTTTTTGCAGCTTAGGTGGGCAAAGGGGCCCATATTCCAAAGAGCACCTTTCTGATTTCACTGGTCATTTTTTACAGAATTTGATTTCAAACTCCTTACCACACATTTGGACCCCTAGAATGCCAGGGCAGTATAACTACCCCACAAGTGACCCCATTTTGGAAAGAAGACACCCCAAGGTATTCGCTGATGGGCATAGTGAGTTCATGGAAGTTTTTATTTTTTGTCACAAGTTAGTGGAATATGAGACTTTGTAAGAAATAAATAAATAAAAAAAAAATCATCATTTTCCACTAACTTGTGACAAAAAATAAAAAATTCTAGGAACTTGCCATGCCCCTCACGGAATACCTTGGGGTGTCTTCTTTCCAAAATGGGGTCACTTGTGGGGTAGTTATACTGCCCTGGCATTCTAGGGGCCCAAATGTGTGGTAAGGAGTTTGAAATCAAATTCTGTAAAAAATGGCCAGTGAAATCCGAAAGGTGCTCTTTGGAATGTGGGCCCCTTTTCCCACTTAGGCTGCAAAAAAGTGTCACACATCTGGTATCTCCGTATTCAGGAGAAGTTGGGGAATGTGTTTTGGGGTGTCATTTTACATATACCCATGCTGGGTGAGATAAATATCTTGGTCAAATGCCAACTTTGTATAAAAAAATGGGAAAAGTTGTCTTTTGCCAAGATATTTCTCTCACCCAGCATGGGTATATGTAAAATGACACCCCAAAACACATTCCCCAACTTCTCCTGAGTACGGAGATACCACATGTGTGACACTTTTTTGCAGCCTAGGTGGGCAAAGGGGCCCATATTCCAAAGAGCACCTTTCGGATTTCACCGGTTATTTTCTACACATTTTGATTTCAAACTTCTTACCACACATTTGGGCCCCTAGAATGCCAGGGCAGTATAACTACCCCACAAGTGACCCCATTTTGGAAAGAAGACACCCCAAGGTATTTCGTGATGGGCATAGTGAGTTCATGGAAGTTTTTATTTTTTGTCACAAGTTAGTGGAATATGAGACTTTGTAAGGAAAAAAATAAAATAAAATCATCATTTTCCGCTAACTTGTGACAAAAAATATAAAATTCTAGGAACTCGCCATGCCCCTCACGGAATACCTTGGGGTGTCTTATTTCCAAAATGGGGTCACTTGTGGGGTAGTTATACTGCCCTGGCATTTTCCAGGGGCCCTAATGTGTGGTAAGTAGGTAAATGACCTGTGAAATCCTAAAGGTGCTCTTTGGAATGTGGGCCCCTTTGCCCACCTAGGCTGCAAAAAAGTGTCACACATGTGGTATCGACGTATTCAGGAGAAGTTGGGGAATGTGTTTTGGGGTGTCTTTTTACATATACTCATGCTGGGTGAGAGAAATATCTCGGCAAAAGACAACTTTTCCCATTTTTTTATACAAAGTTGGCATTTGACCAAGATATTTATCTCACCCAGCATGGGTATATGTAAAATGACACCCCAAAACACATTGCCCAACTTCTCCTGAGTACGGCGATACCACATGTGTGACACTTTTTTGCAGCCTAGATGCGCAAAGGGGCCCACATTCATTTTATGAGGGCATTTTTAGACATTTGGATCCCAGACTTCTTCTCACGCTTTAGGGCCCCTAGAATGCCAGGGCAGTATAAATACCCCACATGTGACCCCATTTTGGAAAGAAGACACCCCAAGGTATTCAATGAGGGGCATGGCGAGTTCATAGAAATTTATTTTTTTTGGCACAAGTTAGCAGAAATTGATATATTTTTTTTTTTCTCACAAAGTCTCCCTTTCCGCTAACTTGGGACACAAATTTCAATCTTTCATGGACTCAATATGCCCCTCACCGAATACCATGGGGTGTCTTCTTTCTGAAATGGGGTCACATGTGGGGTATTTATACTGCCCTGTCATTCTAGGGGCCCTAAAGCGTGAGAAGAAGTCTGGAATATAAATGTCTAAAAAAATTTACGCATTTGGATTCCGTGAGGGGTATGGTGAGTTCATGTGAGATTTTATTTTTTGACACAAGTTAGTGGAATATGAGACTTTGTAAGAAAAAAAATAATAATTTCCGCTAACTTGGGCCAAAAAAATTTCTGAATGGAGCCTTACAGGGGGGTGATCAATGACAGGGGGGTGATCAATGACAGGGGGGGGATCAGAGAGTGTATATGGGGTGATCACCCCCCTGTCATTGATCACCCCCCTATAAGGCTCCATTCAGACGTCCGTATGCGTTTTGCGGATCCGATTCATCTATCAGTGGATCCGTAAAAATCATGCGGACGTCTGAATGGAGCTTTACAGGGGTGTGATCAATGACAGGGGGGTAATCAATGACAGGGGGGTGATCAGGGAGTCTATATGGGGTGATCACCACAGTCATTGATCACGCCCCTGTAAGGCTCCATTCAGACGTCCGTATGCGTTTTGCAGATCCGATCCATCTATCAGGGGATCCGTAAAAATCATGCGGACGTCTGAATGGAGCTTTACAGGGGTGTGATCAATGACAGGGGGGTAATCAATGACAGGGGGGTGATCAGGGAGTCTATATGGGGTGATCACCACAGTCATTGATCACGCCCCTGTGAGGCTCCATTCAGACGTCCGTATGCGTTTTGCGGATCCGATCCATCTATCAGTGGATCCGTAAAAATCATGCGGACGTCTAAATGGAGCTTTACAGGGGTGTGATCAATGACAGGGGGGTAATCAATGACAGGGGGGTGATCAGGGAGTCTATATGGGGTGATCACCACAGTCATTGATCACGCCCCTGTAAGGCTCCATTCAGACGTCCGTATGCGTTTTGCGGATCCGATCCATCTATCAGTGGATCCGTAAAAATCATGCGGACGTCTAAATGGAGCTTTACAGGGGGGTGATTAATGACAGGGGGGTAATCAATGACAGGGGGGTGATCAGGGAGTCAATATGGGGTGATCACCACAGTCATTGATCACGCCCCTGTAAGGCTCCATTCAGACGTCCGTATGCGTTTTGCGGATCCGATCCATCTATCAGTGGATCCATAAAAATCATGCGGACGTCTGAATGGAGCTTTACAGGGCGGTGATCAATGACAGGGGGGTAATCAATGACAGGGGGGTAATCAGGGAGTCTATATGGGGTGATCAGGGGCTAATAAGGGGTTAATAAGTGACAGGGGGGGGTGTAGTGTAGTGTGGTGCTTGGTGCTACATATTGATGAGCTATCTGTGTCCTCTGGTGGTCGATCCAAACAAAAGGGACCACCAGAGGACCAGGTAGCAGGTATATTAGACGCTGTTATCAAAACAGCGTCTAATATACCTGTTAGGGGTTAAAAAAATCACATCTCCAGCCTGCCAGCGAACGATCGCCGCTGGCAGGCTGGAGATCCACTCTCTTACCTTCCGTTCCTGTGAGTGCGCACGCCTGTGTGCGCGCGTTCACAGGAAATCTCGCGAGAGGACGCGCCGGCGCGTCCAGGCGGAATCAATCAACCACCTCCAGGACGCGTCGCTGCGTACGGCGGTCCGGAGGTGGTTAAAACAAGTCAAAATGAGGCTCAGTAGTGTGTGTGGCCTCCACGTGCCTGTATGCCTCCCTACAACACCTGTGCATGCTCCTGATGAGGTGGCGGACGGTCTCCTGAGGGATCTCCTCCCAGACCTGGAGTAAAGCATCTGCCAACTCCTGGACAGTCTGTGGTGCAACGTGACGTTGATGGATAGAGCGAGACATGATGTCCCAGATGTGCTCAATTGGATTCAGGTCTGGGGAACGGGCGGGCCAGTCCATAGCATCAATGCCTTCATCTTGCAGGAACTGCTGATACACTCCAGCCACATGAGGTCTAGCATTGTCTTGCATTAGGAGGAACCCAGGGCCAACCGCACCAGCATATGGTCTCACAAGGGGTCTGAGGATCTCATCTCGGTACCTAATGGCAGTCAGGCTACCTCTGGCGAGCACATGGAGGGCTGTGCGGCCCTCCAAAGAAATGCCACCCCACACCATTACTGACCCAATGCCAAACCGGTCATGCTGGAGGATGTTGCAGGCAGCAGAACGTTCTCCACGGCGTCTCCAGACTCTGTCACGTCTGTCACATGTGCTCAGTGTGAACCTGCTTTCATCTGTGAAGAGCACAGGGCGCCAGTGGCGAATTTGCCAATCTTGGTGTTCTCTGGCAAATGCCAAACGTCCTGCACGGTGTTGGGCTGTAAGCACAACCCCCACCTGTGGACGTCGGACCCTCATATCACCCTCATGGAGTCTGTTTCTGACCGTTTGAGCAGACACATGCACATTTGTGGCCTGTTGGAGGTCATTTTACAGGGCTCTGGCAGTGCTCCTCCTGTTCCTCCTTGCACAAAGGCGGAGGTAGCGGTCCTGCTGCTGGGTTGTTGCCCTCCTACGGCCTCCTCCACGTCTTCTGATGTACTGGCCTGTCTCCTGGTAGCGCCTCCATGCTCTGGACACTACGCTGACAGACACAGCAAACCTTCTTGCCACAGCTCGCATTGATGTGCCATCCTGGATAAGCTGCACTACCTGAGCCACTTGTGTGGGTTGTAGACTCCGTCTCATGCTACCACTAGAGTGAAAGCACCGCCAGCATTCAAAAGTGACCAAAACATCAGCCAGGAAGCATAGGAACTGAGAATTGGTCTGTGGTCACCACCAGCAGAACCACTCCTTTATTGGGGGTGTCTTGCTAATTGCCTATAATTTCCACCTGTTATCTATCCCATTTGCACAACAGCATGTGAAATTGATTGTCACTCAGTGTTGCTTCCTAAGTGGACAGTTTGATTTCACAGAAGTGTGATTTACTTGGAGTTACATTGTTTTGTTTAAGTGTTCCCTTTATTTTTTTAAGCAGTGTACAATCGACAGAACACCGATCCCAAGCCCGAACTTCTGTGAAGAAGTTCGGGTTTGGGTATCAAACATGCGCGATTTTTCTCACGCAAGTGCAAAACGCATTACAATGTTTTGCACTCGCGCGGAAAAATCGCGCGTGTTCCCGCAACGCACCCGCACATTTTCCCGCAACGCCCGTGTGAACTCAGCCTAAGGGGATGTTCACACAACGTATTTTGAAAACACACTTTAAAAAATTTGCGCTGATTTTCTTCATGGTTTTGGTGCATTTTATTTTCCAGCTTCCCATTCATTTCAAAGGGAGAAACAGAGCAGATTCCACTCTAAGACACAGCATGCCGCTTCTTTTTTCCACAGCGTGGAAAAAAAGCAAGTTCTGCCCCCCACTGAAATGAATGGGAGGCTTTTTAGAGGTGTTTTTGGTGCAGAAAACGCATACAATTTTTTTGGCTCCTTTCACACGAGCAAGTTTTCTGCGCGGGTGCAATGCGTGACGTGAACGCATAGCACCCGCACTGAATACTGACCCATTCATTTCAATGGGTCTGTGTACATGACCGTTTTTTTTAACGCATCAGTTCTGCATTGCGAGAAAATCGCAGCATGTTTTATATTCTGTGTTTTTCACGCAGCCCTGGCCCCATAGAAGTGAATGGGGCCTCAGTGAAAAACGCATTGCAAACGTTTTTTGCGTTTTTTACAGATAGTTGCTAAGAGATGTTGTTTGTAAACCTTCCGTTTTTTATCACGCACGTGAAAAACGCCTCAAAACGTATTGCACCCGCATGGAAAAAACTGAACGAAATCGCAGACAAAACTGACTGAACTTGTTTGCAAAATGGTTCGGGTTTCCCTGAACGCATCCGGACCTAATCCGTCACGCTACTGTGAAAGAGGCCTATGTCTGTAGGTTCTGTGAAAAATAATGAGGGCTGTAGTGTAGTGATTCAACATGGATATTTTATGCAATGGCTCTGTGGGGTCTTTTTATGGCAAATCTCAGTAAAAGTGAACCTATACTGTAAAGATGGCCAGGAGAATATGGAAGGCATACACATACATTTCTACTTTCGCCTCAAGGACGAAACTCTGTGAATGCAAAACCAAGCAGTAGTTCCAGCACAGCCCTCCTGAAGGCGGGCTGAACTACAACTACCGTCATGCTTTGCGCGACCCTTAGAGATTCCGCTTCCGCATTCCAGCAGGAAGCAGTCGGCACGTGTGTGACTTTCAGCTGCGGCCGCTCAGTGGAGGCATGGAAGGGTTCAGCTCGGACTTCTCCCCGTCGGCTTCTGCCGCGGGCTCCGGCAAGATAGACACCGGCGCCATCATGGAACAAGTGAAGGTGCAGATCGCAGTGGCCAATGCGCAGGAGCTGCTGCAGGTGTGTACAGAGGCGGACAGCTTCACCTGACATGTCACCGCTGACCTTGTGCAGTGGTTGCTATGATGCAGAAGCTGTGAGTTCAAATCCCGGATGTCCGGCAGAGGAGAGCAAGGCTTTGGGGCTCTTAGGTGACTGCACTGGGAGTGCTTCCAGTGTGGGGGTCACTTATACTGCTTCATGGAGGGGGACTCAAATGTTGAGACATTCCGAGTAGAGGCAGCTGTGATGAATGGAGCCTCCCTGACCCCAGCAGCCCCACCAAGGTCTCCTCCTTTTCCCCAGCCTTTGGACTGATTGCAGCTAGAACAAATCAGTACCCATTTACTTTAAGTCGCATCTCCAGCGCCACTTTCTGATGATTACGAATTCCTTCTGGGTTACCAAAACGCAGTATCGGCATGTGATCTCTACAGTCATTCTCTGATCTCAGCAGTACCACCACCGAGGCCAGTGATTGGCTGCAGTGGTCATGTGCTTAGGCGGTACGCCACTCTGAAGTAAATAGTGACGATCAGGGACTGGAGTGACACCGGACTGGTATTTGGGTTTATTATTATAAACCGCCCCCATGCTGGACTAACCCCTATAACCATTTCACAACGCATGTGATTTTCTCATGTGTGTCAAAGCTATCAGAATGCAACTAGGATTGGATTACCCATCAAACCTTCATTCACACAGCCATATCAGAAGTCCATGTGAATGTTGATTATTTTAGGAATGATCACTTCACTCCCATCAATAGACATGGCTATTCCGAAATGGGACAGAATAGGGCATTGACTTGTATGGGTTAGTGTGCCATGTGATATATATATATATATATATATATATATATAGGAAAAAAAAGTGGCAGCACCGTCTCTGATGCAAACAAGAGGGTGCAATTAAGCAAATCCGGTAGATAGAAGTCAAAAAGATGGGCAGCACTCAAAAAAGTACAAAAATCTTTATTTACCCAAGCAGGACATGCAACGTTTCGGCTCTATGCTGGAGCCTTTCTCAAGCAGTGTATACAGACAAAGCGCCAAGTATATATAGCAGTGTGCTAGTTCATAACAATTTACATAACATGTGTGGCCAATTCATAACCATTTAACAAAAATCATGTAATACAGTGCAACCACATAATGGTAAAATGTGACCAAGACTATCAATATCTCATGATCATATTGTATATAACAGTAATAAAGGTGAAATCAAAAAATATAACCCATACATAAAATCATATATACACACAATTAATATTGATGTCATCATCAGTGCCATGTGCAATCAATAATATAAAGTGCTATGTGCTTACTGGAGGGTAGCACATAGCACTTTATATTATTGATTGCACATGGCACTGATGATGACATCAATATTAATTGTGTGTATATATGATTTTATGTATGGGTTATATTTTTTGATTTCACCTTTATTACTGTTATATACAATATGATCATGAGATATTGATAGTCTTGGTCACATTATACCATTATGTGGTTGCACTGTATTACATGATTTTTGTTAAATGGTTATGAATTGGCCACACATGTTATGTAAATTGTTATGAACTAGCACACTGCTATATATACTTGGCGCTTTGTCTGTATACACTGCTTGAGAAAGGCTCCAGCATAGAGCCGAAACGTTGCATGTCCTGCTTGGGTAAATAAAGATTTTTGTACTTTTTTTGATATATATCTATAGCTATCAAAAAGTATGCAGCATGAAGACTTCCCCCATGTTCTTCTGTAGGGTTGAAGAATGTCGATTCCTGTCCTGTGTTTTGCTGAGTAAATAATGTTGGTACGGCTTTTCTGAAACAGAATGTCTCCATTCATTTCTATGTGGAAGGTAATCCGCACAGAAATCTTCAAAAAAAAATCAACATCTTTGCATCAGATGTCATAACATGTTGGATTAAAAATCACTGCAGTCAATGTGGTCTCTGACCCTGGGAAAGTTCACTGTACATTTTGGTACTATGTCTGTCCACACTGCTGGAACCCACTATCTGGATGATAATTCTTCTTCTCTTGCTCATATATACACACATGGGGCGGTCATTTATCGAACTGGCTTAGTTGTCCATAGCAACCAATCAGATTCCAAAGGAGCTGTCAAAAATGAAAGGTGGAATCTGGTTGCTATGGGCAACTAAGCCAGGTCTACTTTTGATGAAGACCCCTATTGTGTTTGTAATGTTGCGTGTTACTGACCACTTTCTGCTCCTTTTCGCAGCGGATGACTGATAAATGTTTTCGGAAATGTATTGGGAAACCAGGAGGATCACTGGACAATTCAGAGCAGGTGTGTAACTTTTTTTTTTTTTTCTTTATTTAAAGGGGTTGTCCAAGTTAGGGTTGGACGATATCAAAAATATTCCCACGATAACGATATTAAGAAATTTATCGCGATAACGATATATATCGCGATAAATGCCCATTTAGAAGAAAAAAACACTTGGGGCCACAAGGAGCCGTTATACTGTATGGGGCAGCCACAAGGAGCCGTTATACTGTATGGGGCAGCCACAAGGAGCCGTTATACTGTATGGGGCAGCCACAAGGAGCCGTTATACTGTATGGGGCAGCCACAAGGAGCCGTTATACTGTATGGGGCAGCCACAAGGAGCCGTTATACTGTATGGGGCAGCCACAAGGAGACGTTACACTGTATGGGGGCAGCCGGGCAGCCACAAGGAGACGTTACACTGTATGGGGGCAGCCGGGCAGCCACATGGAGACGTTACACTGTATGGGGGCAGTCGGGCAGCCACAAGGAGACGTTATACTGTATGGGGCAGCCGGGCAGCCACAAGGAGACGTTACCGTATACTGTATGGGGGCAGCCACAAGGAGACGTTAATTGTTATACTTTTATATGTCATTTTTCACCATTTCGGGTATCTGTAACTAGTCAATTGACTTCTAGTAACAACAAAAACATTACAGGGTTAATTCTGTACCAGAACGAGTGGTTTATAGTAGGGATGTCCCGATACAATTTTTTTTTAGACCGAGTACCGATACTCTTATTTAAGTACTCACTGATATCAATTATAACAATTAAATAAATAACACATTTTGTGACCACTGACCAAAAGTCCAAAAAACAGCCCCCAGCCTCTGATCAGCCCCTCATGTGCCTCCCAGCCTCTCCCTCTTATCAGCCCCCTCTGGTAACTCCACCCCCACCCCCTAGTATTAATCATTGGTGGCAGTGGCCACAGGGTCCCCCTCCCATCATTGGTGGCAGTGGGCCTCCCCAGTATTAATCATTGGAGGCCACAGGGTCCTCCCCCCATCATTGTTGGCAGTGGGTCCCCCTCCTCCCTCCCTCCCCAGTATTAATCATTGGAGGCCACAGGGTCGACCCCCCCATCATTGGTGGCAGTGGGCCCCCCTCCTCCCTCCCTCCCCAGTATTAATCATTGGAGGCCACAGGGTCCTCCCCCCATCATTGTTGGCAGTGGGCCCCCCTCCTCCCTCCCTCCTCAGTATTAATCATTGGAGGCCACAGGGTCGACCCCCCCATCATTGGTGGCAGTGGGCCCCCCTCCTCCCTCCCCAGTATTAATCATTGGAGGCCACAGGGTCCCCCCCCCCCCCATCATTGGTGGCAGTTTGCAGTTCCGATCGGAGTCCCAGCAGTGTAATGCTGGGGCTCCGATCGGTTACCATGGTAGCCAGGACGCTACTGAAGCCCTGGCTGCCATGGTATGTTAGTGAGCAGCATTATACTCACGTGAGTCGTGGCCGCCGGGCGCTCCATCTTCTGTCTGTGCGGCGCATTGCTAAGGCTTATAGAATTAGCAATGCGCCGCACAGACAGAAGATGGAGCGCCCGGCGGCCACGACTCACGTGAGTATAATGCTGCTCACTAACATACCATGGCAGCCAGGGCTTCAGTAGCGTCCTGGTTACCATGGTAACCGATCGGAGCCCCAGCATTACACTGCTGGGACTCCGATCGGAACTGCAAACTGCCACCAATGATGGGGGGGAGGGGGACCCTGTGGCCTCCAATGATTAATACTGGGGAGGGAGGGAGGAGGGGGGCCCACTGACACCAATGCAGGGACTTAAGAACATTCCCGGCACCCGACCTCTGAGAGGACGCTGTGATCACCTGAGGGGTTAATTGCGCGGATCACAGCGTCCTCTCAGAGATCGGGTGCCGGGAATGCGAGTCACAGAATTCCTTCCCTCCCCCACGCCGGCCGAACTGCTGAGAGAGCCGCCGCAAGCGGTCAGCAGGTATCGGGGACATTTGCACGAGTACAAGTACTCTGCAAATGTCCCGTATCGGTTCATGCTGGGGCGGGCGGCCGCAGATTTAGAAGCGGTCAGCGCACATGACCGCTTCTATGACGTCACGAAATACCGCTGTATTTAGGAAAGGGCGATATCGCCATATCGCCGTTTTTTTAATACCGCGGTATATCGTGATACCGGTATATCGCCCAACCCTAGTCCAAGTTGCATAAAAGCTTGTGCAGCACATGTAATAAAAAAACCAACAGAAGCCCTTTTCTCCACTATGGCTTCCAGTACTGCGCTCCGGTCTTCCCTCCTGCAGCCAATCATTGATGGATTTACATCCCGTGTACTGCTGAGGTCAGTGATTAGCTGCACAGGAAATTGCTGCCGCAGCCAGGAAGAGGGGAACGGGGTGAATATGGATCCTTATGGACTTATTTTATGACCTTTACAGAGGCTTGCTGAGTTTTTATTGAACTCAGGAAAACCCCTTTAACAATAAGTCATGACATTTATATCAAGAGAATTATAAAAAATAAAAAATTCCCTTAACCCCATATCGCTACCACATCTCCCAATGGAATACTCTACTATTCCTTCTATCTTTTTTATTTTTCCCTTAAAGGGCTTCTGTCACCCCCCTAAAGTCATTTTTATTTTTTTGGCTCCTTAAAATCCTTATGCTGCGATTTCTCAATATATAGGGCTATTACTCAGTTTGGTTCAGTAGTTATATAAAAAAAACTGACTTTTATAATATGCAAATTACCTCTCTAGCAGCAGGTAGGGCGGCTACCTGCTGCTAGCAGCCGCATCCTCCATTCATAATGACGCCCCCTCCTCATGTTGATTGACAGGGCCAGCGGACGCGCTTGTCCTCTGGCTGGCCCTGTCTGCGTTCTAAATCTCGCGCCTTCTTCGTACCGGTCTTCAGTCGGCGCAGGCGCACTGATAGGAGGACGCTCGTTCGGCCACTTCTTCCTCAGTGCGCCTGCGCCGGGTGTAGATGTGACGTCATCGGCGCAGGCGCATTGAGGAAGGAGCGGCCGAGCGAGCGTCCTCCTCTCAGTGCGCCTGCGCCGACTGAAGACCGGTACGGCGCAGGCGCGAGATTTTGGACGCAGACAGGGCCAGCCAGAGGACGAGCGTGTTCGCTGGCCCTGTCAATCAACATGAGGAGAGAATCATATTTTTGCATGAGAAAATGCAAAAAAATAAATATATATATATATAATTTTATTTTTTTGCATTTTCTCATGCAAAAACAATTGTTTTCCGTTACCACACACCAAAAATTAAGTTAATCTGTAAATTATATGTACTCCAAAGTGGTGACACTAAAAACTACAGTTCCTCCTGAAAAAGTTCTTATACGGCTACATTAACAGTAAAAAAAAATGGATCACCTGAAAAAAAGTACCGTTAAATCAAGAAAAAATAATTGTCTTTAATTTAAAAAAAATGGCAAATTCGCCCATCCCTGCATGTCCCATTTGAAACATTTGCATGGCATAATATAGTCAATTAACTGTACAATAGTGATTGATCCTATGTGACCGAAGAGAACACTCTTCTAATTCCCAGGTACCTCTGACCTCAAGTGCATCTTCATAACATTTGCTGTTTCTTAACTTTTTATATATTATGGACAATAATCCCTAAAGAATTATCCACAGAAAACAACTCTTTATCTTCCATAGCTTTCAGCATGGGATGCAATTGGATATGTTGATGATGCACTCTAGTCGATATTTCATACTCAAAATCTCCTATAAGGGTAACTAAACCTTTTCTGAAAATACGAAGTGCCATCAGCGTTGCTCAAACCCCCCATGCACCTTCGGCTTTCATCGACTCTTCTCAGCTTTTGGCGTGAGCGGGGTACGGATCCATAGAAGGTATGTGGGATCAGTACTTTGCACAGTTCAGAATATGAGCGGAGCCGATGAAAGCTGGAGGGGGAGAACACACTGAATAGCTCTGCTGCCTCTTCATTTTGTTCATCAAAGGTTTAGTTATTCTTTCATTTCCTCTTGGTGAAAAGTGACCTAATAATCTCAGCACTTGTACAAACATGTAAACCGCAGTGCTCCTTTAACCTTAACCACTTGCCAGCCACCCCTTGACTATATACATCTGGGTGCTATGTATAGCATTACTCACAGAGAAGGTTGTAATTCTTTAACTAGGGCACTAGAGGGCACCAGAGTTCCTCTAGTGAATTTCCTATGGGAAATAAATACATTGCAAATCTGTGCCGCTGAAACCATAAACAATTAAGGGTACTTTCACACTAGCGTTTTTGTTTTCCGGTAATGAGGTCAGTCACAGGGGCTCAATACCGGAAAAAACTGATCAGTTTTATCCTAAAGCATTCTGAATGGAGAGCAATCCGTTCAGGATGCATCAGTTCAGTCCCTCTTACGTTTTTTGGACGCAGAAAATATTGCAGCATGCTGCAGTTTTATCTCCGGCCAAAAATCCTGAACACTTGCCGGAATGCCGGATCGGCATTAATTTACATTGAAGTTCATTAGTGCCGGATCCGGCATTAAGTGTTCCGGCAAAACGGATCTGGCTTTTCGGTCTGCGCATGCGTAGTCCTTTAAAAATGCAAAAAAAATAAAAATTAATACCAGATCCGTTTTTCCGGATGACACCGGAGCCGTCTAACAAATGCCATCAGTTTGCCAGGAGGCAGGCAGGCAGTTCCGGCGACGCCTCTGCCGCAAGTGTGAAAGTATCCTAAACCACACATGATTAGAAAGATTAAAATAGTAACTACATAAAGAGAACAGATTAAAATCTCCCAGACTAACATGGCGTAAATTATTATTATATTTATTATACTAGCTTATATATCGCTGACATAGTCCGAAGCTCTTCACAGACATTTGCATCACTCTGTCCCCAATGGGGCTCACAATCTAAGGTCCCTATCAGTATGTCTTTGGAGTGTGGGAGGAAACCGGAGTACCCAGAGGAAACCCATGTAAAAACGGGGAGAACATACAAATACGTGGGTTTCCTCAGGGTACTCCGGTTTCCTCCCCCACTCTACAGACATACTGATAGGGAACTTAGATTGTGAGCCCCATTGGGGACAGTGTGATGATAATGTCTGTAAAGGGCTGCGGAATATGTCAGCGCTATATAAGTGAGTATAATAATAATTCGGTCGTATTTATTTACTAACGTTGCCTAAATTAAGTCATAAAATAACTTAAGTGATTTTGTTATGGTTGTATGGATTGTAGTTTACACAACCAAAGCGCTTCCTGTTTCCTTAGGGCCTCAAGCTTCCCATCATGCTGAAGGATGCAATGTCTCGAAAGGCCCTGCTTCAAATATCTTTCTGATGTTGGTATGCCTTTCGTGTAAGGCTTGGGTAGTGTGTCTTACGTACTGTTTTAGGCAAAATTCACATGACCGTATGGGTGCAGACCTATTCATTTTAATGGGGCAGCAAAAGATGAGCACAGCCCAGTGTGCTGTCCTCATCCTTTGCTCTGTTCCATTGCCTGACAAAAGAAATAGGCCCCTTTCACACGCGCGAGTATTCCGCGCGGATGCGATGCGTGAGGTGAACGCATTGCACCCGCACTGAATACCGACCCATTCATTTCTATGGGGCTGTTCACATGAGCGGTGATTTTCACGCATCACTTATGCGTTGCGTTAAAATCGCAGCATGCTCTATATTCTGCGTTTTTCACGCAACGCAGGCCCCATATAAGTGAATGGGGTTGCGTGAAAATCGCAAGCAAGTGCGGATGCGGTGCGATTTTCACGCACGGTTGCTAGGAGACGATCGGAATGGAGACCCGATCATTATTATTTTCCCTTTATAACATGGTTCTAAGGGAAAATAATAGCATTCTGAATACAGAATGCATAGTACAATAGGGCTGGAGGGGTTACATTTTTTTTATTTAACTCACCTTAATCCACTTGAAGCCCGGCTTCTCGTCTGTCTCCTTTGTTGAACAGGACCTGTGGTGAGCATTAACTACAGGAACAGGACCTGTGATGACGTCACTCCGGTCATCACATGATCCATCACATGATCCATCACATGATCCATCACATGATCCATCACATGATCCATCACATGATCCATCACATGATCCATCACATGATCCATCACATGATCCATCACATGATCCATCACATGATCCATCACATGATCCATCACATGATCCATCACATGATCCATCACATGATCCATCACATGATCCATCACATGATCCATCACATGATCCATCACATGATCCATCACATGATCCATCACATGATCCATCACATGATCCATCGATCATGTGATGACCGGAGTGACGTCATCACAGGTCTTTTTCCTGTAATTAATGCTCACCACAGGTCCTGTTCAACAAAGGAGACAGACGAGAAGCCAGGCTTCGCGATCAAGTGGATTAAGGTGAGTTAAATTATTATATTTTTTTTTTTTAACCCCTCCAGCGCTATTTTACTATGCATTCTGTATTCAGAATGCTATTATTTTCCCTTATAACCATGTTATAAGGGAAAATAATACAATCTATAGAACACCGATCCCAAGCCCGAACTTCTGTGAAGAAGTTCGGGTTTGGGTACCAAACATGCGCGATTTTTCTCACGCGAGTGCAAAACGCATTACAATGTTTTGCACTCGCGCTGAAAAATCGCGCACGCACCCGCACATTTTCCCACAACGCCCGTGTGAAAGGGGCCATAGAGCAATTGCGGACAAGAATAGGCATTTTCTATGATAACCGGCATTTTTTAGTCCGCAAATCAGGGCTCCAGATGGCGACCTAACAGCCCTTGATTGGCACTGGTGATATCCTTTGAACAGAGTGCGGTTCCTCACTTTACTACAGATAAAAATGTAAATTTGGCTCCTAAATTTTTCAGGTTAGGAGCCAATGGCTCCTTGATATTTTTTTTTTTTGTCTGGAGCCCTGCAAATTGTGGAACGCACACGGGCCAGTATCAGTGTTTTGAAAAACACTACGGTCGTGTGAATGTAGCCTAAGTCAGCTCGGAGCCAGCATGTTTTTAATACTAGGTGCCCTCCGGTAGGTAATGGTTGGTAACAGTAGGATGTTATTCTGTAGGAAAAGATCACTCCTGAACAGTACCAATGCTTCCTAGGATCCTTCTTATTTCTCTTCCACAAGCAACCATAACCCATTTAACATTTTAAAGTTCGGGTTGTGGTATAATCTGAATTGCGTTATGGATTCCGTTACCACAGACCATAACACAATTCCATGAAGGAATGCAGAGAGGACTCCAGCATAACGGAAACCGTTTTACAGGCCATAGACTTCTATTATGACGGAATGAATAACGGCATGCCTCTAAAGGCATTCCGTCATGGAATTGCATTATGGTCCGTGGTCACTAAATCCATAACGCAATTCAGATTATACCACAACCCGAACTTCTAAATATGAAATTCGCTCATCCCTAATCAAAATGAAAGGAGATGGAACTTTAAAAAAAAAAAAACTTTTATTTTTGCATTTTCACAAGTGTGAAGCAGCTAAAACCACAACATGCTGCTGTTTTGAAAATCCACACAGAAGGTCAGTTTCCGCACGGAAATTTGCAAAGTGTATATTTAGGATTTGTGTAATCTCATACACTTTGTTGGTACTGAACTATGCTGCGGGTGTGCAGATGGCCTTAATATTTTGGGCATTTTATCAATCCTTCAATATATATCTTTCCCGATTCCAGCAGCTCAAACAAGTCCTTCATAGAGCCCTTTGATGTTTCAACCATATGCATGATTTTTTTTTTCCATTTAATCAAAAACTGAAATTGCTCTGCTGAATTTTTTTTATCAAAGATAGTTAATCTGGTGCTTTTCCCCCCTCTCCATGCTAGTTATTTTGATATTTCAGTAGTGTTAACCCCTTCCTGATGCAGCAATTGTCATTTTTTTCCTTTTTGTTTTTTTGGCTCCCTGCCCCCAGAGCAATAACTTTATTTATTTATTTTTTTCCCGTTCGCATAGACTTATGAGAGCTTGTTTTTTTGCGGGACACTTTCTAATGGCATCATTTAATATTGCATAGAATGTAGTGTGAAGCTGGATAAAAAAATGGGGTGGAGTTTGAAAAAAAAAAAAGCAATTTCGCCACAGTTTTATGGATTTGGTTTTTAGAGAGTTTAGTATGCAGTAAAACTGACTTGTGCACTTCATTCTCTAGGTGGTACGATTAGGGCAATACCACATATGTATAGTTTTTCTTGCATTTTAATATGGGGGGGGGGGGGAATTGAATACAACAAAGTTTTACCATGTCCCCCACAACTTTTTTAATTTTTTTGTTTTGTCTAGGGAGCTGTATGAGGGCTCTTTTTTTGTTGGACGATCTGTACTTTTTTTTTTAATACCATTCTGGGCTGTGTACCACTGATTATCATATGATATAGCTTTGTTACGTCTTCCTCTAACTATTCTGGGGTGTGTATGATTTTTGGGAGGTAAAGTGATGAAAAACGGCAAATTGGCGGTTTTTATTTTTTTCCATTATTCCATTCAACATATGGGATACTTTTTAAAAATATTTTAATAGTACGGGCATTTTTGAATGCGGCGATGGCCATGATGTATTTTTTTATATATATATATATATATATATATATATATATATATATATATATATATATATATATATATTTTTTTTTTTTTTTTTAAAGTATTTTTTTCTTTATTTTGGAGAAAGGAAGTTGATTTAGAATTTTTATCTTTTTTTTAACACGTTTTTTATTTACTTAGGTCCCCTAGTGGACCACAACATGAAGTCATCAGATGCAATTTGTATCGGGTAATGACATTTTCTGAATTAGCCTAAGCAGAAATGGCTATACCAGGGATGGCCAACCTGAGGCTCTCCAGCTGTTACTAAACTACAACTCCCATCATGCCCGGACAGTCTACAGCTATCAGCCTACAGCAGGGCATGGTGGGAGTTGTAGTTTTACAACAGCTGGGGAGCCACAGGTTGGCCATGCCTGGGCTATACAATAATTCAGTGCTGCCACCTGTTGGCCTGAATTGTGATATAAAAGTAATGAGCCTGAAAGTCTAATACAGTCTCAGGCTGCTTACTGCAGTGGAACGCTTTTCCTGATCTCCACCGGGAGAGGCATTCCTGTCTGTTCCGTCAAAAAGGCTCAATGTCGGAAAAGAACTGATCAGGCATATCCCCAAGCATTCTGAATGGAGAGTAATCCGTTCAGGATGCATAAGGATGTCTTCAGTTCAGTCTTTTTTTTAAAAATAATTTTATTCGGATATATATAATTGACATTACACAGTATTGTCAGAAATAGATACAGTTAGTCAGTATAGACCTTTTACTGATAGAACACAAATCAGCCTGTTAAGGTTGTGCCATCAACATCCATTTAACTGTATAATAGAAAGGTGAATCCATTTTCTATGTGAAAAGTTCAGTCATTTTGACTGATCAGGCAAAAGATAAAACCGCAGTATGCTATGGTTTCAAAAACGGAAGACTTGCCTGAATGCCGGATCCGACATTTTTTTCCATAGGAATGTATTAGTGCCGGATCCGGCATTCAGAATGGCGGATCCGTCCTTCCGGTCTGCGCAGACCGAAAAAAAGGTTAAAAAAATGAAAATGCCGGATCCGTTTTGACGGATGACACCGGAAAGACTGATCCGGTATTTCAATGCATTTTTCTGACCAGGCATTTGTAAGACTGATCAGGATCCTTATCAGTCTTAAAAATGCCATCAGTTGGCATATGTTTTGCCGGATCTGCAACGGAACTAGGGTTGTTGCGGGTATCGAAATTTCGATACCCAATCAATACTTTTGTCCCGATATCGATACGATACCGGGATTTCCATTTTGTCGATACTGGGCTGCGCTGCTGTGCAGTCTAGTGTCACAGAACATGAGCACACTGCTGTCGGCGCGCTCATGTTCTCTCAGCAGCACAGGGGAGAAGGAAGCAGTCTCTCCCTCCCCTGTGCCGCTGCCACCAATGAGGAGAGAGGGGCGGGGGCGCACTGCGCCACCCATAATAGGAATTTTCCTGGGTCTGGACTTTGTGAAGTAGCAGGCTACACAGAGCGGCGCCCAGAGATGTCCCAGCACCTATTATTCCTGGGCTCCGCTCCATTCGCCCGCTGTGCCCCATTACTGTCTCCTGCTCCGTATTCTAATTACTATCGGAGCAATGGGTGGGGGGGGGGGGGACATCAGATTCTCTCCTGGGCGTTCCTTCTCCCTGTGCTGCAATTGGACAGCGCTACAGCCAGGGAGAAGGAATGCCCACTAGAGAAGCTGATGTCTCCTCCCCATTGCTTAGATAGTAATTAGCATACTGAGCAGGAGACAGTAATGGGGCACGGCGGGCGAACGGAGCGGCGCCCAGAAATAATAGTAAGTGCTGGGACATCTCTGGGCACCTAAGGGGGCTAACTGCCGCTGATCTGCCAGTACCTACCTCCTGTATTAAGGGTTAATTATTATTGGTGGTGCGGTGCGCCGTCCCCCCAGCTCATTAAAATCATTGGTGGCACAGTGCGCCCATCCCTCTCAACCCCCCAGTATTAAAATCATTGGTGGCAGTGACCACAGGGTCCCCTCCTCTTCATTGGTGGCAGTGGCAGCTTCTGGTCGCAGTCCCAGCAGTGTAAGCCTGGGGCTCCGATCGGTTACCAATGGCAGCCAGGACGCTACTGAAGCCCTGGCTGCCATAGTCGGCTCCCTGCTGCCATGTGTACTATGCACAGGGCAGCAGGGACAGTGTGAGATCCTATTCACCCTGATAGAGCTCTATTAGGGTGAATAGGACAACGGATTAGAACATCCCAGGTTCTGTCCCCTAATGGGGGAAATGGTTATTAAATAAAGTGTAAAAAAAATATATATATAAATCACCCCCTTTCCCAATTTTTATTTATTGTTTATATATCTTATATGTAAACATATCACATATCGCCACGTCAGAAAAGTCCAAACTATTAAAATATTAAAAAAAAATTATGCGGTGAGCACCGGAACAGAAAAAATAAATAACAGCGCGATTCGCTTTTTTGGTTTATTTTTTTCGCGTGGTATCGAGTATCGCACTACTTTTTCATGGTATCGAAATCGAATCAAAAATTTGGTATCGCAACAACTGTAGACGGAACTGCTTGCTGGATCACACTGCCGCAACTGTGAAAGTATCCTTACTGAATTCCTGCATCTTATTTAAGTGTAGCAAAATGTCATCCACATTAAGCGTAGTGTTGTCCCCCCACATCACTGGAGGATCACTGGACACTTCAGGGCAGTTATGTGACCTGTATTGCAGTGTGATGCCCATTCTGTCAGAACTACAGTAGATGCACAGTCACACAGCAGCAGGGAGTTCTGCATTGGATGCCAGATATAAGCTCTACAGTGAAGAAAAACACCAAGAAACCGTATAGTGATTAAAGGGGCATTCCAGTTATACAAAGTTGTCCTCTATCCACAGCAGAGGGGATAATTATCAGATCAGTGGGGGTCCTACCACTGGGACCCCCACTGATCATGAGAACAGGGGCCCCCATACCCCATGGAGCAGCTGGTCAGAAAATCGTTCTACTGCTTCATTTATTTCTGTAGGAGCGCTGGAGATAGCCAAACTCTGGCATTCCCATTGAAATGAATTGAGCGGTGGTTAGCTTTTCGACCAGCTGCTCCATCCATTTCAGGGGGGCTTCACAGGGTATGGGGCCCCTGTTCTCGTGATCGATGGAGGTCCACCACTGATCTGATAATTAACCGGAATACCCCCTAGTTTCACACAATTTTTCGTCCAGCCGAATCCCTGCACTAATGCCAGAAACAGGCCGGATACCTGGCGAGTCCCAGATATCCAGATATACTAGATATGGTGTCTTCCAGAAGGCTGTTCCTCTGCTGGAAGAGTTTACCACTAGTGTGAAACTAGCCTAAACCATTCCAGTGCTTTGTACAACTTTTAATAGGGTTGGCATGTTGACTGCCTAGCGGCTGCAGGCCTCAGGGATTGCTACAGTTGTCAAGGGAAGCTAGGGTGGTTAGTGAAATGGTGCACAGAACACTGGTCAAAGTAGACAAGGAGACCTGTTAGAAGATGGGATCTGTGGGTTGGCCTGGAAAGAATAGTTATGTTCTACAGCGAGGGAGCTATGACTCTTTTCTGAACCCTGTAGCCCTTTAGTCATCAGCATGGTTATGTTACTTCTAAAACACCTGTATTACTGAAATGCAGTTATTGGCAGCATACAGTAGTGCCTCTTTACAGTATGGTCCATGCTTCGGTCAGATGGCCTATTTGCAGCTCAGTCCCATTCATGTGAATGGCCCTCCGCTGCAATACCAATTGCGGTGAGGGGCCACAGTGCTCAGCAGAGCTCCACTGCTTCCTAAAACAGCTGATTGGTGGCAGTGTGGGACCTCAATAATGATATTGATAACCTATCCAGATATAAATATTCTGCGAAAACTCCTTTAATGTATTATCAATTACTATTTTAGTAAAATATTATTTAGAAATGCAGTGTGAACGCAAGCCGTGAATATGCCTGGCAAGTGAACAATACAAGCGTGTGTCTAGTTTTCCAGCAGTATTGTAGGTGTTCTTTTCCTTCTGCACCGTTTGCTGTTTATCTAGTCAATGTCAGGCCTAAACTCAATCTTCAGATTGCTGTTTTGCTGCTGATGCCTGTGATTAAATTTCAATAATTTTCTGAGTAAAACTTGTGTGTTACCTTATTCTAGGTCTCGGTGAGATTTTTGAATACCCATGTAGAAATGACAGAATTATTTTTCTCCATAGAAATGCATTGCAATGTGTATGGACAGATACATGGACGCCTGGAATACAGTATCCAGAGCCTACAACACCAGACTACAGAGAGAGCGTGCTAAGATGTGACAAGAGCCAGAGCAACCTAACATCCAACAGAAATCCTGCACCCACTACGACTGGGAGTTCACCTCTCCGCTGCTAGGAAGCTGATCATAACCAGGATGGTCAACCTACATTGTATAGCTACTGGCAGTGAATGAGTTAAATGGACTTCCCTAATGGCTATGCCATTGATAAACCGTATGGTTCATTAATCTGCTGAACATTTTTCCTTTACCTTAATAAAGATTTAAGTTTGTCTTCCCCTTCTAGAGCAGGAGTAGAACATGGTTGACTTTGTGTTATGTCTCCCTATATCTATACCAATCTTTTAGTCTTTAATACAAATGTGCGGTGTGCTGCTCGTTGTTTGTGCTATGACATAGGCCTCTTGCACGATCACCAACCGTGGGGCAGCGGATCGCGGACCCATTCACTTTAATAGGAAATGTTCTATCTTTTTGCGGAACGGAAGTATGGGATGAAACCCCACGGAAGCACTCTGTAGTGGTTCTGTTCCGTGCTTCTGTTCTGCACCATTCCGCATCTCTGGATTTGCGGATCCATTCAAGTGATTGGGTCCGTATCCGTGATGCGGAATGCCCACGGAAATGTGCCCGTGGAGTGCACACGTTCGTGTGAAAGAGGCCATATGCTGTTGAAACGGCTATTACTCAGGATTCCACTCGGCCAAGTTCTATGGTCATGTTGTTTTTATAATATACATACAGCAAGGGGACTCTACATGTCTTCTGAATACATAACTTACAGCTGCTGCTTTCACCCATCGTTCCTACGTTTGAGAATGAGAAGCCTTTCGTAGATGAATTAGTAGGCTGTTAAACATAAGACAACACGGACTGGAGACACTTGCTGTTTAATAGTATATTTTACTGGTTACACACTTGATCATAGACATCATATTCCTCACTGCAACACTGTTTTACAGATTTCCAAATGCCACATCTGTTCCGTCTGTATTGACAAGAATTCCTCATGTTTTATCGTCTTGGGATCATGATGGAAGCAGACATGGATGAATAAACTGATTTTGATTGACTTGTGTGTAGTGCGTGAATGTTAATTCTGGAAACCTTAACAGATGCACATTTATACAGTTTGTCTAGAACAAGGTATCACATCGTTTACCTGTATAATGTCTGTAGACTGTTTATATATTGCTCTATGAATACTTACATGCATATTTGTGGTTTACATTATGGCAATCACATACATATGACAGAAGACAACATTTTCTGGACATCATGAGCTTCTTTAACGTCACATTTCCCAGGCTGCACTTCAGGCATGTTTGGTCAACGAACAGAATTGCTTCCTGACTTTATTAGGAATCATTACTCTGTATTGTATGAAGGACTGTCTTATCTCAAAAAAGACACTATCGTCTTCCCTTATTCCATTTCATAACAGCATAGTTAATGATAAGAGTTTGCTATATGTCAACTTTTTGGTTTGATGTTGCACATTTGTTTTGGTTCTATACATGCAACTCTATAAAAAGTTGCTGTTTAGGACTATGCCTTATTACCTCCTTATTTATCACTAAAGTTTTTCACAGCATTTCTACTAAAGATTGACCTTTTTACCAAATACATATCACTTTACTCATGTATGGAATAGTGTGTATAGATGGCATAGGCTCAGAATCTCATTTTGTGTTGCACAGATTCATGATATTTTGCTGTCATAAGAGCAGGTCACATTTATTCATAGAAAATGCAGTCTACATTTTCCATCTCATGTGTATGAGTGATCATTGCAGTAGAATGTCCTCTTTGTCGTTTCCAAGGTCTTAAGGCTAGCGGTTAAGCGGGCCGTGCACAGTTTTGATTTATCCAGTTTGGTCTGCCTCTCCCTGAGTTGTAATTCTCATAATCGTAAAGTCTGCCCAATCCAGTTACGGACAGAGGTTATTCTGGTGTAAACTCCTGGAAAGTATGGTCTTGCACAGCCATAGCCCCAGCTAGTTATTCCAGCTAGAAACCATCGACCAAACGGTTCTCTACATGCTAGGGGTCCACCAGCATCACCCTAAAATAAAGAGCAAAAAAAAGTTACTTTGCATCAAAAAAAATCATTTTAAGTCTTCCATCTCGCACAAATTTGGTTTGGGGATTGTTTTTTTCTATTTATTTTTTTGCCTGCCACTAAGATGACACTGATAAAAATGTCTTTACAATTAAAGTAGGGTGAGCACTCATCAGATGGCGTTTTGGAAGTTAAAAGTTTAATTAAACACTAAAATAATGTTAAAATATTGCTAAAATATACACATAATGAGGGATTGATATGTATATACAATTTCATATATTGAACATGTAACAATTCACATAGATAAGCAATTGTCCCATTAGGTATGAGCGGTCTCTTAAAGAACAATATAATATGGAATATAATATATAGGTGTCCTGTAAAAGTTTGGTAATCCACTACTGGATCGTCTCTCTCAACACTCTCATGTGCTGGTTGATGGCACGTATTCAGTGGTATCACCCAATATCGTGTTACATATATGATCCGCTTTGCACTCGCTGGTTATAGTCTTGTGATGCCGGTCATGCCGGTATTTGGACAGATTATGGAGGTAGCTATGTCTTACCTTCCTCGTGTCTGTCCCAGGACTTCCTCTGGTTTAGTGAGGGCAACGCAGGACACAGTTGGCGTGGCTCTGCGTGCTCCTTCGCTGACTCACCGACTTCTTGCGGGAGTTGAGGCTCTATTCCGGTTTAGTCCGTTCACGTGACTTGTATCCAGCGCAACAGGCACAACAAAAAGTCTGTCTTACTTCCAGGTATTTCTTGTAATTGTTAAAATTCTCGCATGGCCATGCAAGTTACTGCGGAGATGTTTTCTTCTTTACTCAAGCGATCCAGCTCAGACGCGTTTCGGGAACTCTCCTTCCCTTCATCAGTGGTATCGCACCTGTAACAACCTCTGCCTTTTATACCCACAGTCTGGATCAAAACTGTGGACTCCTGGATTTTACTGGACCATAAATGCCCTGTTGCGTTTTATGTGCGTTTTTTTTTTGTGCACTTATGCGTTTTTTGTAATATAGATTCCTTTTCTCATTCTAAAACTCTTGTATAAAAGAAAATAATGTCCAAGATTGCATAGATAAGTTATTCAGAATCCAAACTTTATATTTTCGATTTAAAAATGCATATAACGAGGAATTGTATGAATGGGTATACCCATTCATACAATTCCTCTTGTTATATGCATTTTTTAATGCATGATGACAGTGAGGGATTACTAAGAAGAAACATCTACAACTATATATCCACATTTGGATTCAAAGTGGTTATGGAATAAATCTTCCACGCTAAAGCAATTTGAAAACCCCGCCTGGAACTACAGCTCACCTGACTGCCCAGCAAACCACGTGGGACGCCACACAGGTCCTGGAAGGTCAGAGCGGTGATACCAAGCGGCACCGCTACAACGAATATCCAGGAGCGTGGGGAACTTCCTATACAGATTCTACCTACAGGTCCTTGCAGCTCACAACAAAGCATTTCGGTGTACAAGCGGATGGACTGCAGGAACGGTAAAGTATCCTGTATTATTTCAAATCCTGTCATAATGCGGATATATCGATGACTCTATAATAAGTGTGGAAATCACAATTATAACTGTCTCTGGACTATAGCACTTGGAGCTATCTGATAACAGCTACGGCCAAACAGCCTATTCAGAGGTGCTAGTGCTGTTGAAAAATAGCCCCTCCCAGGGTTTTCAACGCCATTGAACTTTGTTTTTGGTGCTATTGATATTTAAGCGGTACTTTTAATTGTTTTATGAGATGTTTTATTTGTAATATTGCAGTATATATGTATTTTTAAGCCTATATAAATTATGTGGATACCTAATTATCGTGTGGTTGCCTTAATACTTGAGTGACCCCCCTACCCAAACTTTACACTTATTCCTATATACCAGCATTTGGGAGTGCTGAGGGGTAGTGCACCATTCCAGAAGTGGTATAGTGAGAGAGCCACCATTTCTTTTCCAAGACAGACTTTTTGTTGTGCCTGTTGCGCTGGATACAAGTCACGTGAACGGACTAAACCGGAACAGAGCCTCAACTCCCGCGAGAAGTCGGTGAGTCAGCGAAGGAGCACGCAGAGCCACGCCAACTGTGTCCTGCGTTGCCCTCGCTAAACCAGAGGAAGGCCTGGGACAGACACGAGGAAGGTAAGACACAGCTACCTCCATATTCTGTCCAAATACCGGCATCACAAGACTATAACCAGCAAGTGCAAAGCGGATCATATATGTAACACGATATTGGGTGATACCACTGAATACGTGCCATCAACCAGCACATGAGTGTTGAGAGAGACGCTCCAGTAGTGGATTACCAAACTTTTACAGGACACCTATATATTATATTACATATTATATTGTTCTTTAAGAGACCGCTCATACCTAATGGGACAATTGCTTATCTATGTGAATTGTTATATGTTCAATATATGAAATTGTATATACATATCAATCCCTCATTATGTGTATATTTTAGCAATATTTTAACATTATTTTAGTGTTTAATTAAACTTTTAACTTCCAAAACGCCATCTGTTGAGTGCTCACCCTACTTTAATTGTATAGACACTGATTTTGACCAGAGGGTGGGTGTCCCTCTTGCGGGTTAGCAGCACCAATTCTATAATTCCGTCCTGAGTGAGCCACCATCCTTGAACATTTGATTGACTGATAAAAATGCATTTGTTATTTTCCCCACTTTACATGTTTTTTCCCCTCCCCCACGACAGCACCATAGAGAGAGGGATCCACCCCCAGGGACAGGAAACCTACAGAAATAAAAGGGTGGAGCCTCTCCTCCTATTCAGTGGTTTCCTGTCCCTGGAGTGGGAGACCTACAGTTTTTCTTTTCGGTCTTACCGGCGGTCTTTTTTTTTGCTTCCTAGGAGTTTCCTAGAGGGCCGTCGGTTGCTGCTGGGGTCCATCGCGCTGCTGGGCAGGCTGACAGGACCCTAGGGTACGGAGGTGCTCCAGGGGCCCTCCGTATCTTGCGGCAGCCATGTGGGTAACTCTCAGGGAGAGCTCTGCCCCATGAGAAACGCTATACGTGCGGTGGAAGTGGTATCCTCGAACGCGAGGCTCTGCCACTTGGATTCGGCTGGAGCAGCTGAGCGCCTCCGGACACATGAAGGTCACTTCCGGTACGCGCGGAGGGTATGACGCACTTCCGGTCTGCCCTCCAGCTCAATAGAGAAGTGGAACGCAAGCACGACTTCCGGTTTTAGAATACCGGATGTGACACTCTTCTAAAGCGGCAGGAAATGCCGAATGTTTGTATTTAAAGGATGCATGCCAGACCAGTCAGTGAGCTATACAGGACGGTCTGTGCCTATCGATATCGCATGTAGGAGCCTCCTGGTAGTTGTTACATGGGTAACAAATACTATGGGCCAAATGGATTGACTATACCCCCTCTTTTTCTCTATAAAGTGTATAGACTCCATACCTCCTACCATCCGGTTTTTCATGGAGGAAGAAGGAAGACAGGAATCTGCTGAGGGTGAAGTGACTCCCATCCTGGTAGTTCTTTGATCTTCAGGGGGTAAGTGGCTCAGTTTATTGGTTTTTTATTAAAGTTATTCCTTGTGCTCTCTCCTTTCCAGCCTAAACCAAAGAACATGCTGGCAAAGAGAAAAAACAAGGAGTGTGCGCTGTGCAGAACTTCTCTATCTTCTTCTTATGGGAAGAAATTATGCCAAAAATGCATAGATAAGACCATTTCGGACGAATCACCATCCTTATTGGAAAACATTAGATCGCTCATTAAGACGGAGGTTAAAAATACCCTTAAGTCAGGCAAGAAGGAAAAAACATTGGTTAAGGATAAAAATGCAAGATCTGGCCTGCCTCAGGACTTCTCTCCAGACGACAGTGACACACCACCAGGGTCGTCCTCGTCTGGTTCCTTATCAGAAGATGAGTCTATGTCCAACACCTTTTTTCCTTCAGAAGATAGACAAATTGCTGAAAGTTATAAGATCTACCATGAACATTGAGGATGTTAAGGAGAATTAATCTGTAGCAGACTCTGAGGGGTTACAGGAAAGGAAGAGTCGTTGTTTTCCCGTACATAGCAGCATTATGTCTTTGATTCAGAGAGAATGGAGGAAGCCAGGAAGGAAAGTATTTGCCTCTAAGGCCTTTAAACGTAAATATCCGTTTGAAGAAGTGGCCTCTTCCTCCTGGGGGAAAGCTCCTAAAATTGATGTGGCCATCTCTAAGGTGTCTAGGAAGTCCTCTCTTCCTTTTGAAGATACGGGCATGCTTAAAGAGCCCTTAGATAAAAAGGCGGAAAGCTTCCTTAGGGGTGCCTGGGAGGCATCTACCTTATCCTTTTGCCCCGCTGTAGCGGCTACAGTCACGGCTAGGACTTTAGCTCTCTGGTAACAGCAGCTAGAAGTGCAATTAAAAGAAAGAGCCCCTAGGGATCAGATATTGTCCTCCTTGCCAACTTTACAAAAAGCAGCTGACTTTCTAACAGATGCGTCGGTTGATTCTATTAAGCTTAGCGCACAGTCAGCCTCCCTCACCAATTCTGCGCGTAGGGCTCTTTGGTTAAAAAGTTGGAATGGGGGTGATATAGCCTCCAAACAGAGGTTATGTAATATCCCCTGTCAGGGAGAATTTTTGTTTGGGCCAGAATTAGACGACCTTTTAGAAAAAGCAACCGATAGAAAGAAAAGGTTTCCAGTCCCTAATCCTGCTGCTATCTTTGGTTCCCGGAACAGGCAGTCCTTTCGTCCCTATAGAAATTATGCAGGCAGAAGGCCAAGCAGGGATAAGGATCAGAGATTTAGATCCAGAAATTTTGGGGGCAAAGGATTCCTGTTCGGAAACTCTTCCTCTAAAAACCGGATGGTACACACAGGACGATCATCAATCTCAGGGATTTGAACAAATTTCTGGTGTTCAAAAAGTTCAAGATGGAAGCAATGAGGAATACGATCCAGCTTCTTTTTCCTCATTGTTTCATGGCGGTGTTGGATTTAAAAGATGCTTATTTCCATATACCAATGCACCAGCGGTTTCAGAAATTCCTGAGAGTGGCGATTCCGATAGATGGTCAGATTCGGCAATTTCAGTTCCAGGCATTGCCCTTTGGCCTGACTATGGCCCCAAGAATATTTACGAAAGTAGTAGCAGAGATGATGTCGTTCATAAGGATCAAAGACATTTTGATAGTTCCATATCTGGACGACTTTCTGATTATTGCGAGTTCCAGGCTGGATTGTGAAAGGAACGTTCAGACAGTCATTCAGACCTTTCAAGAGCTGGGTTGGATAGTAAATTACAAAAAGTCCAAATTAAAACTGGTCAAAATTCAGCGGTTCCTTGGCCTGGTTTTAAACTCAGAGACTCAGAAAGTGTATCTCCCAGAAGAAAAAATTACAAAAATCTGGAATCAAGTCAGATCCCTCTCTTCCGCATCCCTGACTCTTCGAAAGACCATGTCAGTCCTAGGATCCCTTACCTCCTGCATCCCGGCAGTAGAGTGGGCCCAATTTCATTCCCGTCAGTTAGTCGGAGATCTTGACAGCCTTCAAAAAACACAAGGGGATGTTGAATGTCAGGATAAAAATTTCAGACACAACCAGAAGGAGTCTATCTTGGTGGCTGGACAGGGACAATCTAGTTCAGGGAGTTCCATGGTCATACCCGGATCCTATGGTTCTGACCACGGATGCAAGCCCTTGGGGGTGGGGTGCCCACATTCGACAATACAATTTTCAGGGTCTATGGTCCCCAGTCCAAAAATCATTCTCTTCCAACCGGAAAGAGTTGGTAGCTGTAAGACTAGCCGTAAAAGCAGCTCTGCCACTATTAGGCACAGGCCATGTGAGAATCCTTTCAGACAATCAAATGACTGTGGCATATGTGAACCATCAAGGGGGGACAAGGTCGGCGTCCCTACGGTGGGAAGCAGGAAAATTATTAGCGATGCTAGAGAAGCAAGTCAGCCACGTATCGGCCCTCCACATAAAAGGAAAGGAGAATATTCACGCAGATTTTCTCAACAGACATCCATTAAAGCAAGGGGAATGGTCCCTGAACACCTCAGTATTTTCCAGGATCAGTGCGTCATGGGGCATGCCAGTCATAGATCTCTTCAGTACAAGCCAGAACAAGAAAGTGGAAGTCTTTTGTTCCCTAAATCCAAGAGAATCCCCCTATGGGGTGGATGCTTTTCTACTGAAGTGGGACTTTCCCCTAGCATATGCTTTTCCCCCCTTCCAATTGATTCCAGCAGTCCTAAGAAAGATCAGAAAGGACAGGGCAAGGGTCATCCTTATTGCCCCCTTTTGGCCCAAGAGGGCATGGTTCACTCCGCTCCGGACGATGTCGATCTCAAAACCCTGGATTCTGCCGGACCTGCCGGATCTGTTGTCCCAAGGTCCAGTTTTTCATCAGGCGGTCAGTGGTCTCCATCTGACTGCATGGAATTTGAATGGAGCTTATTGATCAAAAAAGGTTTCTCTCAGGAGCTCATCACCACCTTGCTTAAAAGCAGAAAGCCTGTTACCATATCTATCTACGCCAGAACTTGGAAGAAATTTATTGAATTCAGTAATCTGAACCCAGGACATTTACCCTTGTCTGTCCCTATTTCCCAGGTTCTGAAATTTTTACAGAAAGGCCTTTCCTTAGGTCTGGCTAAGAGTACTCCTAAAGTACAGGTCTCTGCCCTGTCAGTTCTATTCGAGCAGAACTTTGCCTCCAATCCATGGATCGCTAGATTCTTTAAAGCGGTAGATAGGATGATGCCAGTTTTATCCCCTAGAGTTCCCCCGTGGGATCTTAACATTGTGCTTAACTCCTTAACCAAAGTACCCTTTGAGCCTATTGATTCTGTAAGCATAAAGCTTCTTACTTTCAAGCTTGTTTTGCTAGTGGCCCTCACTACTGCTAGAAGGATAAGCGAGTTACAGGCCATTTCCATTAACCCCCCTTTCACTACAATTCTGGAGGATAGAGTTATCATTTTGCCTGATCCGGCCTTTTTACCCAAGGTGTCATCTAAATTTCGTAGGTCCCAAGAGCTTATTCTTCCCTCCTTTTGTGACCATCCCAAAAATTCTGGAGAGATGACATTTCATACCCTAGATGTAAGGAGATGCCTAATTCAGTATCTCAAAATTACACAAAAATGGAGAAAGTCTTCCTCTTTATTCATTCTCTTTTCAGGATCGAATAAAGGGAAGAAGGCTACCAAAAGTACCCTGTCTAGGTGGCTTAGACTGGGCATTATACAATCTTACCTGGAGGAGGGCCTGTCTCCTCCAGTCTCGGTGAAGGCTCACTACTCGCTCTGTTTCCACTTCTTGGGCAGAAAGGTCAGGGGCCTCTATTGAGCAAATTTGTAGGGCAGCCACGTGGTCTTCTCCCTCTACTTTTTTCCATCACTACCGTTTGGATCTGCACTCTTCTTCTGATCTTTCTTTCGGTAGAAAGGTTTTGCAAGCGGTGGTCCCTCCCTAGGAAGGGTTCTTCCTCTGTAATTCTCTCTATGGTGCTGTCGTGGGGGAGGGGAAAAATGAAGATTACACTTACTGGTAATCTGATTTTTCCAGACCCCACGACAGCACCCTTCCTAATTCCCTCCCTTGGTGATGGTTTGTGTGTGTGTATATATATATATATATATATATATATATATATATATAAAAACTGATTAATGGTGTAGGAGTCCCTCTCTTGCTCTGTAATCCACTGAATAGGAGGAGAGGCTCCACCCTTTTATTTCTGTAGGTTTCCTGTCCCTGGGGGTGGATCCCTCTCTCTATGGTGCTGTCGTGGGGTCTGGAAAATCCGAATACCGGTAAGTGTAATCTTCATTTTCTTTTTTATGGTGTTTTTTTTTGTTTACACAGTTTTTGACATTAACCAAAAAACAGAAAATGCTGCTAAAAGCAAACTGTGTATTGTAAAAAAAAAAAAAAAAAAAAAAAAAAAAAGACACTCAAACAGGCATGTAAAAAAAGCAACAATAAAACCACTTAATCCGCCATTAAAGGGCTTCTGTCACCTCACTAAACAGTTTTTTTTTGGTTACTTATAATGCGATTTATGCATACATACTGTAATTAATCATTTTGCTTCAGCAGATTCTGTTAAAAACGTACTTTTAAAATATGCAAATTACCTTGCTACCAGCAAGTAGGGCGGCTACTTGCTTCTAGCATCCTCCTATCCTAAAGACGACCCCTCCACATGCTGATTGACAGGGCCAGCGGACGGGATCTTTCTCTGCTGGCCCTGTTTGCATTCAAAATCTGGCGCCTGCGCCGTACCTGTCTTCAGTCGGCGCAGGCGCACTGAGAGGAGGACGCTCGCTCGGTCGCTCCTTCCTCAATGCGCCTGCGCCGGGTGTAGATGTGACGTCATCGGCGCAGGCGCATTGAGGATGGAGCGGCCGAGCGAGCGTCCGCCTCTCAGTGCGCCCGCGCCGACTGAATACCGTTACGGTGCAGGCGCGAGATCTTGATAGCAGACAGGGCCAGCCAGAGAAAGATCCCGTCCGCTGGCC
This sequence comes from Bufo bufo, assembly GCF_905171765.1. Taxonomy (NCBI): domain Eukaryota; kingdom Metazoa; phylum Chordata; class Amphibia; order Anura; family Bufonidae; genus Bufo; species Bufo bufo. Next base: position 504,860,626 of record NC_053390.1, read on the forward strand.
CTGTCAATCAACATGCGGAGGGGGCGTCTTTAGGATAGGAGGATGCGGCTGCTACCAGCAAGTAGCCGCCCTACTTGCTGGTAGCAAGGTAATTTGCATATTTTAAAAGTACGTTTTTAACAGAATCTGCTGAAGCAAAATGATTAATTACAGTATGTATGCATAAATCACATTATAGGCATTATAAGTAACCAAAAAAAAAAAAAACTGTTTAGTGGGGTGACAGAAGCCCTTTAAGCCGGGCTGAACATCGGATTTTCATGTGGCCAATTTGCAGTACCCGCAAAGTGGATGAGATTAAAGGGAACCGGTCACCTCCCAAATGCATGTAAACCCGCCAGCAGTACCCCAGGGTAGCCCGCAGTGTAATACTAATCATACTTTTCATCCTGCCGTCCGATGCCGCATAAGGTCAGAAAACTATCTTTTATCCTCCGTCCGTAAGGGGTTGTCTGGGTTCAGCGCTGAACCCGGACATAACCTGTTCTTCACCCCTCCGGCCCTTCTGACTTGAGCATTGGAGCATCTGATGCTCCCCCTTGCCCTATGCGGCATGGCGCAGGGCAAGGACCTTTTTGTTTACATTTTACACTGCTAGGCTACGTACAAAAAATAAAATGCATTGTAAATCGCCCTGCAGTGCAGATTTGAAATCTGTAGCATGTCAATTTATGCTCCTGTGTATTTCACCCTTTGCAATGGAGAGGTTTTTACATTGCTGAATCTATGTATGTAACCACTTTAGGCGTCAGCAGTGATGTCAGTATGTACAGCACATGGCCAGTTATTGGTAAAGCATATGGACTAGGCAGAAATACCTTGCAGCAGAGTTGAACAGTGATATCAAGAAATTCTAAATGAACAAGTAAAAATAGATTATGGGGCACATTTATTGAGACCGGCATCTAAAACGCCAGTTTTAATAAAGCCCCTGCACTGGCGGAGGATCCGCTGAAGTTATGAAGTTACTTCGGTCCATCCAGCACCGCTTCTAAATGTAAGCCAGCTTCCTAGCTGTCTTACATTTAGACCATTTTCTATGGCTAAAACGGGTGTAGAAAATGATGAATGAGATGGGCCTCCTGGCCCGACCATGACATAACCACATTTTTAGACCTGGTGTGAGCAGGGAGAAGTTGCAGATACCGCTGCAACAATTAGTTATCTGCACTTGAAATACGCCCAATATAGTTGAATTAGTCTTACCGGTAATTCCTTTTTCGCGAATCCTCCATGACGGCACCTTATTTGGAGATTATCCTCCTCCTCCAGCCAGGCAGGGACAGGAAGGTTCAAAAGGGCCCGCCTCCTCACTTATCTTCAGTGTCTTCTAGACTTGACAGGCCCTAAACTTACACACTCATTTGTGACCTTCACCAGTTACTTATCTATTCTCTGTTATACATATTAAATCTCATACATATAACTCTAGACTAATTATTTAATTTTATAACTAGTCTCTTTTTTTTTTTCTTCTGGGGGGGGAATATAAGCGGTGCCGTCATGGGGGATTCGCGAAAAAGGAATTACCAGTAAGACTAATTCAACTTTTCCCCTCCCCTCCATGACGGCACCTTACTTGGAGAACTAACAGATTAGTCAATTAGGGAGGGACAACTGCTTGTAAAACTTTCCTACGTAGGATAGGTCTCTTTTAGAATCAATATCTATCCTATAGTGTTTTACAAAGGTATGAGGATTCGACCAGGTTGCTGCCCTACAGATCTGATCCAAGGAAGCGGATGCTTCTTCCGCCCATGAAGTCGATACTTCCCTTGTAGAATGAGCCTTGATATTTACCGGGGGTCGTTCTCCTATTGCTATGTAGGCTTCTGAAATGGCTGATTTTAACCAGCGTGTAATAGAAGGTTTGGACGCTTTTAATCCTCTCCTACCCCCTAAGAATTGGACAAATAGGTTATTAGATTTTCTCCAGTCTTTAGTTTCTGATATATATACACACCTTCTGACATCCAAAGTGTGAAAAACCTCTTCTTTTTTAGATCTGGGATTTTCACAGAATGAAGGGAGAACCACCTCCTCCATCCTATGGAACTCCGAGGCAACCTTAGGTAGAAAGGAATTGTCGAATCTTAGAATTATTCTGTCGTCCCTGATCGTCATGAAGGGTTTTTTAACCGAGAAGGCCTGTATCTCATTAACCCTACGTGCAGAAGTAATGGCCACTAGAAATACTGTTTTAAGGGTCAGATATCTGATATTTGCTGACTCTAAGGGTTCAAAGGGGGGTTTAGTGAGACCGGAGAGGACAGAGTTTAAATCCCACAGAGCGACCAGAGGTCTACTCCGGGGTCTGAGTCTGACGGTTCCCTTCATGAAGCGAATGATCCACGGATTAAGAGCTATTTTTTCATCTAAATAGGCACTTAATGCTGAAATCTGAACTCTAAGAGTGCTAGGTTTTAACCCTTTATTAAAACCTTCTTGAAGAAAATCTAGAATAGACAAAATACTCCCCATGGAGTTAGAAGTACTTTCTGAACACCAGGAAACATATCTATTCCAGATTTTGCGGTAAATTCTATTAGTGACTTCTTTTTTGCTGGCTAGCATGGTATTAATTACTCTGTCCGATAAACCCTTCGATTTTAAGACTGCCCTTTCAGGATCCAAGCAGAGAGGTGCAGACTTTGCGTCTTTGGGTGGAGAACTGGCCCTTGACAGAGGAGGTCTTCTGATCAGGGTAGAATCCATGGATCCTCCTTGGACATCTTTGCCAGGAGAGGAAACCAGGATCTCCTTGGCCAGTTGGGAACAATTAGGATTACCTCGGCCCTCTCTTCTTTTATTTTCCTGAGAACCCTTGGAATCAGAGGCAGAGGTGGGAAACAGTATGCCAGTTGGAAATTCCAAGGAAGAGCTAGCGCATCTGTTCCTGCACTTCTCGGATCCCATGGATCTAGGGAAAAATAAGTTGGTAATATTGCATTTATTTTGTTTGCAAAAAGGTCTATTTGGGGAAGACCCCACCTTTTGTGTTAAGGTCTGAAAAATTTCCTCTTTTAAACTCCACTCCCCCGGATCTAATTTCCTGCGGCTGAGGAAATCCGCTTGGATGTTTTGCGTCCCTTTTAGAAAAACCGCTGATAGGGAGAGGAGATTCTCCTCCGCCCACAAGAAAATATTGTTGGCTAGGGCTTGTAGTTGTTTGCTTTTTGTTCCTCCCTGGTGGTTTATATATGCTACCACCGTCTTGTTGTCGGATCTTATTTGTACATTGGACCTCTTTAACTCCTCTGAGAAGTAACTCAGAGCCTCCCACACCCCCAGAAGTTCCCGGAGATTTGATTAGCACCTCTTCTGGGATTGTGACCACTCCCCTTGGGCTGACACTGTTTGGAGATGTGCTCCCCAGCCCCATAGGCTGGCATCCGTGGTGAGGATCAACTGATCTCTCACTATCCATGGAACTCCCCTCTGTAAATTTAAATTTAATTCCCACTATTTTAGTGAGGACCGAATGTGATCCGGAATTGTTATTAGACTGTCCAGGGAATCTTGTTTCCGGTTCCATATTTTTAACATAAACGTCTGAAGAGGACGGGAATGTATTTGCGCCCACTTCACTGCCGGGATACAAGCTGTAAAGGATCCTATCAGGGCCATCGTTTGTCTTATGGTGTGGGATTTTTGTTGCCTGAATTGTTTTACTTGGGATTGGATTTTTGTGATCTTCTCTGCTGGTAAAAAGCATTTTTGGCTCACCGAGTCTATGAGAATTCCCAAAAAAACTATTTTTTGCGTGGGAACTAAGTGAGACTTCTCCCGATTTAAAATCCAACCCAGTTCCTCCAGTCTGTCTATCGTTTTGGATAGATTGGTCTCTAGGTCTTTCTGGGAGTCCCCCACTATCAAAAGGTCGTCCAGGTATGGAACTATCATTATTTTTTCCTTTCTCAGAGGGGTTATTGCCTCTAGCATAATTTTTGTAAAAAGCCTGGGGGCAGTCGTTATCCCAAAGGGTAGAGCTTGAAACTGGAAATGTTTTAGATGCCCTTGGACCCATACCGCTATTCTCAAGAAAGGTTGTGACCCTGGATGAATGGGTACGTGAAAATACGCATCTTTTAAATCTATGGATGCTAGAAACACCCCTTCTTGTAGAACTTTGACCGTGGTTCTTATAGATTCCATCCTGAATTTCTCGTACTTTATGGACCTGTTCAGGGCTTTCATATTTATAATGAGACGCATTTTCCCATTTGTTTTTTTTACCAAGAAAACCCTGGAATAACAGCCCAGACCGACTTGATCCGTTGGTACCGGAACTAAGACGTTCATCTGAACTAGCAGTTCGATTTCTTGCTCCATGCAAAGCTGGAGATGTTCCGAGCTCTGAACTGGAGTCTGAACAAATAGAGAGGGGGGACTCTTCACAAAGGGAATACTGTACCCCTTGTGGAGGGTATTTAGTAACCAGTGGCTGCATGAGTATTTTTCCCAGCAATCCACAAATTTTCCCAGTCTTCCCCCCACTGGGGCTCTGGCGTCATTTTTTGGAAGATTCCTCGGAACGGGGAGAGAACATAAAACCCTTCCCTTTCTGTCTTCCTGATCTCCAGTTTTCTGTTTTACTCCTTTTATTTTGAAAACTAACCTTTTTTTGGGGATGAAAAAAGGGAGCTTTCCTCTTCTTTTTATCCTCTGGGAAGTTCTTTTTGGAATCAGAAGCTTTCTCTAGAATTTTATCTAAGTCCTGACCAAAGAGAAGATTACCATAAAACGGGTAATACATAGTTTTGCTTTGGAACCTGTGTCTCCGGACCAAGCTTTTAGCCAAAGTGCCCTTCTAGAGTTATTGGCTAGAGCCGTAGCTCTTGCGGCCAGCCTGACAGAATCTGCTGTTGTGTCTGACAAAAAATCTACGGCTTTTAATAAGAGAGGGAAGGAGTCTGCAAAGTTTTCGTATGGGGTATTGGATTTTAATAGTATATCTAGTTGTTCCAACCAACTTTTTAGGGACCTAGCTACGGACGTGGCCGCGATATTAGGTTTAAATAAAACCGCAACCGCATCCCAGGTTCTTTTAAGGTTAGCATCCACTTTTTTGTCCATAGGATCACTCAATGATCCTGTATCTTCGAATGGTAAAGAAGAACCTTTAGCTAGTTTGGAGAGTGAAACATCAATTTTAGGACAACTCAAGAACGGGGACAATTCTTCTTCGTCGAAAGGAAGCCTTTTCCTAATTGTTCGGGGTAGGAAAACCTTCCTGTCAGGATTTTTCCACTCCCTCAAGATAAGAGACTGCAGATTTTTGTGTACCGGAAATACCCTTTTCTTCTTGGTTTCTAATACTGAAAACATTCTATCCTGGGCGGACCTGTGTACTTTTTCTTCTTTAATTTCCATGGTATCCCTGACCGCTTTCAATAGATCGTTTATATCGTCAGATGAAAATAAATAATTTTTAAAATCTCCATCAGAGTCAGAATTATTACTTTCCTCATCGCTATCTGAAGAAACATCAGAGGAAGATGAAGAGGTTTTTAAGGGGGATTTTTTCCTGGGCCCCTGTTTTGATGTTGATGTTCTAGCGGCTGCAGAAAAATCTGAGAAAGCAGTTTTTATTTCTTGCTTAATCATAGAAACATAGAAACATAGAATGTGTCGGCAGATAAGAACCATTTGGCCCATCTAGTCTGCCCAATATACTGAATACTATGGATAGCCCCCGGCCCTATCTTATATGAAGGATGGCCTTATGCCTATCCCATGCATGCTTAAACCCCTTCACTGTATTTGCAGCTACCACTTCTGCAGGAAGGCTATTCCATGCATCCACTACTCTCTCAGTAAAGTAATACTTCCTTATATTACTTTTAAACCTTTGCCCCTCTAATTTAAAACTGTGTCCTCTTGTGGTAGTTTTTCTTCTTTTAAATATGCTCTCTTCCTTTACCGAGTTGATTCCCTTTATGTATTTAAAAGTTTCTATCATATCCCCTCTGTCTCTTCTTTCTTCCAAGCTATACATATTAAGGTCCTTTAACCTTTCCTGGTAAGTTTTATCCTGCAATCCATGTACTAGTTTAGTAGCTCTTCTCTGAACTCTCTCTAGAGTATCTATATCCTTCTGGAGATATGGCCTCCAGTACTGCGCACAATACTCCAAGTGAGGTCTCACCAGTGTTCTGTACAGCGGCATAAGCACTTCACTCTTTCTACTGCTTATACCTCTCCCTATACATCCAAGCATTCTGCTGGCATTTCGTGCTGCTCTATTACATTGTCTTCCCACCTTTAAGTCTTCTGAAATAATTACTCCTAAATCCCTTTCCTCAGATACTGAGGTCAGGACTGTGTCAAATATTCTATATTCTGCCCTTGGGTTTTTACGCCCCAGGTGCATTATCTTGCACTTATCCACATTAAATTTCAGTTTCCAGAGTTCTGACCATTCTTCTAGTTTTCCTAAATCCTTTTCCATTTGGCGTTTCCCTCCAGGAACATCAACCCTGTTACATATCTTTGTGTCATCAGCAAAAAGACAAACCTTACCAGCGAGGCCTTTTGCAATATCACTTATGAAGATATTAAACAAAATCGGTCCCAGTACAGATCCCTGTGGAACCCCACTGGTAACATGACCTTGTTTTGAATGTTCTCCATTGACTACAACCCTCTGTTGTCTGTCACTCAGCCACTGCCTAATCCACTCAACAATATGGGAGTCCATGCTCAATGACTGCAGTTTATTGATAAGTCTTCTATGTGGGACAGTGTCAAAAGCCTTACTAAAATCTAGATATGCGATGTCTACTGCACCTCCACCGTCTATTATTTTATTCACCCAGTCAAAAAAATCTATAAGATTTGTTTGACATGATCTCCCTGAAGTAAACCCATGTTGTTTTTCATCTTGCAATCCATGGGATTTTAGATGTTCCACAATCCTATCCTTTAATAGGGTTTCCATTAATTTGCCTACTATTGATGTCAGACTCACTGGTCTATAGTTGCTCGATTCCTCCCTACTACCTTTCTTGTGAATGGGCACGACATTTGCCAATTTCCAATCTTCCGGGACGACTCCTGTTACTAATGATTGGTTAAATAAATCTGTTAACGGTTTTGCCAGCTCACCACTAAGCTCTTTTAATAATTTTGGGTGTATCTCATCAGGCCCCTGTGACTTATTTGTCTTCACCTTAGACAGCAAACTTAGAACATCTTCCTCTGTAAAGATACATGCATCAAACGATTTATTAGTCATTCTTTCTAGTGGAGGTCCTTCTCCTTTTTTCTTTTGTAAAAACTGAACAGAAGTATTCATTAAGGCAGTCGGCTAGCCCTTTATTCTCTTCTACATACCTTCTGTCCTTTGTTTTTAATTTAGTTATTCCTTGTTTTAATTTCCTTTTTTCATTTATATATCTGAAGAATGTCTTATCCCCTTTTTTCATAGACTGAGCTAGTTTTTCTTCTGCCTGCGCTTTAGAAGTTCTTATAACTTGCTTGGCCTCTCTCTGCCTAATCTTGTAGATTTCCTTATCTTCATTGCTCTGGGTTTTTTTATAATTACAAAATGCTAGCTTTTTATTTTTAATGATTTGGGCCACTTCTGCTGAGTACCACAGTGGTCTCCTCCTTTTTTTGCTTTTACTGACAAGTCTAATGCAATTTTCTGTTGCCTTCAATAATGCACCTTTTAAGTAGTCCCATTTCTCCTGGACTCCATGTAATCCGTTCCAGTCTGATAAGGACTCATTTATGACTAATTTCATTTTTGAAAAGTCTGTTTTTCTAAAATCTAAAACTTTTGTTTTTGTGTGGTGGGACTCTTTCACAGTTCTTATATTAAACCACACTGACTGGTGATCACTAGATCCCAAGGTTTCGCCTACAATGACATCATATACCGAATCCCCGTTTGTGAATACCAAATCCAAAATGGCCTCCCTCCGGGTTGGCTCCTCAACCACTTGTTGTAGAGATAACCCCAGTAGGGAATTTAGAATATCTGTACTCCTGGTAGAACTTGCTATTTTGGTTTTCCAGTTTATATCTGGAAGATTGAAATCTCCCATAATGATAACTTCTCCTTTCATTGTCATTTTAGCTATTTCTTCAACTAGTAGATCATCTAGTTCTTTAACTTGACCAGGTGGTCTATATATCACACCTACACGAGTTACTGCATGGTTAGCAAACTGCAACGTAACCCAAACTGACTCTATGTTGGCCTCACCAACTTGTATTAGGTTAGATTTAATGCTATCTTTCACATACAGGGCCACTCCTCCTCCTTTCTTGCCTTCTCTGTCTCTTCTGTATAAAGAGTACCCTGGTATGGTTATGTCCCAGTCATTTCTTTCATTAAACCATGTCTCCGTAACAGCCACTAAATCTACATTCTCAGATGCCATTATTGACCCAAGTTCATTGATTTTTTTACCTAAACTGCGAGCATTTGTAGACAGGACTTTGAGCTTATCATTTCTAATCAGGCACTGCAATTCCTGTTTTAAAGACGGGACTTCTTCCCTAACAATGCTATCAATACATTTTCCACAAAGTTTTTTAGCATAATTATCGGGGAGTTTGGCCGAACATACGCGACATCTAGGAATTTTAGATTTCGGCGATATTTTAGGCCTTACAGAACTATCTTTGTCACTCTTCCATACAAAAAAAAAGGGGAAAGATGAGAAAGACTTAGTAACAGTGCAAGCAGCATTCCATAACCTGGATGTCACTCACAGCTACAGGTTGGTCCATAGCTTCCCCCTGATCCATATGTGCGGATATCTGAGGCTGCAGGAAAGCTTGCAAACTCTCTGGTCAGAGGCCGACATCCGACTTGACCAGGGCGCCAGTTTTTAAATCTACGTATGGCCGGAAGTCTCCCCAGGACCTCCGACGTCATCCGGGCCGGCAACTCTCCGGCTACCACAATTAGGCCCCCAGATGACGTCACCCGCCGGAGCCGAGAATCTCGGGCAGCGGGCGGCCTAGAAACCGGAAGTACTCCTTTGAGTGTCCGGTTGCCGCGGCCTGCCACTACGCGCTGGCGCGCGCGAGTTTTGAATAAGGAGAGGACTGCGGCAGGCATCCATGGACGGACTTACTTGCCCAAGGTAAGACCGTGGCTGGCGCAATGCACCCGCCATCCGCGATAGCTCCCGACCGGAGCACGAACGTAGTCCTATCTTCCGCCTGGCAGGAACAGGAAGACACTGAAGATAAGTGAGGAGGCGGGCCCTTTTGAACCTTCCTGTCCCTGCCTGGCTGGAGGAGGAGGATAATCTCCAAGTAAGGTGCCGTCATGGAGGGGAGGGGAAAATGTATAATAAATTACCCCCTATGTTCTTTTAGGATGCATGATAAGAGTGAATGTCAGAAATTAGTCTGGTTGACCAAAGAAGAATGTTCCAGAGCCGGGATCAGCAACCTTTGGCACTCCAGCTGCTGTGAAAGTGTATTGATTATTTCAATGATACAACACATTTTAAATCACATTTTCATATATTCACCGCATGTGAATAATGCTATATAAATGCAGACATGGCTACATAAAGGATCATCTTCATCAGATACATGTTATAAAAAGAAGCAATATAATGCAGTATCGCAAGGGAAAAAGCCCATTGGACAACGGACATAAGAGAAAGACATACCGAAAAAAAAAAAAATAGGTATGTGTGATGCAAATAAACTCAGTATATACATTCTAGTAAGATCCCAGAGATACAAAGTTCAAAAAGCGAGCAGCCAAACATTCAAAATAATGCATACGGTAAGTGATGGAGGGAGGGCGGCTGTAATATACATGCACGAAGAAGTCTCTAAGATCCAACACAACAGAGAGAGCATGGTGCCACAGTACAGAAAGAATGTACGGAGCTCAGTGACAATTAATGAATACCAAGTGCAGGTTAGTAATGGAATTAAGCCACCTGCACCAAATGTTGAATTTGGCATCCTTGTTTCTACACTTAACTTTTTGAGACCTCTTGCACATGAACGTTAAGTGTAGAAATAAGGATGTCTGTAATACACGGGCACCGGCCCTTGTGCACTCCGCATCACGGAAGCACTACGGAGTTCTTCCGTGGTGTTTCTGTCTGTACTTCCGCACCGCAAAATAATAGAACTTGTTCTATCTTTTTGCGGTGCGGACGGATCACGGACCCATTCAAGTTGAAGGGTCTCGATCCGTCCTGGCCGCCGCATGGACGTTGCACGTGCATTGGGGACCGCAAATTGCGGTCTCCAATGCACGGAACAGATGCACAACATTCGTGTGTAAGAGGCCTAAGGGGTATGGTACTGTTAACGGAATAAATCAAGTCTTGAAGGGTAGGTGGGGTAGAGGCCAAAGAAAACTTATTCACTGTTCTCCTAGCATGATCGAAGTTCTCACATAGGAAGAGACTGCTATCAGAGGGAAAGAAAGGATCACTGAAGAGGAGGCATATTTTGTGGCTTCTGGGATTGAATCACGAAGAAAGAACTCTTGCAGACAGGGCAAGACCAGAATAAATGGAAGAAAGATTCAGGGATCTCCTTACATTTAGGACCAGCTGAGCTGTGCTTCATGCACAGAGCAGCAGGGAACTTACCGTGGCAGGCCTGATCGGAAGCCAGAGGGAGCCGCAGGTGCCTAGATTGGTGTTGATCGTTGTTGAGGGGTTAAATGACAGGGTTCAGCGGATCACTGTTCCCCGTCATTGCGGCCGGGTGCCTGCTGTATGATACAACCAGCACCCACTGCATATGGAGCGGGATAACTACAGCAGCCCGCTACTTGCATTCCCTCAACTACTGTGACGTACGGGTACATCATGGTGCTTGAAGAGTTAAAGGGAACCTGTCACCAGTTTTATGGTGTCCTAACTAAGGGCAACATAAATAAGTGACTGATTCGCTTAGCACAATGCTGGGTCACTTTCTTTAATTGACCCAGTCAATCTGCCAACATCTTGTATTGAAAAGCTCCAGCTGATAATGATGAGTCATGAATATTCATGAGCTCCTGACTCTCCCCGCCCACCTGCTGCTGAATGACAGTTTGTTTCCATATGAACCAGCAGCAGGTGGGCAGGGGAGTGGCTATAGCTCTGAATAAATATACGCTGGACTCAAATCAGCTCATTAGCATGTGGCATCTTTGTGTGTATATTATGAGGTAACCATCTGTCACACCAGTAAGTGAATACATCTAAGGCACTTTTTAGTAGTTAATGATTGTATATAATTAGTTAGATTATAATCAAATATCCACATGACAGGTTCCCTTTAAATATTCGGTCTTCAAATTTCTTGCAACATAGACTTTTGAGCCCACTCCACACATCCCTTATACACAAATGTTGTACAGTTAGGTCATTTTGTGTTAAGCAGTTGAAGATACTTCTAAGGCCAGATTTAAATGAAAAGATGAACTGTATGCCATAGTTAGGTTCAAAAGTGTGGGGAAAAATGGCAGTGCATCCTATGAAGTGAATACTAATGAGTGATTTTATTATGGAAGCGCTCATCAGTACACTGTAGGAGCGTGGAGCGGTGAATATAGCGTTTCTAGTGCTGGCTGTACTCGCTGCTCCCTTGTCTTCTGCTGAGCGCCCACTGTGCTGTGTCCTGACTATGTACAGTGTCAGGGTGTAGTGCACACTATGACCTCATGCTGTGCAACATTAGCCCTCAGTGCAGAGCTGCAGCAGCAGAAGACCAGGGAGCGGTGAGTGCAGGAAGAGCTCACTGGATATCATGAGTGGTGGCGTCATCCAGAGCAGGAGAGGTAAGTTCTTTTATTTATTTTATGTCTGATCTGAGGTATGATGAAGCTTGTGGGTCTGATGAAGATTAAGAGTCTGATCTGAGGTCTGATTTAGGGGTCTGATAAAGATTGGGGGTTTGATCTGAGGTCTGATAAAAATTGGGAGTCTGATCTGATGTCTTATTTTCCTCCTCTAAATCCTTATGGAACGAAAAATACGGTATATGTAAAAAAGAAAGAAAACAAGTGCTCAGAGACAGCAGAAAGACAGGATCCTATAAAGCTTAGTTGTTGGACCAATATCATGGGTGATACTCCCCATTAGCAAGTAGTAAATGACACTGACTTTTCCCTTTTCCTGAATCACCTTCATAGTATTTTGGTCTTGTCATCCGAGTTGAACATGTGATCCAATGGATATTACCTTAGTGGTCCATAAATAGTCCTTCAAATGCACTAAGTTCAAAGGTGTACAGTGCATTTGGAGGATGACCTGTCACTCGTGTGGCACTTGACACAGGTCACCGTTGTGGCCAGTGATTGGCTGCAGTGGTCACTTCGCACCCATCAGGATGTTGAAGCCAGAGCATCACAGAGCTGCAGAGACGGCCGGGGAGCAATAGAACCAGAATCCCAGGGTGGGGCCCAGGTAAGTATGAACCCCACTGCAGGTCTGACACTCTCTGAGGTCTTTTAAAGTCTAGGATAATCCCTTTAATGCATTTGTATTTCCATCTACTCCTGATGCTGGATAGATTATTTCCTACTAGAGAGGCTTTCTAGTTTAGACAACCCATTTCTATATTCCCTGCTAGGCCTTCACACACAACTGTAGTTTTGGTCTGCGTCTGATCCACATTTTTTTGCGGTTTGGATGCAGTTACGGACCCAGTCATTTCTATGGAACCACAAAAAATGCGGTAATCCATGTGTTGTCTGCAGCCCTGTGTCCATTCTGCACATTATAGAACATGTCCTATTTTTGTCCATTTTGCGGAGAAGAATAGCAATTTTTTAATATTGGGACGAAGAAAAATGCTGCACGCACATGTATCCATAGAGGACCGTAAAACACATGTGTGCATGAGGCTTTAACCAGAGCCATTACAAAGAGCAGTTTTTCCTCTACAGGAACCAGCATATCATTACATTGCCCGGACCAGAGAATCTCCTGTATTTGTGCATGCTATGGAAGGTTGAGGTGTTCAACTTCTGAGCAGAAGTAGTCACAGCAAGAGAAAGTAAATCACCATCATACATCTGGACCACTGTTTGCATATCTATCCATGGGATACATGTAACCCAAAATAGCAGTTAATGGCATTGTCACGGGGTTCCGAAGGTGCACTCGGACCCCCATTGCCCGCAGACCTGTTGCTTAGCTTTGGGAATGAGGATTTGTGCTTGACCTCATTCCCAGGGCGGCTTTGCTGGCTAGGTGGCTCCCTGCTCCTAGTCTGCCTTGAGCGCCGAGCTGATCACTCGGTGCTCGACTGGTTGGCCTGTCGGTCATGTGACGCTGGCCACATCACATGACCCTCACTCCCCACTATAAATACAGGCAGCCTGCTGGCTACAGGTTGCCTGTTGATTTCTAGGTTCCTGGCTATTTGTTGGACTACTGAATGCTTACCTGATCCTGTTCCCTGACGATCCTCTGCCTGCTCCTCCTGTACTGCGCATCCATCCTGGTATTGTGACCTCGGCTCCCACCTGACTACTCTCTTAGGACTCCTCTTGTACTTCGCTACTCTCCTGGTATTTGACCCCGGCTTCTCCTGACCATTCTTTGCTTAATCCGTTGTACGGCGTAGCTCTCTTGGTTCTGACCCGGTCCGTTCATGTTCCGTATTTTGTCTTGTCTGTCTTCCCTGCACATATCCTAAGTTAGGGACTGCCGTCCAGTTGTCCCCTGTCATCAGGACTCATGAGGCAAGTAGGCAGGGCCAGGGGTGAGGGTGGAGCGCAGTGCCCCTGTGTGTGTGTGGACGTGACCGTTACAGATTAACAGGCCCAACAACCACTGTATCATGAATCCTCTTATTACCCTGACTGACCATGTCTCTAACTTGACACAGATGGTGCAGGAGCTAGGAGGGAAACTCCGTTCTTTTGAGTTAGGGCAAGGTTCTTCCACTCCTCTGCCCCCCAGTCCACATGTTGAACCCCAGATCAAGCTCCCAGAACCCTTTTCTGGAGACCGGAGGAGGTTTCTCTCCTTTAAGGAGAGTTGCAAACTCTACTTCCGTTTGCGCCCCGTGTCCTCCGATCCCGAGAGCCAACGCGTGGGGATTATTATTTCTCTACTACAGGGTGATCCCCAGGACTGGGCATTCTCGTTACCTCCTGGGGCCAGTTGTCTGACTTCCGTGGAGGTTTTTTTTCAGGCCCTGGGTACCCTCTATGACAAACCAGACAGGGCCCTGGTAGCCGAGACGGCTCTTAGGGCACTGGTTCAGGGCCATCTCCCTGCGGAGGAGTATTGCACCCAATTCAGACGGTGGTGTGTCCCCTCTGGATGGAATGAACCAGCCCTGAAGAGTCAGTTTAGGTCTGGTCTGTCTGATATTTTAAAAGATCTATTAGTCAGTTATCAAGTTCCAGAGACCTTAGGGGAGATGATGACCCTAGTTGTCCGACTTGACCGACGAGTTAGAGAGAGACGACAGGAACGACGGTTCTGTTCTCAGATGGTGGTCCAGCCAGAGGCCTTTTCCAGGGACAACACTGAGGTCTCCACCGAGGATCCCATGCAGGTTGGCATGACCCGGGCTAATCTTCGTCGCAGACGTGGAGAGTGCTTCTACTGTGGAGATCCTGGCCATTGGATCAACAAGTGTCCTAAGAGGGTCCTCTCTGACAAGTCTCCTAAGGCAAGACAACCTAAAGACCAGGTACACCCTGATTTTTCTAAATATAAGCTTTTGGTACCCATAACAATTTCTCTGGGGGTTAATAAGTGGCCGGGTAAGGCCTTTATTGATTCCGGTTCAGCGGCCAGCTTTATTGACTTAGAATTTGCTAGTAAATTGGGTATTCCAATGTTTGCTTTACCTACACCTATCCATGTCATGGCTATTGATGCTACTCCCCTGATTGGTGGTACGGTGAGGTCATGTACCTCTGAAATTTCTCTGACCGTGGGTGTGTGCCACTCTGAGAGATGTTCTCTTTTTGTCTTGGAGAACCTACCGGTTGAGGTGGTACTAGGGTTGCCTTGGCTCCGTTTACATAACCCCACAATTGATTGGTTCAAAGGAGAGTTGGTGAAATGGGGACCTAAGTGTGACTCATGCTTGTCCGTGGTCCAGGCTGGGGTTTCAGTAAGGTCTAATACATTACCTTCAGTTATTAAAGAATATTCTGATGTATTCTCATCCCCTATTCCAGAGGTTCGACCGCCCCATAGACCGTATGATTGCGCCATAGAGCTAATAGAGGGTGCCGAATTTCCTAAAGGGCGAATTTATAATCTTTCAGGGCCCGAACGCAAGGCTATGGAAGATTATATTAAGGAGAGCCTTGCTAATGGGCATATTAGACCTTCAGTCTCTCCTATGGGAGCAGGGTTTTTCTTTGTTAAAAAGAGGGATGGTGGTCTTAGGCCTTGTATTGATTACCGGAGACTAAATAAGATCACTGTCCAAAATAGATACACTCTCCCATTGATTCCGGATTTATTTAACCAGGTTCTGGGGGCAACCTGGTTTTCCAAGATTGACCTGAAAGGGGCATACAATCTAATCCGAATCAAGGAGGGAGACGAATGGAAGACAGCGTTCAATACTCCGATAGGACACTTTGAATATCAGGTGATGCCTTTTGGACTCAGCAATGCCCCAGCTGTGTTCCAAAACTTAATGAACGATATTCTTAGAGAGTTTTTAGGTAAATTTATTATTGTCTATCTTGACGACATTTTGATATTCTCTCCTGATTTCGAATCTCATGTGTCTCATGTCAAACAAGTATTAGAGGTGTTGAGGGAGAACCAGCTATCCGCTAAGCAAGAGAAATGTGTCTTTGGTGTACAGGAGATACTGTTTCTAGGGCATGTTTTGACTCCTCACGCCTTTAAGATAGATCCTGGTAAGGTTTTAGCAATTAAGGAATGGGTAAGGCCTTCATCCTTAAAGGCTTTACAACGGTTTTTGGGTTTCGCTAATTACTATCGTAAATTTATCATGAATTTTTCTGTAATTGCTAAGCCATTGACCGACCTTACTAAGAAAGGGGCGGATTTGGAGAATTGGTCTACCAAGGCCATTTCTTCATTTGAAACATTAAAAAAGGCATTTAGTAGTGCTCCCATTCTGATCCAGCCTGATCAGGAGAGACCCTTTATTGTGGAGGTAGATGCGTCCGAGGACGGCGCAGGAGCAGTTCTTTCACAGGGTCCTGCTAGCCTCACTAACCTGAGACCTTCTTCTCCAGGAAATTCTCTCCCACGGAGAGAAACTACGACATTGGGAATAGGGAGCTGCTGGCTATTAAATGGGCATTTGAGGAGTGGAGGCATTTTTTGGAGGGGGCAAGGCATCGAGTAACTGTTGTCACTGATCATAAAAACCTAATGTTTCTCGAGTCGGCTAAGAGGTTGAATCCCCGACAAGCCCGATGGGCTCTGTTTTTTACCGTTTTGATTTCTCCATTACGTTCAGGCCGGGAAGTAAAAATGTGAAAGCAGACGCATTATCCCGGAGCTTCCATGCCTTTCAACCCACTGAGACGCCGCCTGAATCCATCCTACCAGCAAACATCTTCTTAGCAGCTCTAACCCAGGATATTTCGGCTCGCATTAAGGCTGAACAACATCTGGCACCGGCATCCACCCCAACAGATAAGTTGTTTGTTCCCGTACAATTTCGTCTCCAGCTGTTGGGGGAGTGTCACGATTCTGCCTTTTGTGGACATCCGGGTGTTGAGGGCACTAAGGATCTGGTTTCTAGATCCTATTGGTGGCCCACTCTGACCAGGGATGTCAAGTCCTACGTGTCAGCCTGTGAGATTTGTGCCAGGTCTAAGACACCTAGGACTCGCCCTGCTGGTAACCTACGACCCCTACCCATTCCCAGTAGACCCTGGTCCCATATCTCGATGGACTTTATAACTGACCTACCGCTGGCGGAGGGTAAGACTGTGGTTTGGGTAGTGGTCGATAGGTTTAGCAAGATGGTTCATTTCATTCCCCTGTCTAAACTTCCGAATGCTAAAACCCTGGCGTCTATTTTTGTGAGAGAGATTGTTCGTTTACATGGCATCCCGGAAAACATTGTTTCTGACAGGGGTGTGCAGTTTGTGTCCAAATTCTGGAGGGCCTTCTGTCAAAGATGTAAAATTTCATTGTCTTTTTCTTCTGCCTACCATCCTGAGAGTAATGGGCAGACTGAACGCCTTAATCAGTCTGTGGAACAATTCTTGAGGTTGTATGTTGCTGATGACCAGCAATTATGGGTCAAATTCCTTCCGTTGGCTGAATTTGCTTTGAATAACCGTGTCAATTCTTCTGCTGGGGTCTCCCCTTTCTTCTGTAACCATGGTTTTCATCCCCGTTTTCATTCTGGGTCGTCCGTCTCCTCCTCTAACCCTGAAGCGGATAAACTCTCCTCCGAACTGTGCACAGTTTGGGCCCGGGTTCAATCGAACCTAGAAAAGGCTCAAAGTTCTCAAAAACTCAAGGCCGATAGGAGACATTCAAGGGGGGTGAACTTTCAGGTTGGGGATAAAGTATGGTTGTCCTCCAAGAATCTATCTCTCAAGGTAACTTCTAAAAAATTTGCTCCTCGTTTTATTGGACCATATAAGATCATGGAGGTGATTAACCCGGTATCTTTTAGGTTGGAGCTGCCCAAGTCATTCCACATTCATAATGTGTTCCATAAATCTCTGCTTAAAAAATATTTTGAACCGGTAGTACCATCAAAAGCCTCGCCTCCGCCGGTTCTTGTTAATGATGCTGTCGAGTATGTGGTGTCTAAAATAGTGGATGTCAGGAAGGTGCGTAATGCCTTGCAGTACCTGATTCACTGGAAGGGGTATGGACCTGAAGAGAGATCTTGGGTACCTGCTAGGGAGGTTCATGCTCCTAGACTTGTTCGTAAATTTCATTTAGAACAACCTGAAAAGCCATCGCCTGAAGTCGGGTCCGGTGGCCCCTCGTAAAAGGGGGGGTACTGTCACGGGGTTCCGAAGGTGCACTCGGTCCCCCATTGCCCGCAGACCTGTTGCTTAGCTTTGGGAATGAGGTTCTGTGTTTGACCTCATTCCCAGGGCGGCTTTGCTGGCTGGGTGGCTCCCTGCTCCTAGTCTGCCTTGAGCGCCGAGCTGATCACTCGGTGCTCGACTGGTTGGCCTGTCGGTCATGTGACGCTGGCCACATCACATGACCCTCACTCCCCACTATAAATACAGGCAGCCTGCTGGCTACAGGTTGCCTGTTAATTTCTAGGTTCCTGGCTATTTGTTGGACTACTGAATGCTTACCTGATCCTGTTCCCTGACGATCCTCTGCCTGCTCCTCCTGTACTGCGCATCCATCCTGGTATTGTGACCTCGGCTCCCACCTGACTACTCTCTTAGGACTCCTCTTGTACTTCGCTACTCTCCTGGTATTTGACCCCGGCTTCTCCTGACCATTCTTTGCTTAATCCGCTGTACTGCGTAGCTCTCTTGGTTCTGACCCGGTCCGTTCATGTTCCGTATTTTGTCTTGTCTGTCTTCCCTGCACATATCCTAAGTTAGGGACTGCCGTCCAGTTGTCCCCTGTCATCAGGACTCGTGAGGCAAGTAGGCAGGGCCAGGGGTGAGGGTGGAGCGCAGTGGTCACTACCCTTCCCCCTGTGTGTGTGTGGACGTGACCGTTACAGGCATGTTAGGAAGTCTTACTTTAAAGTAGCCAACTCCATCAAAGGGAGTCTGTCAGCAGTTTTGACCATGCTCAACTGCTGATAGCAGTAGGTAGAGGCTGGGGAGTACAGTACAAATATTTGTGTAGCTTTTCTCATCAGGACTTTTATTCTGCCAAATTCTGCTCCTAACGTTCTAAAGATGGGCTACACTGTGAAGTTCTATCTGCAATTAACTGCTTCATAGCCCCTCCCCTCTGCTCTGAATGACAGCTGTAGTGTCAAACCAGGAGACCAGTACATCTGTCACTCAGATGATAAAAGGGGAGCTATGAAGCAACTCAATGCAGAGAGCACTTCACAGTGAAGCCCTGCCTTTTTAGGCACTGCAAGAGCAAAACTGGCAGAATAAAGTGTCATTTTCACACTACTCCTGATGATAAAATCTCCACAAATGGTATCTTTGTACTGCTCTCCCTAGCCCCTACCTAGTGTTGTCAGCAGTTTAGCAAGATGAGAATTGCTGTCAGAAGCCCTTTAATCTAACATGTGTAGAAGCAATGCTGACTGTTGTGTGAATACATGCTAATATGTTTTATTTATATATCTTAAAGGGATTCTCTCATCTCAGAAACACGCCCAACTACTGTATGCAGTGTATAGCATAAGTGGTGCTGAGTCTGATTATAACTCCCTTACATTCCAACATGGTCCTCCTGCAAACAGCAGTAAAATCGATTGATAGGACTCACACACATAATGGAAAGGACTCATAGAGGAGTCCTATCAATGCATTTTACTGCTGGTTTGTGGGAGTACAGCATTATAATGCAAGTGTGTCTGATAACTAGACTCTGCATCACTTACACTATACCCCTATTTCTGTAGTTTGGGAAAGTTTTGGAGCTGACAGATTCCCTTCAATAAAAAAAATCTATATACTTACAGAGCAACTGTCAACACCACCTTGCATGAACCCAGCACAAACCATTCTGGGGCTTATCTGAATGGGATAGAATTTTTTACATGTTTGATCTCCTACAATGGTGACCGAGGCCTTTTGGAGCTGTCTGGACATTGGACCTGAAATGTACACAAGCAAAGAAAATATATAAGTATTTTATAGATGCCAAAGAGGTATGTCATGTGAGATAGCATAATGGTATAGACATATGTTCAGGTTTTCTGATGCAGTTTTGGAAGCCAAAACCAGAAGTGAATTAAAAAAAAGAAACAGAAGTTGTATCTGTCCTTAAGGCCTCATGCACACGACCGTTGTGTGCATCCGTGTCCGTTGTTCCGTTTTCCGTGATTTTCTGCGGACCCATTGACTTTCAATGGGTCCGTTGAAAACTCGGAAAATGCACCGTTGTTCATCCGCGTCCGTGATCCGTGTTTCCTGTCCATCCAAAAAATTTGAGCTGTCCTATTTTTTTTGACGGACAACGGTTCACGGACCCATTCAAGTCAATGGGTCCGTGAAAAAACACGGATGCACACAAGATTGTCATCCGCGTCCGTGATCCGCAGATCCGTCTGCATAAAAGCTTTTTCAGATCCTAGTTTTCACCTCGTGAAAACTCAGATCCAACAGTATATTCTAACACAGAGGCGTTCCCATAGTGATGGGGACGCTTAAAGTTAGAATATACTAAGAACTGTGTACATGACTGCCCCCTGCTGCCTGGCAGCACCCGATCTCTTACAGGGGACTGTGACCCGCACAATTAACCCCTCAGGTGCCGCACCTGAGGGGTTAATTGTGCGTATCATAGCCCCCTGTAAGAGATCAGGTGCTGCCAGGCAGGAGGGGGCAGACCTCCCTCCCTCCCCAGTTTTAAATTCATTGGTGGCCAGTGTGGCCCCCCCTCCCTCCCTCCCCTGTATTACATTCATTGGTGGCCAGTGCGGCCCCCCTTCCCTCCCTCCCCTGTATTACATTCATTGGTGGCCAGTACGGCCTCCCCTCTCCCCCCCTCCTAATTAAACCCCCCCCCCCCATCATTGGTGTCAGCGGAGAGTTCCGATCCGAGTCGCAGTTTAATCGCTGGGACTCCGATCGGTAACCATGGCAACCAGGACGCTACTGCAGTCCTGGCTGCTATGGTTACTTAGCAATTTTAGAAGCATTATACTTACCTGCGCTGTCTGTGACCGGCCGGGCGCTCCTCCTACTGGTAAGTGACAGGTCTGTGCTATAAGCAATGCTTGTAATATTCAGAATATTGGATTAACACTTTAAGGGCTTGTTTGCATCTGCATTGGGGTCCCCATTAAGGGCCTCTGTCGCACATTCTTCCAAAAAGAGCAGATGTAAAAACCCTCTGTATACAGAACATTTCCATTTCATCCACCATGACGGCCCACATTGAGATTGACCCTTGACCTCTGTAGGGGCAGGAACACATAGAGAGTTTAAGAACCCCCCACCCCTCCACCTCCTCAGTGCTTTCCTGCCCCTACAGGGGCCAACACGTGGAGAGTTCCTCCTTTATGGAGGATAAAACAACCTTATTTCTTTACAGGTTCTCCAGCTGGCCTCCCGAGGCAGGGGCTAAGGCTGGCCAGCTAGGAGCATCGAGGACACTTGTCTTGGCTTATGCCGAGGCCTGTGGTCCTCCCCATACCTTCGTACTTCCTTCCCTCCTTGAGGAAGCAGTCGGAGGTGCCGGCTTCACGGATCATCGTGCGCTGCGCTCGGCGTCCTTTCCTTCTGGAGGCGGGCCGACCGCTAGTGTCCGGCAGGGGGAGCAGGTGCGGCGCATGGAGCGTCTCTATGGGCGGGCCGGGTGACGCACGTATCCCTTAGTAGGCTGGTGCGGCGCAGGCCCACGCCGTCAACAGGGCGCAGCTAGATGACGTCAGCCGCCGGGATTTTTAAAAAGAAAATGCCGCGGTTCCTTCCAGCCCCTCGCCTGCTACACCGCGATGTCCGAGACACCTGCTCCCCGCCAGGAAGGTCTTGACCCTTCTGCCACCAGTACCGTGAGTCCCCTTCTGGGGGGTGTATATTTCAGTTTTCTAGCCTGAATTACTAATGCTGGGATATCTGGTTGCTTCCTTCTGCAGGGCAGCAAGGAGTTAAAGACAAAAACAAAACTCTTAAAATGCTGTGCTTGTTCCAAGCGTCTCCCTGAAAATTATAAAGAGGCTATGCAAACCTTGCACTACGGAAATTTGGAAGAAAGAGCAACCAGATATACTCTCTGAAATGAAGTCTTTTATTTCAGACGAGATTAAGTCTTCTTTAGCCACCTTGTCTACCCCCTCCAGCAACCCCATCCCTTCTAAGAAACGCAAAGTGTTTGTTATTTCTTCTTCTGAGGGTGAAGAGGTTGAAGTGGCCTCCGCCTCATCCAGACAATTTCCTAATGAGGAACCCTTGTCGGACGGGGAAATTCTGGAAGAGGATAAAAAATACTGATGAAATGGAGGAGTTGCTACGAGCAGTCAGGTCCACTATGGGCATTGAGGATACCCCTAGGCCCCGTACGGTACAGGATGAGATGTTTGGGGGTCTTAGATCCAAGTCTTCTATTGTTTTTCCCATCAATGAAAATATAAAAGAAATGATATTGGAGGAGTGGTCAGATCCAGAAAAGAGACTTGGCGTTCCCAAAGAATTCAGGAATAGGCTCTGCTTTGACCCGTCTGAAAGCAAAATATACAACCAGACGCCTAAGGTTGATTTACAGGTGGCCAAGGTAGTAAAGAAGACCGCCCTACCCTTTGAGGATTCCTCACAGCTAGGCGATCCTATGGATAGAAAGGCAGATGGCCTCCTAAAAAAATCCTGGGAGTCAGCTATGTTTGGGGTAAAAACTAATATTGCTGCTACCTCCGTCGCCAGAGCGATTTATATATGGCTAGGAGAACTGGACGAACATCTAAAAAACAAAACTCCAAGAGAAGAGATCAGGGACTCTCTCCCCCTTCTCCGCTCCGCCACAGCATTTTTGGCCGATGCTTCAGCAGAGTCCATCCGGTTTTCCGCCAAGGATGCTGCTCTTTCTAACGCAGCCAGACGGGCTTTATGGATGAAAGCCTGGTCTGGCGACAAGGCATCCAAGGCCAAACTTTGTTCTATCCCCTTTTCAGGGGAATTTGTCTTCGGCCCCACTCTGGATAAAATCCTAGAGGGAGCAGCGGACAAGAAGAAGGGTTTTCCAGAGGACAAAGAACCAAAAAAGAAGCCCTTTCGTCAGTTCCAACCCCAGCAGAGATCCTATAGGGGGAAAGGAAAGTCTGGCCGATGGAGCTATCCCAAAGGAGGGAGAGGAAGAGGCTTCATCCTCAATCCCCAGAATAGACAAAATAAACAGCAATGACGCCAGGGTAGGGGGGCGACTGATGGGTTTTCTATCTTCCTAGAGTCAGGTAACTTCAAATCCCTGGGTTCTAAACGTAATCTCTCAGGGTTACAGGATAGAGTTCACATCAGTCCCCCCGAGAAGATTCTGCATCACACCTCAGAGCAGATAAGATCTTCCGAAAATTTGGCAAGGCGTCCAGGACCTCTTAGAGCTAGGGGTAATTCAAAAGGTCCCTATCCCAGAGGAAAGGAGAGGATTTTATTCCAGCCTCTTTTTAGTAAAAAAAACCAGACCAGTCCTTTCGCACGATAATAAACCTAAAACCCCTAAACAGGTCTATTCTATACAGGAGGTTCAGGATGGAGACTATCCCATCCACAATCCCTCTGATTCCAAAAGGGGCGTTTATGTCGTCAATCGATCTAAAGGACGCTTACTACCATGTCCCCATCCATCATCTCTCCCAAAAATATCTAAGATTCGCTCTAAGAGGACCAGACAGGTCTATCCATCACTTCCAATATGTCGCCCTCCCTTTCGGTATTTCCTCGGCCCCCAGGGTCTTCACAAAAGTCGTGGTAGAGATGGTGGCCTACATTCGTCAGGAAGGAATCACAATCATTCCATATCTCGACGACTTTTTAATTCTGGGCAAGACAGAATCCGAGAACCTTCTGGCAACCCAAAGATTCTCGGAATTCTTAAAAAATCTCGGCTGGATTATAAATATAAAAAAATCCACCCTAATCCCATCCATGAGAATAAGGTTCCTGGGTGTGGAATTGGATTCGTCCCTGTTGATGACCTTCCTCCCTCAGGACAAGGCTACTGCGCTGACAGAAAAAATCTGAGCGTTCCAGACGGCTCGCAATTGCTCCATCAGAAAGGCCATGAGTCTCCTTGGAAGCCTAACCACCTGCATTCCCTCGGTGGCATGGTGCCAAAGCCACACAAGAGTAATCCAAAATTGGATCTTAACTATTTGGGACGGAAAACAAGTAAGTTTAGACAGGATTTTTCGGATCCCACAGGCCTTGAAAACAGACTTGGATTGGTGGAAAGTAAAAAGAAGACTGCTAGGAGGCCTTCAGTGGCGGAACCATCCGGCCGTTCAGGTAATCACGGACGCAAGCCTCGGAGGCTAGGGAGCAAAGATAGGAGATCATCTTCTACAGGGTACCTGGCCTGCCGAGATAAGAGACAGATCCTCCAACTACCGAGAACTATACGCAGTCCTGGAAGCATTATTAAAAGGAGAGTGTCTTTTAAAAGGGCGACACCTAAGAATAATGTCCAACAATACCACAACGGTGGCTTATCTGCGTCACCAAGGAGGGACAAGGTCACGGCCTCTAAGCGAGATAGCAAAAAGAATCTTCTCCTGGGCAGAAGAGAACGCCTTATCTCTGTCCGCCATCCACCTAAGGGGCTGCGAAAATGCAGTAGCAGACTTTCTGAGCAGAGAGACAATAGATCCAGGAGAATGGTCTCTGAACAGGAATATCTTCCAGAAGATCTCGGAAAGATGGGGCCATCCGGAGGTAGACTTATTCGCCTCCAGAAGAAATGCGCAGGTAAAATGTTTCTGCTCCCTAAACCCAGGAGACAGTCCATGGGCAATCGATGCCCTGTCAATACAATGGAAATGGAAACTAGCCTACGCCTTTCCCCCAATACCACTACTACCTCGGGTTGTCCAGAAGCTCCTGGAGGAACCAACTACTCTCATCCTAATAGCCCCTCTATGGCCAAAGAGGAGTTGGTTCTCCACTCTAAAACAGCTATCGCTGGAAGATCCGTGGGAGATTCCCTTCCAGAGGGATATTCTAGTTCAGGGCTCTCTTCTTCATCCAGACCCAGGTATATTCAAACTGTCAGCCTGGATCCTGAGAGCGAGACAGGGGTCTTTCGGAAAAGGTGATACTTACTCTGAGGGCTAGTAGGAAAAAGGTGACCTCCTCCATCTACCTTAAGATCTGGAAGAAATACTGTTCCTGGTTAGGAGTTGAGCACCCAGACACCACCTCTCCTCCCATCAACAGGATTTTAGACTTTCTACAGTGCGGCCTTGAGTTAGGCCTGAGACCTAGTACTCTGAAGGTCCAAATTTCTGCCCTCAGCTCCTTCTACGACTGCAGCCTGTCCAATCACAGATGGATCAAGAGGTTCTTCAGAGCAGTTTCAAGATTGAGACCCTCTCTGAGATCCAGAGCTCCAACTTGGGATCTTAACATCGTCCTAGAAGGCCTAACAAAACCTCCATTTGTACCATTGT
The DNA here is from genome assembly GCF_905171765.1 of Bufo bufo. NCBI lineage: Eukaryota > Metazoa > Chordata > Amphibia > Anura > Bufonidae > Bufo > Bufo bufo. The sequence goes on from NC_053390.1 coordinate 504,885,802, forward strand.
CGGAAATCTCTTTAAAACACCTTTCCCTGAAAACTGCCTTTCTGATCGCTATCACCTCAGCCAGACGCATTGGAGAGATCCAGGCCCTTTATTGTAGAGAGCCCTACCTCCAGATCAGCAAAGATCACATCCGTCTAACTCTCGACCCAGGTTTTCTCCCTAAAGTAGTCTCACCTTTCCATCAAGAACAGGAGATCTTTCTACCCTCTATCCCTAGGTCCGAGCATACAGGGTCTAGCGATAGGTTACATCTCCTAGATGTTAGGGACATAGTTATCCATTACCTGGATTCTACCAGAGATTTCAGGGTTGATAACAATCTTATTATTCAGTTTTCGGGAAAAAATAAAGGAAAGAAGTTAGCCAGGTCTTCCATAGCCAGATGGATCAGATCCACTATTGAATGCTGTTACAAGATCCAGAACAAGCCCAGTCCTGGTAATGTTAAAGCCCACTCTACTAGGGCCACTGCCTCTTCTTGGGCCGAGAATGGAGGGGTCTCGCTGGACCAGATCTGTAAAGCCGCAACCTGGTCTAGCGCTAATACTTTTGTAAGGCACTATCGTCTTAATCTTCCGGACTCTAATCTTCCGGACTCGAATGAAGCTCTTTTCGGCCGGAGGGTTTTACAGGCGATATCCCCACCCATTTAGTTATCTGATATGTCTCAATGTGGGCCGTCATGGTGGTTGAAATGGAAAAACCGCAATTAGACTTACCGGTAATTCCGTTTCCTTGAATCCACCATGACGGCCCATACTATTCCCCTTCCCAAAAAAAAAAAATACATTTTTTTTATATATATATATATATAAGTTACATATACATGCAGAAGATTTAATAGGAGTTTAAGGGTATGAATCAATATCCTTTTACTTTTGTTCCACCTTTCGGGTAATTGTAAAGCACTGAGGAGGTGGAGGGGTGGGGGGTTCTTAAACTCTCTATGTGTTCCTGCCCCTACAGAGGTCAAGGGTCAATCTCAATGTGGGCCGTCATGGTGGATTCAAGGAAACGGAATTACCGGTAAGTCTAATTGCGTTTTTTTTTTTCACCAAAAAGCAATGAAAACTCAATGGAGTCTGTTTGGCTCCGTTTTGGTCATTCATGTGCCAAATCCAGCACTTCTGTATTTTGGCTGTTTTGCATTACTAACGCTGATGTGAATGTGGCCTAATATGCGACTCTTTTCAGTTGCATACCCTCTTCCTAGAATTCCAGAGGAGCATTGCCTGGCTTAGAAGACTCCTCATGCTGTTTAAGGCGCTCTCCATAATGAGATATTGGGTATATTTCCACTGGACCGAGGGTCGAGTGGAGAGGTGGACCGTAGGCGCAAAGACGCAACCAGAGTTTTTTTATATATATATAAACCAATAGGTTTTTTTTAATTATTGTTATAGTGACAACGCGTTTCGGGGTTCTGCGGACCCCTTTTTCAAGTAAAAAAAAAAGAAAAAACATACACAAAATCACACAAATTAGAAACACACTGGTGTGCCTCAGGTTGCAAAAAATGTCTGGTAAAAGAGATAATAATGGATAAAAAAATGATACTATCATTTTTTATCCATTATTATCTCTTTTACCAGACATTTTTTGCAACCTGGTTGCGTCTTTGCGCCTACGGTCCACCTCTCCACTCGACCCCCGGTCCAGTGGAAATATACCCTATTCATTGACCCAGACGGCGGCTTGGCCCCCGCCTAAGGGGAACGCGGACGGAATCGGCAGCATCAACCAGTGAGACTCAATCACTCCTATTTTCCTCCATTTTAGTTGCACCGAACAATAGGTGCAGCAACAACAGGTGAGCTGTACCACTCTTCCTGTTGTTTTGGAGGCTCGGTTTTTAACTTATTTACCCTATGAGCGCCTTTTTCTTTCCTTGGCCATATTTTACCATAATGAGATATTGTATTCCCCAAATCTTGACCTAGGCCTCTCACCCAGTTAAGGCTACTTTCACATATCTGTTTTGGCATTCTGGTTTGAGATCTGGCAGAGGATCTCAAAACTGGGCCAAAACAGTTCCGTTTTGTCCCCATGCATTCTGAATGGAAAGAGATCTATTTAGGATGCCTTCCGTACTGTCAGCATTCTGTTTTGTGACCAGACACAAAACCATTGCAAGCTGCGGTTTTGTGCCTGGTCATCAAAACTGAACACACCGGATCCTAAAAACAATGTAAGTCAATGGTGACGGATCCTAAAAAAACTGATCTGTCACCCATTGACTTTCAATGTATTTCGTGATGGATCCGGTTTGTTCTGTTTTGATTTCACACAACCGCATCGGAATGGAACAGAAGTTTATTGATGTGTAAACCAAAAGGAACCATTTTGGTCAGGTTTTGAGATCCTCTGCCGGATCTGAACAACTGAAACCAAAACGCATGTGTGAAAGAAGCCTAAGCCAGTACTCTCTGCTCTGCACTGATCAGGGGCAATTACCCTGAAACAGCTGTCTGCAGATGAGGCGCTTGCTAAGAGCTCATTTGCATACCCCCTTCACAGAATTCCAGAAGAGCGTTGCCAGGCCTATAAGACTCCTCACTCCGCTTGAAGGCACTCTACATAAGGAGATATACAGTCTTGATCAAAAGTTTAAGACCACTTGAAAAATGGCAAAAAATCATATTTAGCATGGCTGGATCTTAACAAGGTTCCAAGTAGAGCTTGAACATGCAACAAGAAGAAATGGGAGTGAGACAAAACATTTTTTGAGCATTCAATTTAATGAAAACAACGAATAGTTTTTCAGCTGATCAAAAGTTTAGGACCACATGCCTTTAAAAGGCCAAATCTGTGCAAAGATGTGGATTCATTGTCATTTTCTGTCAGGTAGTCACACGTTGTGATGGCAAAGACAAAAATACTCTCCCTTTTGAACGTGGTCGGGTTGTTGAACGGCATAAGCAGGGTCTCTCACAGCGAGGCATCGCTGCTGAGGTGGGACGCAGTAAGACAGTCATTTGGAATTTCTTAAATTCTTAAATGATTCTGAGGGTTATGGAACAAAAAAGTCAAGTGGAAGACCCAAAAAAATTTCATCAGCACTGAGCCGGAGGAGCCAATTGGCTGTCCGTCAAGACACTGGACGATCCTCGACCCAAATTAAGGCCCTTACTGGTGCTGACTGCAGCCCCATAACAATCAGACGGCATCTGAGACTGAAGGGCTTCAAAAACAAAAAAACGTCTTCAAAGACCTCGTCTCCTTGAACACCACAGAACTGCTCATTTGGACTTTGCAAGAGAGCACCAAACATGGGACATTCAAAGGTGGAAGTTTTATTTTCTGCTGAGAAAAAATGTAACCTTGATGGTCCTGATGGTTTCCAACGTTACTGGCATGACAAGCAGATCCCACCTGAGATGTTTTCTACGCGCCACAGTGGAGGGGGCGCCATAATGGTCTGGGGTGCTTTTTCCTTCAGTGGAACAATGGAGCTTCAGGAAGTGCAGAGGCGTCAAATAGCCGCTGGCTATGTCCAGATGTTGCAGAGAGCATTCCTAATGACTGAGGGCCCTCGTCTCTGGTAACGACTGGGTTTTTCAACAGGACAACGCTACAGTACACATTGCCCGCAGGACAAGGGACTTCTTCCAGGAGAATAACATCACTCTTTTGGCCCATCCTGCATGTTCCCCTGATCTAAATCCAATTGAGAACCTTTGGGGATTGATGACAAGGGAAGTTTACAAAAATGGACAACAGTTCTAGACAGTAGATGGCCTTCGTGCGGCCGTCTTCACCACTTGGAGAAATGTTCCCACTCACCTGATGGAAATGCTTGCTTCAAGCATGCCGAAACAAATTTTTTAAGTGATAAACAATAATGGCGGAGCTACTCATTACTGAGTTCATGTTTGGAAGTTGGATTTCTGTTTTGGGGGGGTTTAGTTTTTTTTTTGGAGGTGTGGTCCTAAACTTTTGATCAGCTGAAAAACAGCCTGTTTCAGTTTATTCGTTGTTTTCTGATCGGCGGGGGTCCAACACCCGGGACCCCGCCGATCAGCTGTTTGAGAAGGCAGCGGCGCTCCAGCAGCGCCGCGGCCTTCTCACTGTTTACCGCTTGCTCAGTGACGTCACGACTAGTATCAACTAGCGAGGGCAGGGCTAAGCTCTTTTCACTTGAATGGAGCTTAGCCGCACCCAGGCCAGTGATACTATTCGTAACGTCACTGGGCCAGCAGTAAACAGTGAGAAGGCTGCGGCGCTGCTGGAGCGTTGCTGCCTTCTCAAACAGCTGGTCGGCGGGGGTCCCAGGTGTCGGACCCCCGCCGATCAGATGCTGATGATCTATCCAGAGGATAGATCATCAGTTTAAACAAAGTGCAGAACCACTTTAAGTGAAATGGACGCTGCAAATTCAGTCTTAGGCACTGAATGAAATACAATTAACAAAATTTATACATAGTTATGTGTAAAGGGTATCTGTCAGCAGATTTGTACCTCTGAAACTGGCTGACCTTTTACACGTGTGCTTGGCAGCTGAAGGCATCTGTGTTGGTCCCATGTTCATATGTGCCTGCATTACTGAGAAAGATGATGTTTTCATATATGCAAATGAGCGTCTAGAAGCAACAGGGGAGCTGCCATTACACCTAGAGGCTCAGTTCTCTCTGCAACTGCAGCGACCTCTCAACTTTGATTGACAGGGCCAGGCAGTGAAAACATCATCATACCTGGCCCTGTCAATCAAAGTGCATGGAATGCTGAGCCTCTAGGTGTAATGTCAACGACCCTGTTGCTCCTAGAGGTTCATTTGCATATATACAGTACAGACCAAAAGTTTGGACACACCTTCTCATTCAAAGAGTTTTCTTTATTTTCATGACTATGAAAATTGTAGATTCACACTGAAGGCATCAAAACTATGAATTAACACATGTGGAATTATATACATAACAAACAAGTGTGAAACAACTGAAAATATGTCATATTCTAGGTTCTTCAAAGTAGCCACCTTTTACTTTGATTACTGCTTTGCACATTCTTGGCATTCTCTTGATGAGCTTCAAGAGGTGGTCCCCTGAAATGGTTTTCACTTCACAGGTGTGCCCTGTCAGGTTTAATAAGTGGGATTTCTTGCCTTATAAATGGGGTTGGGACCATCAGTGGCGTTGAGGAGAAGTCAGGTGGATACACAGCTGATAGTCCTACTGAATAGACTGTTAGAATTTGTATTATGGCAAGAAAAAAGCAGCTAAGTAAAGAAAAACGAGTGGCCATCATTACTTTGAGAAATGAAGGTCAGTCAGTCAGCCGAAAAATTGGGAAAACTTTGAAAGTAAGGGCTATTTGACCATGAAGGAGAGTGATGGGGTGCTGCGCCAGATGAGCTGGCCTCCACAGTCACCGGACCTGAACCCAATCGAGATAGTTTGGGGTGAGCTGGACCGCAGAGTGAAGGCAAAAGGGCCAACAAGTGCTAAGCATCTCTGGGAACTCCTTCAAGACTGTTGGAAGACCATTTCAGGGGACTACCTCTTGAAGCTCATCAAGAGAATGCCAAGAGTGTGCAAAGCAGTAATCAAAGCAAAAGGTGGCTACTTTGAAGAACCTAGAATATGACATATTTTCAGTTGTTTCACACTTGTTTGTTATGTATGTAATTCCACATATGTTAATTCATAGTTGTGATGCCCTCATAGTCATGAAAATAAAGAAAACTCTTTGAATGAGAAGGTGTGTCCAAACTTTTGGTCTGTACTGTATATATATTTTTTAATCTCAGTAATGCGGGCACATATGAACATGGGACCAACACAGATGCCTTCAGCTGCCAAGAGCACATGCAGCAGGTCAGCCAGTTTTGTAGGTACAAATCTGCTGACAGATGCCCTTTAATGCAGGGAGCAGAGGTTCATGACCCCTGTGTCATGCACTGCCCCCTCAGGGCACACAGCATACTTTTTCCCTAGAGTGTTCCTTTAAGCGTCACATGTGATTCATCATTATATTTTGGTTTAGCTTCTGATTTGTAGTTGGTTACCTCCTTCCTTAGTAGAGCCCCATCCTGTAATGAAGCACTTCGTTCCCTCTACAAAGCTGTGACTGGTGTCTGGGAGGCAGATAGGCTTTATTAGATTTGTAAAGGCGAGAGGTGAAGGCAGCTCCAGCAGAGCCACATCATTATCCAGAGTGTATACGTTGTAGAAGGGATGTTTGTGGATTCGGAAAATCTTCTCCACTCTTCCCTCTACCCCATTGAGGAAAGGGGTTCCCAGGTATGCTGCCCATACCTTGGGGTCATTGTAACTGTTAGACAGAGAAAATGATTATGTAGTCAAACACTAGACAATAAGTACTTTTTTTACTTCTATAATGCTACAGTACTCAGTCCCTCACACATCCCGTCTTCTGTCCTAGTACCCAACACAGAATGCCCCTGTCAATAACTACATGTCAAAGCAGTGGGCAGCCGACAGCAGCCAACGGTCCGAGATCAGAACGGCTCCACATTTGTGCTCCTTTCTTCTTAGCCACAGACTAACTTGCCATGGCCATTCTCCTCGCAGAGATCCGCTGCCTCCAACTATCTTGTTAAAAGGTAGTACAGGAGCAGAACCGCAATCTGCAAGAAGGAAAGAAAATTGTTCATTTCACATTGTTAATACAGCAAGAAATGGTTTACTATTTTCTTAAATGCTGTCTCTCTTTAGTTTTTACAGTATTTTCCAAAACTATACAGGGGCGGACATATTGGAGATGCACACCTCCTTCCAGTGTTCTTTATATAGGCAAGCTGTGTCTAATTTATGACACCTGAAATTATTGGGAACCTTATACATAAATGATGTAACGGATATGAAGTACAAGGAATATATGGGAAGGTTTTACAGAAAGAATATAGAAATATCTCGTGTGTTAAAGGGAATCTGTCAGCAGTTTATGCTGCTAGGCTCTAACAGCTCCAGCGCATGCCAACGAGTCCTGATGTCCATGAGCGTCTGATTTTCTCCGCCCCCTGCTCTTGATTGACAGGTTTTTCCAACTTGATTAGGGGGCAGAGAAAATCAGTAGCTTATAATATTCTGCACTCATCGGCATGCGCTGAAACTGTTCAATACAAGATTTTAGCAAAATGGCTGAGCCAATTTACTGGAATCTGTCACTAGTTTATCTTGCCCTTAGTTAGAACACCATAAAATAGGCTTTAGTAGGCTTCATAGGTTCGGCTACATGGTCAGAGATATCTAGCACATTAAAGGGTTTGTAGAATATACACGTATTTGGGATAATGTGTGTCTTAAACACTTTTATAGGACAGTAACTTCACAGTATTAGGAAGAGCACGAGTTTATATAAAATAGTGAAGGGAAATAATCTGAAAGCATTCACCGAGGGGGAGTGAGTTTTATAACCATCAATTACAGAATTTATTCATTGTTCAAAAGCTTTCATTTTTTCATTGGCGCAGTTTAATTTAATGCAGTTTTTTAAAGTGTGGAGAGAAAATAAAGAATTGAATTTCAGTAGTTTAAGATAAAGTACAGCACAAAAATGTCTGGTTAAGGCTATGGCTACAACAACATAAATATCTCAATGTCACATCTAATGATTTTCAATGGGATTGTGATGTGACATGACATGGCAGTCACAAAAATCCAACACTGTAAAAACAGGCAAAAGTTGCAGGCAAGGCACAGGCGCACACAACTTGCATTGTGGTCTATGATGGCATAGTCATGTGTGATCAAAAATCCAACAGTGTTAGATTTTTGCAACTGTCATGTTGCATTTGTAGTCGCAGCATGACATGTGGCGCATCGCTACATGTGCTCCAATTTTTTTCATACTAGGCCACGCCTCTTAGTCCACCCAAATCATTACTGTACACACCTGGTCCCTTTAACGCCCCCACACAGTAATTATTCCCCCCTTGTGCCAGCACATGGTAGTAATGCCCACACTGTGCCTCCTTCACAGTAGTAATGCCCATATGTGCCCCATTCACAGTAGTAATGCCCACATTGTGCCCCTCATAGCAGTTATGCCCACATTGGGCCCCCTTCACAGTAGTAATGGCCATATGTGCCCATTCACGGTAGTAATGCCCACATTGCGCCCTTTGTAGTTATGCCTACATTGTGCCTCCTTCACAGTAGTAATGCTCACCTTTGCCCCCTTCACAGTAATTATGGCTAGATATGTGCCCCCTTCACAATTTGCTATGCCCAGATGTGCCCCCCACAGTAGTTATGCCCAGATATGTGCCCCCTCACAGTAGTTGTGCCCCAACATGTGCCTCCTCACAATAGTTATGCCCAGATATGTGTCCCTTTCACAGTAGATATGCCAAGATATGCCTTCGCAGAGTAGTTATGCCCACATATGCCCCCTTCATAGTAGTTATACCCAGATGTGCCCTCTCAGAGTAGTTATGCCAAGATATGTGCCCCTTTCATAGTAGATATGCCCCCTCAGAGTAGTTATGCCAAAATGTGCCCTGTCAGAGTAGTTATGCCCAGCTGTGCCCCCTTCATAGTAGTTATGCCCACATGTGGCCCCTCAGAATAGTTATGCCCACATGTGTCCCCTTCACAGGAAGTTAAAAAAAAGTAAATTCTCACCTGGTTCCTCCAATGATCACAGCTCAGATGCCGGTGCTCCCCAGCAGCAGCACAATGCGGTCACATATTGCGTTTCCTGTATAGGAGGAGCTGAGGCCGATTCCTCAATTCCTCCTACACAGCCAGCAGCACAATGTGTGACCACATAGTGCTGCTGCTAGGAAGCGTCGGCATCTGAGCTGTGATCATTGGAGGAGCCAGGTGAATATTTACTGTTGGTTTCTGAGAAGAATGGTGAAGCAGGGAGCGGACGACCTCTCTTGAATTTTTTGCCTCCTCTGGCAGTCTGTGCAAGATGCTAAAAGAGGTTGTCCATTTTTTACTATTGATGACCTATCTTCGGGATAGGTCATCAATATCAGATCAGCTGGGTTCTGACACCCGGTAACCCCACCGATCAGCTGTTGGAAGAGAAGGCAGCGCTGCTTTATCTGCTCTGTTTATCTGCTCGCAGCAGAAATTGCAGTGGAAAGCAGTGTAATTACAAGTATGGCCTCCCCATTAACTTCTGTGGGATGGCTCCACCCTATTCACTTGAACAGATGGATGCCATACTTGTAATTATACCTGCTCGCCACTCTTCAAACAGCTGATAAGTGGGGGTGACGGGTGTAGGAGCCCCGCCAATTTGATATTGACAAACCATTTAAAGGGGCTGTATATGTTGATGACACTGTACGTCGTTTCCTTTGCAGCGACTGCAGCGTAGTGCAATTACAAGTACCTACTCCATTCAAGTGAATGGAACGAGTACTTATAATTACACTGCACCTCTAAGACAATGGGCAGGGTAATGAAGAGGAGCACCGCCTTCTCTTCAAACAGCTGATCAGATATTGATGACCTATCCTAAGGATGGGAGAGGGCTGTGCCATTTCAACTTTCGCGTTAGGCAGCAGAAAGGCTAGGTCCAGAACTGCTGGAAGAAGGAAGGGGGAGAGGGGGATCAGTCTGGATGCAATGAGCGCTTCCAACAGTACAGATAGAAGCACTCATTGCTAGAGCGCAGGGGAGCTGCCGATCCTTTCACTTACTGACCACTCAGCTCTCCTCCAGGCCAGCTGCTTCATCATTCAGCCCTGCAGGCACAGATCGCACTGCCGGACTGTGTAGGAGAAGCCCGGGAATCTGCCTGTGCACTCCTCCCACACAGTGCTGTAGCGCGATCTGTGCTATACAAATATCACATTATTTATCCTGCTCAGGGAACACCGTAAAAAACGCTAGAATAGCAGTTTTTTGCATATCCACCACCCAAAAAATGTATTAAAAAGTACCTTATGTACCTTATGTACCCCAAAATGGCACCAATGAAAACTGCAGGTTTCCTCGCAAAAACTATTATGGGGTCTTTGAATATGATTATGCAAAAACGTTTTTTTTTTTTAAGGTAGTAAAACTTAAAAAAAAAAAAAACTATACATATTTGGTATCACTATGATTGTATTTATACGTTGCAAAATTTAAAATGTAAAAAGACAATGGCAAAATGGTGGAATTAATGTTTATTTTACATCCTACTGGAAAGAGTTAATAAGAGTTAATCAATGAGTAAGGCCTCTTTCACACGACCGTTTTTTTTTCCGTTTAGGGGCCGTTTTTTGCGTTCCGTATATTGTTCGTATATGGAACCATTCATTTCAATGGTTCCACAAAAAAAACGGAATGTACTCTGTATGCATTTCGATTCAGTATTTCAGTTTTTCCGTTCCGTTGAAAGATAGAACATGTTCTATTATTGCCAACAAATCACGTTCCGTGGCTCCATTAAAGTCAATGGGTCCGCAAAAAAAATTGAACACATGCAGAAATGCATCCGTGTGTCTTCCGTATACGTTCCGTTTTTGCGTAACCATCTATTGAAAATTTTATGCCCAGCCAAATTTTTTTTATGTAATTACTGTATACTGTATATGCCATATGGAAAAACGGAACAGAAACCGAAACACAACGGAAACAAAAATACAGAACAACGGATATGTGAAAAACGGACTGCAAAACACTGAAAAAGCCATACGGTCGTGTGAAAGAGGCCTTATGTGTACCCCAAAATGGTGACTTAAAAACTACAACTTGTCCAGCAAAAAATAAGCCCTCTTAAAGCTACATTGACTGAAAAAGTAAAAAAATATATAGTTCTTGGAATGCAACAGTGAAAAAATAAAAGCAATTGCTTGATCACTAAAGGGCCATTTACACAGGCCGAGAATTGAACAGATCATTGCTAATGAGCGTTCATAGTAACGCTTGTTAGCGATGATCTGGCGGTGTAAATGCACCGCCAATTACCCAATGAATGAGCGAAACGTTCATTCATATGGTAATTAAATCGCTTGTGAAGCACTAAAAAAATCCTTGTTTCCCGGTGGCAGATTGTGCTGTGTAAACACGATCTGCTGCCAGGAAACGAGTCTGTATGTGGAAGAGTGATGGCATTAGTGATCACTCCTCCCCATACTCTGGAGGAGACTGCTGCATGTAAATGCACCAGTCTCCTCCGCTAGCGATCAACAGATTGTTGGGAAGGAACCCTTCCTTCCCGACAATCTGCTACATCGTCGTGCTGTGTAAAGGGACCTTAAAGAGGACCTTTCATGGGTCCAGACAGCACCGGAAAAGAACTGATCAGGCATATCCCCATGCATTCTGAATAGAGAGTAATCTGTTCAGGATGCATCAGGATGTCTTCAGTTCAGTCGTTTTGACTGATCAGGCAAAAGAGAAAACCGCAGCATGCTACGGTTTTATCTCCGGCGAAAAAAACGGAAGACTTGCCTGAATTCCGGATCCGTCATTTTTCCCCATAGGAATGTATTAGTGCATTCAAAATACTGGAATGCCGGATCCGTGAAAATGTGAAAAAAGATACAAGACGGATCCGTCAGTCCGCATGACAATCGCAGAGACGGATCCGTTCTTGCAATGCATTTGTGAGACGGATCCGCATCCGGATGCGTCTCCCAAATCCATTTAGTCACATCCAGATCGGCGGATCCGGCGGACAGTTCTGACGACAGAACTGGCCGCCGGATCACACTGCCGCAAGTGTGAAAATAGCCTAAGGGATCGCTCTCTCTCTCAGGAAGTCACAATCACAGACGTCTCGTCTGATTTAAAGTCCAAATGGGTGCAAAACAGGCCCTCACTAAGGAGTTAAAAGTAAGAAGATAGTATTGGACAGTGCTGTTCATGTACTCACCGCAGTTTTGTTCATCGGAGCCATTAGTGCAGTCTGGGATTCCATCACACTCTGGATTTGTTTTGCTGATACAGAGTCTGTTGGAGCATTTGTAGGTGGATGCAGTACATGGAACTAAGAAAATACCTAGATCACTTTCAGACACCAATGGAACAATGCAAAAAAAACATTTGACATAAGATATATTATCTACTTAAAGTGAACTTGTCAGATGATTTCTGCTGCCTTACCTGAGCACAATATTTGATAGAGGGAGAGAAGCTGATCTCCGTGATATAAAGGTTTATATTATTTGGAGCCAAATTTCTGAGTTAATCCTGACAGGACTCCTAGGAGAGACAGAAAGTCCTGATTTTGTCCACACAGTTATTGGCAGCCTTCTGTGTACACACCTTGTTACAGGGAGAGCTTTCAATCATCCCGTCTAGGCAGGGTAAACCGGACACTCGCGGTCTCTCATAGGAGTCCTGTAAGGATTTAACCTGCTTGTAAGAAATTCTGCAAAGCTTCCCTCCTTCTATCATATAGGCTATATGCACACGAACGTTGTTTGTTTCCATGTCCATTCCGTTTTTTTTGCGGATAGGATGCGGACCCATTCATTTTAATGGGTCCGCAAAAAACGCGGACAGCACACCGTGTGCTGTCCACATCAGTATGTCTTTTCCGTTGCCCCGCAAAAAAAAATAGTGCATGTCCTATTTTTTTCTAGTTTGCGGACAAGGATAGGCATTATTACAATGGATCCGCAAAAAAAACGGATCCGCAAAAAAAAATGATGCCATACAGAACGTCTCCGTTTTTTGGGGTTTAAAAGCTATTATTGCAGTCAAAAATGTCTTTGTATTCCATATATTTTTTTAAGGATGTGGACAAAGGGTAAACACTCTCCCCATAGCAACAGTTGCTAGGTGGGTCTGCTCCCCCCACCTCTCTAGATAGGCTGTTTTTCTAGTTTGTCAAATGAAAAAGGAGTGTGCAGCAAACCGAAGCAAAAATAGAGAGAGCAGCAGAACAAGCATGGGAACGTCATCCCATGGGCATTCAAAGAGGGCAGAACTAGGTGCCAAACCTTGAGGGAGAGAAGATTGGGCTCTGAAGTCTGAAGCCGTTATACTGGCAGTCCCCCGGTTTTCACCCTTTAATCCATATAAAGGGATCTGGCCTTCGCTGCAGGGGAGCCACCAGGCTGCTACCTCTTGGAATAAACCCTGTGTAGTTGGCGGCTGACCCACAGGGGTCAGAGACACTGGTGCAAAGGACCAATGGAACAGGTAATACTCGATCAGGAAACAGGCTGAGGTCAGGACAGGGAGAGTTCACGCATATCTGTAAAGCAAGTCTGAGGTCTGGGCAGGCAGCTTAGGGTGAATACAGTAAACAGGCAGAAGTCAGAGAAGGAGAGAGAGAGAGAGAGAGAGAGATGCACACCTCGGCCAGAATGGGGAAGATGGCTCTATTTATTTGGTAATCTACTCAGGGAGCACCTGAACTGCTCATCCCATATACAAAACCTCAGGAATTGTTTGAGCAACTTTTAAGAATTGTGCCACTTTCTAAAAGTGCGTGTATTTGCACACTGCCAAAACTTTTCAGTAAAGAACTGTTTACTTATTTCACCAAGCCGGCCTCATCATTGTGTTGCCACGCCCGGTTACCTGCCTTACATACCTTGACCTTTGAAAACCAAAAGCCCCCAACCACAATCGGGCTGGAAACCCCAAATCAGGGTGTGCCCTCAGGGAAACAAATGGAGTGCCCTTCCCTTCACTGTGCACGCGGCCCCTAGGGGAGCAATGAAACGGGATCTACCACCACCATCCAGACTACCACTCCTATCCTCTCCACTTCACACCTTCCCACACTGGGCCGATGTTGCAAAGGGCAGATTTGTATCATCACTTTGCTGCTCTGTTTCTGGTGACATGTAGTGTTTTCACATACAGGTTTTTTAATTAGGTGGCATTTTTTGTCTTTCTGGCTTTGTAACCCCTTAAAGGGGTTCTGCATTTTGTTTAAACTGATGATCTATCCTCTGAATAGATCATCAGCATCTGATCGGCAGGGGTCCGACACCCGGGACCCCCCGCCGATCAGCTGTTTGAGAAGGCAGCAGCGCTCCAGTAGCGCCGCGGCCTTCTCATTGTTTACCGCTGGCCTAGTGACGTCACTACTAGTATCACTGGCTAAGCTCTGTTCACTTAAATGGAGCTTAGCCCCGCCCCTGCTGGAGTGCTGCTGCCTTCTCAAACAGCTGATCGGCGGGGGTCCCCCGCCGATCAGAAGCTGATGATATATCATCAGTTTAAGCAAAGTGCAGAACCCCTTTAATGACCAGGCCTAAGAATTTTTTTTTTTCATTTGCCGCTTTACATTTCAGCAGCCATTACTTTTTTTTATTTTTTTTCCATTGACAATGCTGTCTGAGGCCTTTGTCAATGGAGAAATGTTACTAGTTTTTTACATTGTTCAGGGGTACATATAAATTACATTGTAAATATCATATTTTGCTGTGAAAATATAAAAAAAGTTTCTTTTTATGTAATTTTTCGTTTATTATTTATGCTGTTCATGTTGCACACTAAATAACCTGATAATTAAATTCATAAGGTTATTATGCTTGTGTGGATACCAAATATGTGCAGGTTTTATTTTTATTTAATGTGTGCACATAAACATGTATTTTACACTAAATAATGGCTACTTGTTTAGGTGAGGCTGTGATTTTTTTTTTTTACATTTTTATTACAATATTTATAACATTTTTTAATCCCATTATGGGATTAATATTTTCTAACTTTATTTGACACTTATAATGTATTAGCCTACTCCTATATGCTAATACAATATGTTCTGTGTCAGTCCGACACAGGTTGCTGTTATGACAACACGATTGTGCCCAAACAGCAGGCTCACAGTGTAGGAAGCCCTTGGTGTCGCACTCTGTTCACCAAGTAAGGTAATTGAGGAAAAGTGAATGGGCACTCTTATAGATGGAATCACATAGACTAAATATGCAGTAGATCAATAAAATTATTAAATGGGTAGAGTATAATACTAAGTTAAAAATGTAGAGTATAAATATATATATACACTCACCTAAAGAATTATTGGGAACACCTGTTCTATTTCTCATTAATGCAATTATCTAGTCAACCAATCACATGGCAGTTGCTTCAATGCATTTAGGGGGGTGGTCCTGGTCAAGACAATCTCCTGAACTCCAAACTGAATGTCAGAATGGGAAAGAAAGGTGATTTAAGCAATTTTGAGCGTGGCATGGTTGTTGATGCCAGACGGGCCGGTCTGAGTATTTCACAATCTGCTCAGTTACTGGGATTTTCACGCACAACCATTTCTAGGGTTTACAAAGAATGGTGTGAAAAGGGAAAAACATCCAGTATGCGGCAGTCCTGTGGGCAAAAATGCCTTGTGGATGCTAGAGGTCAGAGGAGAATTGGCCGACTGATTCAAGCTGATAGAAGAGCAACGTTGACTGAAATAACCACTCATTACAATCGAGGTATGCAGCAAAGCATTTGTGAAGCCACAACACGCACAACCTTGAGGCGGATGGGCTACAACAGCAGAAGACCCCACCGGGTACCACTCATCTCCACTACAAATAGGAAAAAGAGGCTACAATTTGCACGAGCTCACCAAAATTGGACTGTTGAAGACTGGAAAAATGTTGCCTGGTCTGATGAGTCTCGATGTCTGTTGAGACATTCAAATGGTAGAGTCCGAATTTGGCGTAAACAGAATGAGAACATGTATCCATCCTATGATGGCTACTTCCAGCAGGATAATGCACCATGTCACAAAGCTCGAATCATTTCAAATTGGTTTCTTGAACATGGCAATGAGTTCACTGTACTAAAATGGCCCCCACAGTCACCAGATCTCAACCCATTAGAGCATCTTTGGGATGTGGTGGAACGGAAGCTTCGTGCCCTGGATGTGCATCCCTCAAATCTCCATCAACTGCAAGATGCTATCCTATCAATATGGGCCAACATTTCTAAAGAATGCTATCAGCACCTTGTTGAATCAATGCCACCTAGAATTAAGGCAGTTCTGAAGGCAAAAGGGGGTCCAACACCGTATTAGTATGGTGTTCCTAATAATTCTTTAGGTGAGTGTGTGTATATATATATATATATAAAGTAGTATAACATATATAAAATATATAGCCAAATAATAGCAACACTGTGATTATTCAGTAAAATATTCCAAGGATGGAAAAATACGGATGTCAGCTGGTAAGCTGTAGAAAAAACCCTGAAATAAAAGTCCCAAGATCAAGGCAGAGCTCGTTCAAGTATTGTATATCATCTCAGATATTATTCCGAGAGATCCATATAGGTAATAGATGTGGTGTCGTGAACAGATTTCTTCTTATCAATATTGCGTGGATGAATTGATACCCAGTTCAAATTGTGACCTATAACAGTGATAGGTATAATTAATATATTCAAAATAAGTGCAAATGAAGAAGAAAAGATGCTAAAAATGAAAAATATATAAAAAAGGTGTATCAAAGATGCAAATTAATGCAAAAAAATGCAGAGATGTATATTATCTCTGGAGTGCGAGCATACTAATGGATGAATAGGTCAAGAAAGGTGATCAGAGTAGCGATGTATAAGCGCTACCAGTTGCAAGAATTGTATCCACGATAATAATACACTTTCAAAAGAGTCTCTCTGCAGAGTGTAGCTTATAGTTGCTGATTACCACATTATCAACTTGGTATTTCCTACTGGCTAATATTTATATATTGTTGCAATCTGAAACCTGAATTCAAAGTGTAATCGCAAGGTTCAATGGCAAAAAATGCAGTTGCAGAAGGTTACTCCAGTACTCACATATACGCAGAGAATGTCCTGTTCGTGGCGTCCCACGTGGAGTGAATGTAGGGCAAGCTTACCTCTGTCTTTTATCTTTAGTGATATCAGATAGAAGGCTGTGATAGTACCTCGCTTAGGATGAATACATTGGGCCAGATTTATCATTACTCTGACAGCTCACTCCACTTTCACATATGGCTAAAGTCAGTTTTAGCCAAGTCAGATTTATGATCGGCCCTTTAAGACTGTAATAAATGTGGTTTGACGGTAGCAGTTTATCTGTCAGTAAGCAGCTTTACAAAAGTCGCATTTTCTATTTAAAAGTCTCATAAGATAAGCATGGTCCTCACTGGAGTGAAATTGCGAATTTTTTGCGACTTTTTTGCGACTTTTTAAATAGTCCCAACAGTAAATCTGTCTAGAGATTAATTTACATCAGAAAACACTCCCACTTTCAGAAAACTGGCGAGCATAGTGCAGAGCAGAAAAAAGTCGCAAATTTGTGCGCAGTTTTAGCGTTTGCGCATTTTTTTGCAACTTTTTCACTCCATTATTCCGACTTGAGCTAATGATAAATCGGGCCCATTATATGTATAGCAGATGCAGTCCGTTATGACTGGTGGTCGGGGCACTGCTGTGTTTCGTTGCTCTTTAGCAATCCCAGAATCGGCTTGTAGTGTGGCCTCCTGTGTGTCTTTGGCGTCCCTCGTGTCTCCAGTGATGCCTGCACGGGTAATGGAGCTGGAGTAGCTTCCTGCTACTTCCTGTAGCGCGCCGATCACTGCTGTTATTACTGGACCTTTTACTTGAAAGCGCTTTCCTTGACATCAGCTAGAAGAGCAATGTTGAATATCTAATTGCCGGTTATGATGATATCAGATCAAATATACGCCAGACGCGTTTCGAAGACTCTGCTGTCTTCTTCCTCAGTGGCTATATTTGATCTGTCTGGCAAACCGGCTCCTATATATATGTCTTCTTAGAGGGCTCTGTAGTAAATCTGGGATGGATTTTATGGTGTAAGATGGGATTCTCATTGAGTTGCGCTTTTATGTGCGTTTTTTCAGCACTGGTGCGTTTTTTACTTATGGGTATCTCTGGCCTCTATAGAGAATCTTCTATAGGTTATTTTAGACCAAACTTATTGCATTATTATTCAAAAAGAGTAAATGTTAGAGAAATATATAAAAAAAATGGTATAGAAGATGTCTCAAAAGGGAAATATGTTTCTATATGATACAATAGAGATAGTGGTATGGGTGTTGATATACATAGACATTGAGTTATGAAGACCTTATGTTTCTCATATATTTACTGAATGTTAATCCCAGGTGTCTTATAGAAAATATAGTCGTATGTTTATAACAGGATGTCTGATTCATATAAAGTATAGGGGTATAGCAAATGATGTTCACAATGCACAGTGATGTTCATAATATGAGTCTATAGGGAAATATACTCTAATACATAGACAGACCAAGTGTATACTTCAAATTCATTGGGAAGTCCAATGAGCAATTTTTGGGGTTTATTTCCCACTGTTACATGCTCATAGTGTTGTGCAGTGTGCGTGTTCTCAGTAGGTGTATTGGGAACTGTCTTGTTTTAATGTGTATCATTCCCAATCCGTCTTGTCATATATTATGACTCCATAAAGTGTTGTGTCCAAGGGAGCTGGGGCCAGCGTAAGTGTATCCCTCAGAACGAAGACAAATGTTATCATATAGTCACATCTAATTTTCATCTGGGATGGATGGAATGCGGCGGATGGAATAGGGATGGAGTGCTGGTAAACAGCCCGACTAAGACCCCTTGTGAGCCGAGGGCATCCACCCCATTATAAGAACCCGAAAAATGTCTAATTCGGCATTTAAGCCTCCTCGTATCAGACTGCCGAAGTCGAATATCCTTCTGGATTCGGCTCTGGACATTCGGGCGATGTGATTACCTCCCCTCCAATGGCGTTCTACTTGTTCAAATGCTGCAAATGTGAGATATTTAGGATTTTGGTTATGAACTAATTTAAAATGTTTGGACAGGGAGTGTTTCTCATATCCTTTTTTTATATTGTTTATATGTTCAACTATTCTAGTCTTGAGGGGTCTTTTGGTTCTACCAATATATTGTTTGGCACATGTACATTCTATGATATAGATTACATTAGAGCTATTACAAGTGAGAAAGTTTTTAATTTCAAAGGAGAACGTATTTTGTGTTGAATTAATATGTGTAGTTTTCCTAAGAAATGATGTGTTTTTGCAATTTATGCAACATTCGCATCTGTGAAACCCACTTCTTTTGAGCCATTTATTGATGGATAAATTATTCTTTGTGGAGCGTTTAATGGAGGGGGCTATTTTCAGACCTAGGTTAGGAGCCTTAGTGTATACTATCTCTGGGAGTGTGGGGATAAAAGGTCCTATGATTTTGTCTTTCTGAATCAGGTGCCAATGTTTTTTTATAATCTGCTAGATTTTTTTGTATTGTGCATTATAAGGTAGTATTATACGGAATCTGTCTTCTTTTTGTTTTTTCTTATCATTAGTCGGATTTGTTATAAAAGAGTATTACACTCACCGGTAATCCGGTTTCCTGGAAGTCTCCATGACACCAAGTCCTGAGATTGACTTCCTTCTGATTGGACAGGAAAAACACAGAGAGGTTAAAAACCCCACCCCTCCTCACAGCACCAGTGTATTTTAACGAAGAACCCCAGGATGAAAGGATAATAGCTAATAGCAGAAAAAAAGGGTGGGATGTATGTGGTGTCATGGAGACTTCCAGGAAACCGGATTACCGGTGAGTGTAATACTCTTTTCCCCAGTCGTCTCCATGACACCAAGTCCTGAGAAATATCAAAGATACTATTAGGGGGGGACAACAGCAGAAAGGACTTTACGTCCAAATCTTAGGTCATCATTGGCAAAAATATCTAATCTGTAGTGTTTCGTAAAAGGTATGGACTCTTTTTCAGGTCGCTGCCCTGCAAATTTGTTGTAATGAGGCTGAAGCTTTTTCCGCCCAGGAGGCTGCCATGCCTCTTGTTGAATGTGCTTTTAGAGAAGCAGGGGTATCTTTCCCTTGGGCTTTATATGCTTCAGAGATGGCGAGTCTTATCCATCTAGAGATGGAACTTTTTGCTGCTTTTTTCCCCTTGTTGGGACCTGAAAACTGGACAAAAAGATTTTTGTCTACTCTCCATTGTCTAGTAACTTCCGGGTATTTTAGGACCGCTCTCCGAACATCTAATGTGTGGTAGGAGATTTCTTGTTCATTTTTTGGATTGTCACAAAACGAAGGAAGAACAATGTCTTGTGGCCTATGGAAGGTCGAAACCACCTTTGGGAGAAATGCCGGATCCAATTTGAGAACTAATTTGTCCTGGAACACTGAAAAAAACGGTTCTTGGATGGACAAGGCCTGTAGCTCACAGACTCTTCTGGCAGATGTTATTGCCACCAGGAAAATAGTTTTGACAGTAAGCCATTTGATGTTGATAGTGTCCAAAGGTTCAAATGGATCAGAGGTTAGGCCTGCCAGTACCGTATTGAGATTCCATGGGGCTACCATGTTTTTAATCGTAGGTCTGATCCTATCTGCTGCCTTAAGGAATCTAGTTATCCAAGGATGCTCTGTTAGCTTGGTATTATATAGGGCTCCTAGAGCAGATACCTGGACCCTAAGGGTATTAGGGGTATCTAGGCCTTCCTGAAGGAATTCCAGTATTAGTGGGATTTTGGCCGTGAACTGGTCGAAGGAGTTTCCTGACCATTCGGCAAATTTCCCCCATATTTTTAAGTACTTGTTGTTCATGCTTTGTTTCCTACTCATGAGTAAAGTGTTCACTACTTTCTTGGATAACCCTAACATTAATAAGTTGGATTCTTCAGAATCCAGGCTGTTAATTTTTGTATTTTTAGCTCTGGGTGAGTAATAGGCCCCTGACTTAGAAGATCCGGCCTCAGCGGTAGAAGGAGAGGGGCTTCTATGCTGAGGGCTTTTAACAGCGAGAACCAACTTCTCTTGGGCCAAGAGGGAGTTATCAGAATTAGCGTGCAATTCTCTTTCAGAAATTTCTGCAGTACTCTGGGGATAAGTGGAAACGGAGGGAACGCGTAAACTAAATTTGTTGACCAATTTTGGTTGAAGGCGTCTACTGCCAGAGGATGATCCCTGGGGTTGAGGGAGAAGAACTGATTTAACTGACGATTCTTCCTGGATGCAAACAGGTCCACTGTCGGTCTGCCCCATTTCTTTGTAATTAGATGGAAGGTTTCCGGGACTAACCTCCATTCTCCAGGGTCTAATGTGTGGCGACTCAGGTAATCGGCATGAATGTTTAAAGACCCCTTCAGGTGTACTGCTGCAAGAGACTGTATGTTCTCCTCTGCCCAGGAGAATATTTTGTTTGCTAGGTCCTGCAGTGGATATCTTGTGCCTCCCTGGTGCTGGATGAAGGCCACTGCTGTAGCATTGTCCGAATATATTAGGACGTGACGACCCACTGACAACCGACTTGTGTGTTTTAGTGCCTCCCAAATTGCCCTCAGTTCTTTGAAATTTGAGGATTGACGTTTTACGTAGTTCTTCCATATTCCCTGGTAGGAGTTTCCCTGGACTACCACTCCCCAACCCTGGAGGCTTGCGTCCGTCGTGATTAATAGGTGTAGTTCTTGTGCCCAAAATATCCCATTCTTTAGGTTGGTTTCGTTGAGCCACCAATTCAGTGACTTTTTTACTTTTGGATCTTTGGATCTAAGAATATTCGTTTCTCTAGAGTCAATTGTGATCTGTTCCACTTGGCTAGAATGAATTTTTGGAGTGGCCTTAGATGAAACTGTGCCCAGGCCACTGCTGGGATGCATGCTGAAAGACTTCCTAATACTTTCATGGCTTGCCGGACGGAACAGAATTTCTCTTTCTTGAAATTCCTCAAAATTATTTGAAGTTTCCTTATTTTTTGACGTGGAAGAAAGGATCTTTGGGAAACTGTTTAAAGTTATACCCAAAAAAATCTTCTGTCTGTCCGGAATTAAATCTGATTTTTCCCAATTGATTATCCAACCTAGGCCCTGTAGATGGTCCAGGACTAACCTGAGATGGATTTCTAGGGTAGCTATGTTGTCTGCCACTACTAACAGGTCGTCCAGGTAAGGGATCACACAGATTGCCTTTTGTCTCAGGTTTGCTATGGCTTCCGCCATTACCTTTGTAAACACTCTTGGGGCTGAAGAGATTCCAAAGGGGAGACACTTGAACTGAAAGTGTTGAATGCGTCCCTTTAGTTCTATCACAAACCTTAGGAACTTTCTTGATGACATGTGTATTGGGACATGATAGTAGGCATCTCTTAGGTCTATAGTGGCCATCACTGCATCCTTTTTCAACAGCTTCACTGCCGACTTTAGGGTTTCCATTTTAAATTTTTGGTATCTCACATATTTGTTTAGGTATTTTAAATTTATTATCACTCTTGATTTCCCGTTTGTTTTTTTTTATAATAAAGAGACGGGAATAGAATCCCATTCCTTAGTGAATATATTGGAAATAGCTCACTAGTCCCACAACCATAAGAGGTGCACAATCTGATGAATTCACCCTTCAAATTGTATAACTGTCAATGTAGGATTGGCACACTCAAAACATGCGGAGCCCCACAGAGTTGAAACAATTTATTATAACTACGTTTGATAAAATACAATAAAATGCATAAAATAAATTAAACAATGGTAGTAGTTTTGTAATATTCAAATCAACTTATTGCAGACAAAGTATCTTGGATGTTCTCAATAGTGGATGAGTCTGCAATAACACACAATAGATGCTTAACTGCAGATCCTGACAACAGGGTGTTGTCTTGCAAATAAAACGCACTCTAGGTCACTACAGTCCATATGTATACAAGTCACAAATATCCAGGAGGTTGCATCAAACTCCGGTTATATTCATATGCAAGAAAAACACACTGAGAGACTCTACATGCAGAAAAGCGCATACAGTGATTTCCTATGCAGGCACTATATTCCTATCTCTGTATATATACAGTTTCTGCAATCCATGCGTTCCAAGGTTGTTATAGGAGTTTTTCATAAGAATTTTCTGCATGCATTTATATTTGTATTTTTCTCAAGAATTCTATTCAGGAGGATCCTCAAAGAAGTTATTCCACACAAAGTCCCGATTGCAATATTCACATATGAACGCTATATTGTTGTTTTGTTATAAATGTAAGTTTGCAACGATAACCCACACTTGTGGGCTTACCTGGCCTTTTTATTCAGCTGGTTTTTTCTGGGTGATTGTCGCTTCTGACTTTAGGCCGGCGTCCCGGTCTTTGCTGTGTCAGCGGCTTAGTATTCCCCAGTGATGACTTTCAGCTGGTTGCAGGCAGGTTAATATAGAGCGTCTTGTTTGAATCCTCGATATCCTCTGGTTTTTAACAGTGCACTGTTATTTCGGGGTTCAAATCCTTCAGGGGTGAAACTCTCGCCAGACGCGTTTCGGGGACACTCTCCCCTTCCTCAGTGGCATCACCCCTATGAGTGAATGGTGGGTTTTTATATCCCTCACGGTCTTGTGTGGAAAAGGATCATGGAAAAAGAAAGGGATCATGGGGAAATGGTATTCTGGAAAAGAAGGAGTATGGATTCTCCCAATATAGGTCTTCCCCTACCATACTTCTTTTTCAATCTTATTCATCCATGATCATTCAAGGATTGATAAATGATATGATTTTCTTAATTTTCAAATATTTTTATGCATGCGTTTTTTTTGTATGCTTTTTTTTGCATGCGTTTTTTTCCATTGATGCGTTTTTTCATGCGTTTTTTTCATTGATGCGTTTTTTTGATATTTGTTTACATTCTTTACTCCTGAAACTGCTGTAAACCATATTTTCTCAGAATAACATTCATAGATAGTTCAAAGTTCATAAATCATAGGATTTTGTTGGTTTTCATACATGCGGTTTTTGGTTGCAGTTATTGTGCGTTTTTTTAAGATTGCGTTTTTTGAACCATTTGTTGCGTTTTTTGAAAAATTGTTGTGTTTTTACTTCGAAATGTACTATACCCCATGTTGCATTAAAATAACATTGATATTTAAAATTGTAGGGCAATTTTAGCAGCTTAAAAATGACCTCAAATTGGGTCGGATGGCGATACATCCGACACGTTCAGGGAAGAGTTAGGGGGCGCACGCCCGTGGCCCAGAGAGAGTCACAGTGCTGATAAACAGCCAAACATGCGACTCTCTGTGGACACACGGGCGGACGACCCTCCGTCTTATAAAAAGCCAAATATTTCAAGCTCTGAGTTTAGTCCCCTTGGCATCATGCTCCCAAAGTCGTATATACGTCTCGATTCCGCTCTCGACATTTTCTCTATGTGATTGCCCCCCCTCCAGTGTGTGTCTATCTTCTCCAGCGCCATAAATGTCAGGCCTGTACAGCTTTTGTTATGTGTCTCTTTAAAGTGTTTAGATAGTGGATTATTTTCGCATCCTTTTGTGATATTGTTGAGATGTTCCGATACTCTCACAGAAAATATGGTTTACAGCAGATTCAGGAGTAAAGAATGTAAACAAATATCAAAAAAACGCATCAATGAAAAAAACGCATGAAAAAACGCATCAATGGAAAAAAAACGCATGCAAAAAAAGCATGAAAAAAAAACGCATGCAAAATATACAGAGATAGGAATATAGTGCCTGCATAGGAAATCACTGTATGCGCTTTTCTGCATGTAGAGTCTCTCAGTGTGTTTTTCTTGCATATGAATATAACCGGAGTTTGATGCAACCTCCTGGATATTTGTGACTTGTATACATATGGACTGTAGTGACCTAGAGTGCGTTTTATTTGCAAGACAACACCCTGTTGTCAGGATCTGCAGTTAAGAATCTATTGTGTGTTATTGCAGACCCATCCACTATTGAGAACATCCAAGATACTTTGTCTGCAATAAGTTGATTCGAATATTACAAAACTACTACCATTGTTTAATTTATTTTATGCATTTTATTGTATTTTATCATATTTTATCAAACGTAGTTATAATAAATTGTTTCAACTCCGTGGGGCTCCGCATGTTTTGAGTGTGCCAATCCTACATTGACAGAATCCCATTCCTATCTGATTTTCTGGGACGGGTTCTATTGCGGCCAAGCTTAATACGTTTTTGATGTCGTCTTTTAAGGTACCAACTTGACATGGGGGAAGAGTAGTGATGACAAATTTCTGTGGAGGGGGAGAAAGTAGTTCTATTATGTAGCCCTCTTCTATAATATTTAGTATCCATGCACTGCTTGTTATGTTCTCCCAAGATTTTTGGAAGGAGCTGAGTCTTCCCCCCCACTGGTATGGCGTCATTGCTTGGTGTTGGAGGTGGAGGTTTCTGCTCTATTTGGGTTGAAGAGGAAATTCCTTCCCCTACCTCCCTTCGCATAGCTCCACCTACCGGTCTTTCCTTTATCTCTCTTATTTTCAGGCTGAAAATATCGGTCACGAAAGGGCTGCCTTTTTTGTTTGTACCTTTCCTCTGGGAAACCCCTTTTTTTATTGGTCGCATTCTCTAGAATTTTATCTAGGTCTTCTCCAAAGACATACTGACCGTGGAAAGGGAGCGGGATTAATTTATTTTTAGACGTGATGTCTCCTGACCATGCTTTAAGCCATAACGCCCGTCTTGCTGTATTGGATAGAACAGCTGTTCGGGCAGACAGTTTAACTGTTTCTGCTGCTGCGTCTGCTAGAAAAGAAGTTGCCATCTTTAACAGAGGCAAGCTCTCCAAAATTTGGTCCCGAGGTGTCTTATTGACTAGATGTATCTCCAACTGTTCTAGCCATAAGTTTAGCGTTCTGGCTACACAAGTTGAGGTGACACCTGGTTTGAGAAGGGCTGCCATTGTCTCCCAGGTCTTTCTTAAGAGACTCTCCGCTTTCCTATCTAGAGGATCTTTCAGCTGTGCTGAGTCCTCAAAGGGTAGAGCCGTATGTTTTGCCACCTTGGCTACTGGTTCGTCCACTTTAGGTATAGTCTCCCAGTCAGTGCAGTCCTCTGGGCTAAACGGGTAGCGCCTTTTAATTCCCCTTGGAATAAAGGATCCCTTGTCTGGTTTCTCCCACTCAGAACGTATCAATTTCTGGACACTATCTGGTACTGGAAAAACTGCTTTTCTCCTTTCTCCTAAACCCCCAAAAATTTCTTGTTGGGTTGATTTAGGCGTTTTTGGCATCTCCATCTGAATGGTAGCCCTAATGGCCCTGATAAGCTCGTCGATGTCTTCTGAATTAAACAAAAAACGTTTTGTATTCACCCTCCTCGTCCGAGGATGCGAGGTGTTTTTGTACCGACTCGGAGTCTGAAACCGCCAGTCCCTCAGAATCCGAATCCACATTAAGTGACCGATTACTGCGGGTGTCTTGAGGAGGAGTAATTATTGGGGGAGTTGGTTCCTTAGTCGATAAGGCCAGCTGAACCTCCTCTTTAACTACTTTCCTAATATCATCAATCAGGCTGGAAGATTCGAATTTGACAACACTGGCCGTACATTCTTTACACAGGGGTTTAGAACCTGTGTTAGACAGACGTTTACAGCAGATACCACATTTCCTATTCTTTTTAGTGGTAGTAGCCGAATCCTTTTCTCCCTGAAAGGTAAGGGAGGAAAGGATGAGCAGACCGAACCAGCAATACATAACATGTGCCTGAGAGCAGGCTACTCACAGTCCCTGGATTTGATGCAGGCTCGGTTCCAGAGCCCGGCGTGAGGGGGGTACTCATCTCGACTCCCGACCGCTTCCAGGGGTGCACCTCGAAAAGAGGAAGCCGCGCTATGCAGGGCGCCATTCTACAGGACCTGTGGTGTTTTATAGTGTCCTACACCTTCCAGGACCTGTAGCGCATGATGATGACGTCAGGACCCTTGCTCCGCCCCCGGCGTCTGACGTCACCCGCCTGCCGGCCGGAAGGGACACATCTCAGTGCCGATCCGCCGTATCTTCATTTTCCCCCCTGCATTAAGCCCTCCTGGGCCGCCGCAGAGGGAATCTTCGCAGGGGGCATACCGTTATGCGCCCGAGCCCAGGCCTAACCGTAGGGAGGAGGGAGAGCTGCCCTGCAGATCCAACCTCGGCCTGAAGGAAAAAGAACCAGGTGAGCCCCTTAGAGCTCCATGAACCTCTACTGCTTCCTATCCTGATGGGACAGGAAAAACACTGGTGATGTGAGGAGGGGATGGGGTTTTTAACCTCTGTGTTTTTCCTGTCCAATCAGAAGGAAGTCAATCTCAGGACTTGGTGTCATGGAGACGACTGGGGAAAAAACTGATTCCTATCCATTTCTCTAACCTTTTGTAGTGCATTTTTAATCAAGCTGTCAGGATAATTTTTGGACTGAAATTGTGTTTTCATTTCGATGGCCTCTTCTTAAAACTTTTCTCCACTTGTACAATTCCTCTTGATTCTGCGGAACTGCCCAAAGGGTATGTTCAGCAACCAAGTGGGTAAATGGCAACTGGAGAAGAGGATAAAGCTGTTCCTTGCCACCGCTTTCTGGTAAGTGTTACATATATATTGGTCTTGTTTAGTAGTAATGAGTTTATCCAAAAATTCTGTACAGTCTTTATTGATGTTAGAGGAAAAGTGGAGATTGTATGAATTATTATTAATTTCTTCTAGAAAGGTATGTGGTTCTCCACTCTGCCAGATGAAGATGACATCGTCTATGTACCGTTGCCAGAGCACCAGATCCGACCCCAGCTTGGGTAAGATGGTCTCCTGTTCCCACCATTGTGCCATGAACAGATTGGCATAGCTGGGGGTGAATTTGGTGCCCATGGCGGTACCCCGGATCTGCAAATAGTAATCTCCCTAAAAAAATAAATAGTTGTCCGTCAATATATGTTTGACGCCTTCTACCAAAAATTATATTTCTTTATCGTTTAAATCACCATGATATTTAAGTTGTGCCCTCATGTTTGCTATACCTTGTTCATGATTGATCGTGGTATAGAGTGATTGTACGTCCAGAGCGCCTATCAGCCAGTGTGGTTCTACTTTCAAATTCTCTAAAACTTGGACGATCTGTGTGGTGTCTTTGATGTAAGAGTGGGTCTTCTTCACTGCTGGTTGGATTAATTGATCAATATATTGGGACAGATTTGATGTCAAAGTAGAACCACACTGGCTGATAGGCACTCTGGACATACAATCACTCTAAACCACGATCAATCATGAACATGGTATAGCAAACATGAGGGCACAACTTAAATATCATGGTGATTTAAACAATAAAGAAATATAATTTTTGGTAGAAGGCGTCAAACATATATGGACGCACAACTATTTCTTTTTTGAGGGAGATTACTATTTGCAGATCCGGGATACCGCCATGGGCACCAGATTCGCCCCCAGCTATGCCAATCTGTTCATGGAACAATGGTGGGAACAGGAGACCATCTTACCCAAGCTGGGGTCGGATCTGGTGCTCTGGCAACGGTACATAGACAATGTCATCTTCATCTGGCAGAGTGGAGAACTACAACTACATACTTTTCTAGAAGAAATTAATAATAATTCATACAATCTCCACTTTTCCTCTAACATCAATAAAGACTATACAGAATTTTTGGATATACTCATTACTACTAAACAAGACCAATATATATCTAACACTTACCAGAAAGCGGTGGCAAGGAACAGCTTTATCCTCTTCAGTTGCCATTTACCCACTTGGTTGCTGAAAATACCCTTTGGGCAGTTCCGCAGAATCAAGAGGAATTATACAAGTGGAGAAAAGTTTGAAGAAGAGGCCATCGAAATGAAAACACAATTTCAGTCCAAAAATTATCCTGACAGCTTGATTGAAAATGCACTACAAAAAGTTAGAGAAATGGATAGGAATCAGTTTTTTATAACAAATCCGACTAATGATAAGAAAAAACAAAAAGAAGACAGATTCCGTATAATACTACCTTATAATGCACAATACAAAAAAATCGAGCAGATTATAAAAAAACATTGGCACCTGATTCAGAAAGACAAAATCATAGGACCTTTTATCCCCACACTCCCAGAGATAGTATACACTAAGGCTCCTAACCTTGGTCTGAAAATTGCCCCCTTCATTAAACGCTCCACAAAGAATAATTTATCCATCAATAAATGGCTCAAAAGAAGTGGGTTTCACAGATGCGAATGTTGCATAAATTGCAAAAACACATCATTTCCTAGGAAAACTACACATATTAATTCAACACAAAATACGTTCTCCTTTGAAATTAAAAACTTTCTCACTTGTAAAGCTCTAATGTCATCTATATCATAGAATGTACATGTGCCAAACAATATATTGGTAGAACCAAAAGACCCCTCAAGACTAGAATAATTGAACATATAAACAATATAAAAAAAGGATATGAGAAACACTCCCTGTCCAAACATTTTAAATTAGTTCATAACCAAAATCCTAAATATCTCACATTTGCAGCATTTGAACAAGTAGAACGCCATTGGAGGGGAGGTAATCACATCGCCCGAATGTCCAGAGCCGAATCCAGAAGGATATTCGACTTCGGCAGTCTGATACGAGGAGCCTTAAATGCCGAATTAGACATTTTTCGGGTTCTTATAATGGGGTGGATGGCCTCGGCTCACAAGGGGTCTTAGTCGGGCTGTTTACCAGCACTCCATCCCTATTCCATCCGCCGCATTCCATCCATCCCAGATGAAAATTAGATGTGACTATATGATAACATTTGTCTTCGTTCTGAGGGATACACTTACGCTGGCCCCAGCTCCCTTGGACACAACACTTTATGGAGTCATAATATATGACAAGACGGATTGGAAATGATACACATTAAAACAAGACAGTTCCCAATACACCTACTGAAAACACGCACACTGCACAACACTATGAGCATGTAACAGTGGGAAATAAACCCCAAAAATTGCTCATTGGACTTCCCAATGAATTTGAAGTATACACTTGGTCTGTCTATGTATTAGAGTATATTCCCCTATAGACTCATATTATGAACATCACTGTGCATTGTGAACATCATTTGCTATACCCCTATACTTTATACGAATCAGACATCCTGTTATAAACATACGACTATATTTTCTATAAGACACCTGGGATTAACATTTAGTAAATATATGAGAAACATAAGGTCTTCATAACTCAATGTCTATGTATATCAACACCCATACCACTATCTCCATTGTATACATTGACTTATGATTTTGCAATAAGAAATACAGCTCTGATCCTACAAGAAAATCATATAGAAACATATTTCTCCTTTTGAGACATCTTCTCTACCATTTTTTTTTATATATTTCTCTAACATTTACTCTTTTTGAATAATAATGCAATGAGTTTGGTCTAAAATAACCTATAGAAGATTCTCTATAGAGGCCAGAGGTACCCATAAGTAAAAAACGCACCAGTGCCAAAAAAACGCACATAAAGCGCAATAAAAGCGCAACTTAATGAGAATCCCATCTTACACCATAAAATCCATCCCAGATTTACTACAGAGCCCTCCAAGAAGACATATATATATATATATATATATATATATAGGAGCCGGTTTGCCAGACAGATCAAATATAGCCACTGAGGAAGAAGACAGCAGAGTCTTCGAAACGCGTCTGGCGTATATTTGATCTGATATCATCATAACCGGCAATTAGATATTCAACATCGCTCTTCTAGCTGATATCAAGGAAAGCGCTTTCAAGTAAAAGGTCCAGTAATAACGGCAGTGATTGGCGCACTACAGGAAGTAGCAGGAAGCTACTCCAGCTCCATTACCCGTGCAGGCATCACTGGAGACACGAGGGACGCCAAAGACACACAGGGGGCCACACTACAAGCCGATTCTGGGATTGCTAAAGAGCAACGAAACACAGCAGTGCCCCGACCACCAGTCATAACGGACTGCATCTGCTATACATATAATGTATTCATGCTAAGCGAGGTACTATCGCAGCCTTCTATCTGAGATCACTAAAGATTAAAGACAGAGGTAAGTTTACCCTACATTCACTCCACGTGGGACGCCACGAACAGGACATTCTCTGCGCATATGTGAGTACTTGTCATGGTCTTACCTTCTTGCTGTTCTCCTTCGTTTGACATGTGCTGGCGGCCATCTTGGTTTCTGGGTTTCTTGTAGCCTTCCACCCTGCGGCTCCTCCTTCCCACTGGGAGGAGCTGGATGCCTAGCTCATATATATAGGAGGTCTGTGGCTTCAGTTCCTTGCTTGGTCCTCTTGTGTACACATGCTTCTAAGACTGCTGCTGCTTCTGGTTCCTGATCCTGGCTTCGTCTACTACCCTGCTGGTTCCTGATCCTGGCTTCGTCTGACTACCCTTCTGGTTCCTGACCTCTGGCTTCGCAAAGACTCTGCTCGGTTTCACCATCCGTTTGGACTTTTGCTTTACAGCTTTATTTTCAATAAAGCCTTCTTATTTTCTCTTATCTCTTGTTGTACGTCTGGTTCATGGTTCCGTGACATTAGGACCAAGCCATGAATTCTGACGGTACAGGGCCATCCTCGCTACCCACGCTGGTTGCCAGACTTGATCAGCAGGATCACCTGTTGGGTCGGTTCGCTGTGGCGTTGCAAACCCTGCTTGAACGCACGGCTCATTTCGCTCCTACTGCCGCTCCGGTTGTTGCGCCAGAGTCTACCCCGACACCTGTTGTTGCGCCTGCGGTGTTTCGGGGTATGACCGGTTCTGCCCCTCTTCCACAGCGCTTTGGGGGAGAGCCAACTCAGTGCCGAGGTTTCCTTAACCAGGTGGGCATTTATTTCGAGTTGCTGCCACATGCCTTTCCTACTGAGAGATCAAAGGTGGGCTTCTTGATCTCGCTGCTCTCGGACAAGGCCTTGGCCTGGGCCAGCCCTTTATGGGAGAACAACAATCCGGTGGTTGCCGAGTTTTCCGGTTTTGTTGCTTCTCTTCGGAAGGTATTCGATGTGCCGGCTCGTGCTGCCTCTGCTGCGAAGCTCCTTATGTCCATCAGACAGGGTTCACGATCCGTAGCTGAATACGCCATTGAGTTTCGTACCCTGGCAGCAGAGGTGGGCTGGAATAATGAGGCTCTGGTCGCTGCTTTCTCTCATGGTCTCTCGGATGCCTTGAAGGATGAGGTTGCAGCTAAGGACCTACCAGTTGAGCTCGAGTCTCTTATTTCATTCCTGATTTTGATTGACACCAGACTCAGGGAGAGACCTTCCTTTAAGGAGAACCTGCGGAGGTCTTCTAACAGATTGGTGCCTACGTTTGCTGTCCCACCCGTGCCTCCCTCTCCTCCCACGCCTCCTGGGGATGACTTGTCTGGGGGTGAACCCATGCAGCTGGGGTTTGCTCGCCTGTCCGAGGGGGAGAGGGCACTCCGGAGACGCGAGGGCCGATGCATGTACTGTGGTCTCGGTGGGCATTTTCGGTTGGCATGTCCGAACCGTCCGGGAAAACGCTCGTACCTGAGATCCTGTCGGGGGCAGATCTTGGGTGGAGTCTCCTCGTCCCCGGTTTCCCGTGTTGACAAACCACTGATCACTGTTGTCCTCTCCTGGGTCGGGGGCTCGGTGACGACCCAGGCGTTGGTGGACTCTGGTGCTGGTGGTTTGTTCATTGATAGTGTGTTCGCTGCCGCCAATTCCATTCCTCTGCAGGCTCGAGGTTCCCCACTGGCTCTTGAGGCGATAGACGGCAGACCCCTTCTGCCGCCACACGTGACTCATGAGACCCTTCCAGTGGGGATAGCCATTGGTGCCATTCACAGAGAGTCGGTCTGTCTCCAGGTTATTTCGTCTCCACACTACTCGGTGGTCTTGGGGTACCCCTGGCTCCAGAAGCATAATCCGACTTTCGATTGGAGATCGGTCGAGATCCTCTCGTGGTCACCGCAGTGTGGGGGCTAGTTGCATCCATGGGCCTGTCAAGTTGCTGTGTACTTCCTCGGACTCTCTGTTGCCTCCTGAATACGAGGAGTACCGGGATGTATTCGATAAGGTGCGCGCGGTTGCCCTACCTCCGCACCGCCCATACGATTGTGCCATAGAGTTACAATCTGGTGCCGTTCCTCCTCGTGGCAAAGTCTATCCACTGTCGGTAGCGGAGAATGAGGCCATGGAGGAGTACGTGAGGGAGGCGCTTTCACGCGGACACATTCGCAAATCCTCGTCCCCGGCAGGGGCTGGATTTTTCTTTGTGAAAAAGAAGGGCGGTGAGTTGAGGCCTTGCATCGATTACAGGGGTCTCAATCGCATCACGATCAAGAACGCTTACCCGATACCCTTGATTTCCGAGCTGTTCGATCGCCTTAAAGGGGCCACGGTCTTTACCAAACTCGACCTGAGGGCGGCATATAACCTGGTAAGGATCAAGGCGGGCGATGAGTGGAAGACCGCGTTTAACACCAGGACCGGTCATTATGAATCCTTGGTTATGCCCTTTGGGTTGTGCAATGCGCCTGCAGTCTTTCAGGAATTCATCAACGATGTTTTCCGTGACCTGTTGCAGCAGTGTGTGGTGGTCTATTTGGATGACATCTTGGTATATTCTGAATCCATGGAGGTCCACATTCTGGATGTCAGACGAGTGTTGCAACGGTTACGAGAGAACAAGCTGTTCGGTAAGCTTGAGAAATGCGAATTTCACCGATCCCAGGTAACCTTCTTAGGTTACATCATTTCCGCTGAGGGGTTCTCCATGGATCCTGAGAAGGTTTCGGCTGTCTTACAGTGGCCCCAGCCCAGTGGTCTTCGTTCCCTGCAGCGCTTTTTGGGCTTCGCCAATTATTATCGGAAGTTCATCAGGGACTTTTCCATGCTGGCCAAGCCTCTCACGGATCTGACCAGGAAGGGCAGTAATTCCCAGGTCTGGCCGCTCGAGGCTATCCGAGCTTTTGAGGCCCTAAAGTCCGCCTTTGTGTCGGCTCCGATTCTGTCGCATCCCAACCCTGGGTTGCCCTTTGTCCTCGAGGTGGACGCGTCTGAGACGGGAGTAGGCGCCCTTCTGTCTCAGCGTAGAACACCAGAGGGTCCTCTGCTTCCTTGTGGGTTTTACTCCCGGAAACTGTCTTCCGCGGAGTGCAACTATCAGATTGGTGACAGGGAGTTATTGGCCATCGTGCAGGCCCTTAAAGAATGGAGGCACTTGCTCGAGGGTTCGGTGGTTCCGGTTCTCATCCTGACGGACCACAAGAATCTGACCTACCTTTCTGAGGCCAAGAGATTGACACCACGTCAGGCCAGATGGGCTCTGTTCTTGTCACGTTTTAATTACGTGGTCTCCTACCTACCCGGTTCCAAGAACATCAGGGCGGATGCCTTATCACGGCAGTACTCCGAGCTGTCCAGGGAGGAGTCGATTCCGACTTCGGTCATACCTCCGAATCAGATCCTGGCCGCCATTCGCACCAGCCTGACCTCTCCCCTGGGTGAGCAGATTTTGGCGGCTCAATCTGGTGCTCCCTCTGGGAGACCCAACGGCAGATGTTTTGTGCCTGAGGAGTTGCGCACTCGGTTGTTGCGTACCTACCATAACTCCAAGACCGCGGGGCATTCTGGAAAGAATCAGCTGTCCTGGGCTGTTTCACGTCTGTTCTGGTGGCCTTCCCTACGTTCCGACATCGCCGCATATGTAGCGGCATGCTCCGTTTGTGCCCAGAGTAAGTCCCCTCGGCACCTTCCGTTGGGCCTTCTGCAACCCATAGCCACCGGGGAGCGCCCATGGTCACACCTGGGGATGGATTTCATTGTGGACCTCCCTGCATCCCGAGGCCATACGGTCATTCTCATGATTGTGGATCGGTTTTCCAAAATGTGCCACTGTGTTCCTCTCAAGAAGTTACCCTCTGCACAAGAGTTGGCCACGATTTTTGCCAGGGAGGTCTTCCGGTTGCACGGTTTGCCCAAGGAGATTGTGTCGGATCGGGGGAGTCAGTTTGTGTCCAGGTTCTGGCGCGCCTTTTGCTCCCAGTTGGGGATTCATCTCTCCTTCTCCTCGGCCTACCACCCTCAGTCCAATGGGGCCGCAGAACGATCCAATCAGGCCTTGGAGCAATTCCTTCGTTGCTATGTCTCCGACCACCAAGACAATTGGGTTGACCTCCTGCCTTGGGCTGAGTTTGCCAGGAACACGGCGGTGAACTCTTCCTCTGGGACGTCTCCCTTCATGGCCAATTATGGGTTCCAACCTGCCGTGTTACCGGAGGTATTCTCTCCCCAGGATATTCCGGCTGTGGAGGATCACCTTTCCGTCCTACGTGCTTCTTGGGTACAGATCCAGAAGTCCCTTGAGGTCTCTGCGCAGCGCCAGAGACTCCAGGCTGATCGCAGACGAGCGCCTGCTCCTTCCTACCAGGTCGGAGACCGTGTATGGTTGTCCACCCGCAACCTCAACCTTCGAGTGCCCACTCCCAAGCTGGCGCCTCGCTTTGTTGGTCCCTTCCGAGTGCTTCGCAGGGTAAACCCGGTAGCCTATGCCCTTGCGCTTCCTCCTGGCATGCGGATCTCCAACGTGTTTCATGTCTCCCTGTTGAAGCCACTGGTGTGTAATCGTTTCACTTCCTCGGTTCCTCGGCCTCGTCCGGTCCAAGTGGGCAATCGTGAGGAATATGAGGTGAGCAATATCCTGGACTCACGCCTGGTCCGCGGTCGGTTGCAGTTTTTGGTCCATTGGCGTGGTTATGGTCCAGAGGAGCGTTCCTGGGTTCCCTCCGCAGATGTCCATGCTCCTGCCTTGCTCCGAGCCTTCCACGCACGCTTCCCTCAGAAACCGTTTTGTGCTCCGCGGAGGAGGGGCCCTTGAGGGGGAGGTACTGTCATGGTCTTACCTTCTTGCTGTTCTCCTTCGTTTGACATGTGCTGGCGGCCATCTTGGTTTCTGGGTTTCTTGTAGCCTTCCACCCTGCGGCTCCTCCTTCCCACTGGGAGGAGCTGGATGCCTAGCTCATATATATAGGAGGTCTGTGGCTTCAGTTCCTTGCTTGGTCCTCTTGTGTACACATGCTTCTAAGACTGCTGCTGCTTCTGGTTCCTGATCCTGGCTTCGTCTACTACCCTGCTGGTTCCTGATCCTGGCTTCGTCTGACTACCCTTCTGGTTCCTGACCTCTGGCTTCGCAAAGACTCTGCTCGGTTTCACCATCCGTTTGGACTTTTGCTTTACAGCTTTATTTTCAATAAAGCCTTCTTATTTTCTCTTATCTCTTGTTGTACGTCTGGTTCATGGTTCCGTGACAGTACTGGAGTAACCTTCTGCAACTGCATTTTTTGCCATTGAACCTTGAGATTACACTTTGAATTCAGGTTTCAGATTGCAACAATATATGAATATTTGCCAATAGGAAATACCAAGTTGATAATGTGGTAATCAGCAACTATGAGCTACACTGCAGAGAGACTCTTTTGAAAGTGTATTATTATCGTGGATACAATTCTTGCAACTGGTAGCGCTTATACATCGCTACTCTGATCACCTTTCTTGACCTATTCATCCATTAGTATGCTCGCACTCCAGAGATAATATACATCTCTGCATTTTTTTTGCATTTATTTGCATCTTTGATACACCTTTTTTATATATTTTTCATTTTTAGCATCTTTTCTTCTTCATTTGTACTTATTTTGAATATATTACGGTAATTATACCTATCACTGTTATAGGTCACAATTTGAACTGGGTATCAATTCATCCACGCAATATTGATAAGAAGAAATCTGTTCACGACACCACATCTATTACCTATATGGATCTCTCGGCATAATATCTGAGATGATATACAATACTTGAACGAACTCTGCCTTGATCTTGGGACTTTTATTTCAGGGTTTTTTCTACAGCTTACCAGCTGTCATCCATATTTTTCCATCCTTGGAATATTTTACTGAATAATCAGTGTTGCTATTATTTGGCTATATATTTTTTGAACATTTATATATTTTATACTACTATATATACACTGCTCAAAAAAATAAAGGGAACACAAAAATAACACATCCTAGATCTGAATTAATTAAATATTCTTCTGAAATACTTTGTTCTTTACATAGTTGAATGTGCTGACAACAAAATCACACAAAAATAAAAAAATGGAAATCAAATTTTTCAACCCATGGAGGTCTGGATTTGGAGTCACACTCAAAATTAAAGTGGAAAAACACACTACAGGCTGATCCAACTTTGATGTAATGTCCTTAAAACAAGTCAAAATGAGGCTCAGTAGTGTGTGTGGCCTCCACGTGCCTGTATGACCTCCCTACAACGCCTGTGCATGCTCCTGATGAGGTGGTGGACGGTCTCCTGAGGGATCTCCTCCCAGACCTGGACTAAAGCATCTGCCAACTCCTGGACAGTCTGTGGTGCAACGTGACGTTGGTGGATAGAGCGAGACATGATGTCCCAGATGTGCTCAATTGGATTCAGGTCTGGGGAACGGGCGGGCCAGTCCATAGCATCAATGCCTTCGTCTTGCAGGAACTGCTGACACACTCCAGCCACATGAGGTCTAGCATTGTCTTGCATTAGGAGGAACCCAGGGCCAACCGCACCAGCATATGGTCTCACAAGGGGTCTGAGGATCTCATCTCGGTACCTAATGGCAGTCAGGCTACCTCTGGCGAGCACATGGAGGGCTGTGCGGCCCTCCAAAGAAATGCCACCCCACACCATTACTGACCCAATGCCAAACCGGTCATGCTGGAGGATGTTGCAGGCAGCAGAACGTTCTCCACGGCGTCTCCAGACTCTGTCACGTCTGTCAC
The DNA here is from genome assembly GCF_905171765.1 of Bufo bufo. Classification (NCBI taxonomy): domain Eukaryota; kingdom Metazoa; phylum Chordata; class Amphibia; order Anura; family Bufonidae; genus Bufo; species Bufo bufo. The sequence continues at coordinate 504,923,223 of NC_053390.1, forward strand.
ATGTGCTCAGTGTGAACCTGCTTTCATCTGTGAAGAGCACAGGGCGCCAGTGGCGAATTTCCCAATCTTGGTGTTCTCTGGCAAATGCCAAACATCCTGCACGGTGTTGGGCTGTAAGCACAACCCCCACCTGTGGACGTCGGGCCCTCATATCACCCTCATGGAGTCTGTTTCTGACCGTTTGAGCAGACACATGCACATTTGTGGCCTGCTGGAGGTCATTTTGCAGGGCTCTGGCAGTGCTCCTCCTGTTCCTCCTTGCACAAAGGCGGAGGTAGCGGTCCTGCTGCTGGGTTGTTGCCCTCCTACGGCCTCCTCCACGTCTCCTGATGTACTGGCCTGTCTCCTGGTAGCGCCTCCATGCTCTGGACACTACGCTGACAGACACAGCAAACCTTCTTGCCACAGCTCGCATTGATGTGCCATCCTGGATAAGCTGCACTACCTGAGCCACTTGTGTGGGTTGTAGACTCCGTCTCATGCTACCACTAGAGTGAAAGCACCGCCAGCATTCAAAAGTGACCAAAACATCAGCCAGGAAGCATAGGAACTGAGAAGTGGTCTGTGGTTACCACCTGCAGAACCATTCCTTTATTGGGGGTGTCTTGCTAATTGCCTATAATTTCCACCTGTTGTCTATCCCATTTGCACAACAGTATGTGAAATTGATTGTCACTCAGTGTTGCTTCCTAAGTGGACAGTTTGATTTCACAGAAGTGTGATTGACTTGGAGTTACATTGTGTTGTTTAAGTGTTCCCTTTATTTTTTTATAGCAGTGTGTGTGTGTATGTATGTGTATATATATATATATATATATATATATATATATATATATACACACATCTTCTCTTATTATATATTATTATATATTATTTATACTCTACATTTTTAACTTAGTATTATACTCTACCCATTTAATAATACATTTTATTGATCTACTGCATATTTAGTCTATGTGATTCCATGCCTTCACAGGAAGGTAAAAAAAAATAATCCACATGCACCAGCAGGGGGAGGAATGATGAAGCAGGGATCCGACTACTCTTTGCTTCATCATTACAGATGAAGCAGAGACAGCTGCCTGAAAGTGGGACATACATCCCCCGTACCAGGAATGCAATCCGGGACTGTCCTGCCAGATGCGGGACTGTTGGGAGGTATGCCAAGTCTCACCTTTGATTCTGCTGTGAAGTTGCAGCCTGCGATAAGAACCCGGGCTGTTTGTAACAGCCAGTTATTAGTGCAGGAGTGCTCCAGCAGTTCTTAATTCCCCTCAACTTGCGCAACACTAAAAGACATCACGGCAGACTGAGTACCTGCACAACCTGCTGTCAAAAGACGGGTTAACAAAACAGCATGCCATACAGTAGATCTTGTTTTTTGTCAGGCATTTCGACAACATCTTCATGCTATGGAGAAAATGCTAGCGGTAAGTACAAAAAAAAACAGCGCAAAAACTGTAGGTGGCCAAAGAAAAACCTCATAAGGTTATTCTGCGGTTTTATTTTTAGTGGTAAAAAATCGCCAGAGCCAAATCTATGTGTGGGGACCCTAAGGCCTCTTTCACGCGAGTTTCCGGATTTCGTCCGGATGGGTTGTGGATGCGTTCAGTGAAAACTGCACGATTTCGTAAGCAAGTTCATTTCAGTTTTGTTTGCTATCGCGTTCAGTTGTTCAGTTTTTATCGCGGGGGTGCAATGCGATTAAATGCGTTTTGCACGCGCATGATAAAAAACTGAATGTTTACAAACAACATCTCTTAGCAACCATCCGTGAAAAACGCATCACATCCGCACTTTCTTGCGGATGCAATGCGATTTTCACGCAGTCCCATTCACTTCTATGGGGCAAGCGTTGCGGGAAAATCGCAGAATATAGAACATGCTGCGATTTTCACTCACCGCACAAGTGATGTTCATGTACACAGCCCCACTGAAATGAATGGGTACGGATTCCGTGAGGGCGCAATGCTTTCGAATGATGCTAAGAGATGTTGTTTGTAAACATTCAGTTATCAGGTGTCATGCTTTATTATGTTACTAGCCCTATTAATTATGTTACTAGCCCATTAATTTTAGCAGTGCTTTTTATATTTTCCAGCATTATTTTCAGGTCCTATTAGATTCAAATGGTGTAAAAAAAAAAATAGAATAACAAAGCTTATACACATCTCACCAATCTCCTGCCGCTGCCATTCTGATGGTGCCCAGGTTTCCGTAGCAGCAGGAAATAGCTGGGAAGGCTGCTCAGCCTATCACTGACTGAGGCAGGTCATAACACTCATATATACACCACACTCTGAACTGTTGCTGTACAGTAACAAAGGATAGGTGAGCCATTTAAAGGGAATTTGTCGCCCTGATTTTGGACTATTATCTACAGTAATACATGACTAGTACTGCAGATAAGGCTACTTTCACACTTGCGTTTAACTTTTCCGGTATTGAGATCTGGCAGAGGATTTCAATACCGGAGAAAAACGCTTCCATTTTGTCCCCATTCATTTTCAACTAAATTGAACAGAACGGAATGCTCCAAAATGCATTCCGTTCCATTTGGTTGCGTTCCATACCAGACAGAAACCCGCTGGATCTGGCACCCATTGACTTTCAATGGTGTTCATACCAGATCCGTCATTGCTATTTTAAAGATAATACAACTGGATCAGTTTATAACGGATGCAGCCAGTTGTATTATCAGAAACCGATGCGTTTTTGCTGATCCCTGCTGGATCTGTGAGATTGTGGAATAGCTCTTCCTGTATAATGCTGTGATCAATTCTAAATATTAAAATGTACAGAGAGGGAGAGGCAGAGGCAGAGGGAGGGGTAGCAGAGGCAGGGGCCACTTTAATACATCTACCAAAAATTTTTTAGACTAAGAGTTGACATACCATCTGAGAAATCCTACCAACCCCAGAGACCAAGTGGCCCAGGAATAATAAACTTATCAGATAAAATCTTATCTAATGTGGAAATGGGGGTCCTTAGTAAGGGCCTTTCCTTTGTCCCCTCCCGACGTTTTGATGAATTCACCTGGGTTTAAGGATCTCCAACTCTTGATTCGGAAATTACGCTGGCACAAATTTTTCAAACATAATGATCAACGAAAATGCCAGGAGTTGGGAATCTCAGTGGGATCTATTGGCAGATGGGAAGCTGCTAAATAGCCTCACAACTAAGAAAGTGGAAGGTGAAGGCCCCTTTATGAATCTAAAACTTAAGAGTAGAAAAATGCCACCAGTTACAGACATCTCATGCCTAGACATGTTTTCACAACTTGTCCTCGAAGATTTGTTTGCCCTTCCAACTTTCCATCAGACACATAATTATGGTAGGGACGAATGGAAAGCAATTACCGCATTACGGGATGACCCAAGGATAATCATCAAACCCTCGGACAAAGGGGGAAACACGGTGGTGATGAACCGGTTGGACTATCTGTCAATGTGTACCCAGATTTTGAAAGACAGAACTAATTATGGCGTTCTGGCATCTAACCCAACCGATTCATTTCTACTATAACTTAGGGACATCATAATAGACACTAGGGCCAAAAAACTAATTTCATCTGAGGAATTCGACTTTCTTCTTCCAACGTCCCCAGTCATGGCCACATTTTATAGTCTACCGAAGGTCCACAAGGGCTTAAAACCCCTTAAGGGTAGACCGATTGTGTCAGGGATTGGGAGCATCGGCCAAAACATCAGTATTTATATAGACCAGACCCTCATGCCCTTGGTTACCTCGCTTACATCATATACGAGGGAAACAATGGATCTGCTTAAGAGGCTGGACGGGGTTACCATCGATGAGAATTCCTTGCTGGCCAGCATTGATGTTGAGGCACTTTACTCCTCAATCCCACATGAAATGGGGTTGCAGGCATACAATACTTTCTCAGCATGCGGGGGCAACAATACCTGGAACACAATTAATTTGTGTTAAGGCTTTTGAAGTACCTGCTTACACATAATTTCTTTCTTTTCAATAAACGGATTTACCACCAGCTCAGGGGTACGGCGATGGGATGTTCATGTGCGCCATCTTACGCTAATTTGCTCCTGGGCTGGTGGGAAGTAGTTTTCAGTGAGGGTATGTCGTCAAGTACCGGGTCCATTATATTGTGGGCCAGGTATATTGACGACGTATTCATCATCTGGAACAATTCGAGATCAGCCTTCACGCAATTTGTGGAGCAACTCAACCAGAATGACCTGGGGCTGAGATTCACGTATGAGGTAGATCAGGATTCACTTCCCTTCCTGGATGTAAGAATTTTTAGAGGACAGGAGGACGAATTGGGGACCACAATATATAGGAAACCCACATCCACCAATTCGGTGTTACATTGGTCCAGTAGTCACCCCACTCCTCTTATGAGAGGGATTCCAGGTGGGCAATATTTGCGGCTATGAGGAGTTTGTAAAACAAGCACAAGACCTAAGGACTAGGTTTCTGACAAGGGGTTATCCAAATAGGACCTTACGTTTGGCCTATCAGAAGGCCAAACAAACACCCTGTACGGAATTACTTACTCCACGGCAAAAAGTGCAGGGAGACCATAAAATTTGTTTCATCACATTTGACGGAATGTCTGGCAAAGTGAGGGATATTCTTAAAAACATTGGTCGATCCTTCTCATGGATCCTGATATCCGTGAGACAGTCCATGACTATCCCCAGATTACATTCAGGAAGGGTCAAAGCTTGCGGGATATCCTTGTGCACAGCCACTACACGGAAGCAGCTGCTACCGGTACCTGGTTAGACCGGAAACCAAACGGCTGCTTTCAGTGTAGTGGCTGTGTGGCATGTGGCACAATTAAGCCCTCCAAAAACTTCATTGGATTTCATTACGTGTCGAAGTCGCGGTGTGATCTATAAGATCACCTGCGAGTGCAAAACAGAATATATTGGTAAAACCAAAAGAGAGCTGCGACGTAGGGTGGGCGAACACCTAAATGATATAACCAACAAGAGAGACACAGTGATATCTAGACATGTGCATGAATGCCATCAAGGTGACCCACGTTGCATCAAAGCGGTTGGCATTGAACTACTGAAGCCACCAGCCCGAGGAGGAGACTGGGACCGGGCTCTACTGCAAAGAGAGACTAGATGGATTTTTCTCCTACGTACAGTCTCACCGACTGGTCTAAATGAACAGATTAATTTTGGTTGTTTTATTTAAATACATTATGTGATTACTGTATTTGTCTCCGAATTGACTATAAACAGCTGGCCTCATATGTGTTCTGAGGGCATTTGTTCCCCAAAAAGGGATAATTAAAGTGTGGGATCCTAATTATCATATTTTCTCCCACAAACTTTTCCCATATAGATTTGATTGGATTTATATATAAATAAATCTATCAGCTTTAGGAGGGCATCCCCCTTTATTATGGGAGCAATTATAGTCTTCACATTTTCCTGAAAAGTTCCTCCCCTTCTCCCCCTTTTTTTATCTTGGGAAGTACGGGGGGGGGGGGGGGGCGTATTTTGTAAGCCATATGCATCTTTGAATGGGAATTATGTTATAATATCTACTGTAATGTTTATATTCCCGAGGGTTCACGGGATGTTGCAGACATCGCCGCCCGATGATCGGAGAGGGCGGGCTTTTTAAACCCGCGACTTTAGGGCAGCAGGGCTGACATCTATAGCCTGGTGCTGTCATCATGCCCTAAAATGCCGGAAGGCAGGAGAATATCGTCTTTTCCACCTACCCTTCACATGACCCTTGACGCTGGCTCCAAATGTTATATTTAGGAATCGGTTTGATTAATGTATCCTCCTTGTTTGTTTTTTCCTACAGATCCGTGCGCGATAAGGGACTGGTGGCCATCTCGGTTAAGAGGCATTCTCGGACACAGAACGGATGCAGGTCAGTAAATCCGTTTACTCATCAAAGTATATTAGTGGCGCCTGAGGCATCAGAGACTAAGTTTAGGCCTGAAAATAGTTAGTTAGTTAAGACTTGTATGTTTGGCAGGCTTTACAGAATTGTTCTGCGGCACAGTATTGCAGGCTCTGCTGTGTGCGCCTTCGGCTAGGTTTGCTCTCTTTTGCGGCACAGCATCGACTTGCAGGCTCTGCTCTGCATGCCATCACGATAGGTCTGTCCAACCGGACAGGGACAGTGACTGTGGGCCTGGGGTATAAGATCTTTGATGCACCTCCACATTGTTGTGTTTATATTACTGTTTTAGTAAAGTTTCTGTTTTGCATAAAGCTGTGTGTTGTCGCTTTCCTCGTCTGTGACTTCACTGTATCCTGGGGGTACAAGGCCAAGGCCAGCTTTCCCCTAACACCATGCCCGCCCCAGTAGAGTACATCCCTGTCGGGGCGCTGCTGCGTCATCTGCCAAAGTATGACGGTAAAAACATGACGTTGCAGGACTGGACTGAAAGGGTGCGGAGCGCAGTTAGAATGTGTAATCTGACCCCCAAGCTGCAGGCAGAGGTTGCGTTGGGAGCTCTAGAGGGTGATGTTAGACGGACAGTGATGGTGAGGCCTGAATCCGAGAGGGACACCGTAGAGAAATAATTCTCCCTGCTGGAGGGAGCATGGAGGGGAGGCGTGCTAAAGTAGTGCAGCTGCGGAGCCACTTCTTCAACCGACCACATCGAGAGGGTGAGATCCTGATGCAGTACTCCAATGCCCTACAGGAGACGCTCAAGGAAATTCAGCGGCGGGACCCAGAGGCCATGGGAGCCTTTCGGGAGGTGGACCGGCTACTAAGAGATCAGTTCATAGTGGGGCTCTCCAACAAGTTCTTACAGGACAAGCTGCAAGAGATGACCCGGACAATGGCCGACATGACATTCTACAGTGTCTACCTAGCTGCCGTGGAGATTGAGGAAGAGCACATGCCTGTGATGGCTAGAGTAGTGAGTAGCACCCATGCTACAGGACATCAGTCTGCATCTGAAGACTCTGATTCCTTAAAGGATGTGGTCCAGGCCCTGCGGAGAGAATTGAAAGAACTACGGCTAGAAGTGTCCCAGATGAAGGCAGGATCGCCCCGGCCTCTGGAAATGACCCCAATGCCCCACGTCGATCCACCCAGCATAACTCAAGTGCGGGGGCACGTCAAAAGAGGGCCCCTCTGTTGGGCTTGTCGACAGTACGGCCAAATAGCCAGAGAGCGCCCGGAACAGATGAAGTCCAGGCCGACGTTAAACTTCCAACTGCCGCAGTAGCTGGGCGTACTGCGGCGGTACTCCAGAAGCTAAGCCCTATACGTGAGGAACATGACCTGTATGCCAGCAGCCCCATTATGGAAGCCGAGTTGGAAGGCCAGAAGGTATACTGCCTAGTTAATACAGGGTCAGAGTGCACCATTATGCCCCTGGAGTTCTTCAAAAGGCACTTCCGGCATATGATGGAGCCCGAAGACGGGAGCGTCATCAGGCTGATGGCTGCCGATAGCAGAGAGATGGACGTCCGAGGCATAGTCTGGATGCGGGTCTGACTGTTTGGGCAAGACGTCGGTAAGAAGGGGGTCGTGCTGGTGGACCATCCGTCCCCGAAAGGAATGGACGTGACCCTAGGTATGAATGTACTGAGGGACCTAGACCATCAACAATATGCCAAAGAAGGGCCAAAGTATTGGCAACGGGCCACCACACACCGGCTGACCCAGAAGGTTTTACAACAGATGGTGAGGAGCTGTAGTCTGCAAAAGAGTAACATGTCCGGCCCATTGGAGACGTGAAGGTGCCGCGGAGGACCCTGGTGAAGATCCCACCTCGAATAGTGATGCTGCCAGTGGGGGCTGGATGACGACTGAATGGACTGGAGGTCCTCATCAAGCCCGCTTATCAAGAGGAAATGCAGACTCGCCCACTGGTAGCCCGGGCTTTTGCCATTGTGAAGGATGGGTGTGTGCCTGTACGCTGCCTCAATGTTGAAGACTGTGAGCTGACCATTCCCAGAAACACCTTGCTGGCCAAATTCTATGTGTCCGAAGGAGATGTCTCTTGACGACGGAGTTTCACGCTACAGCCTAATAAAAGATCTGCCTGGACTTATACTGTGAAGGTTCATCAAAGGGAGACCCCGACAGTGGAGTGGAATGGTCAAGTGATCATGGCCCGGATGGGGGTGGACTGCAGGACTCTGACTCCTGGACAACAGAAGTTGCTGGAAGACACCCTCTGGGAATTTCAAGAGGCATTCTCGCGACATTATGAGGACTTCGGGTGTACCTCCGCCATTGAACACGAAATCCCCACTGGTGATGCGGCACCATTAGGGGAACGTTAACGGCAAATCCCACCTAAAATGTACCAGGAGGTAAAGGATATGGTAGCCAGCATGTTGGGAAACCGAGTGATCCAAGAGAGTCAAAGTCCTTGGGCTGCTCCAGTAGTCTTGGTGTGGAAGAAAGTTGGGAGTCTCCAGTTCTGCGTGGATTATCAGAGGCTGAATGCTCAGACCGGGATACACTTCCGCGGATTGAGGAGTCGTTGTCAGCCCTGAGTCACGCGAAGTTCTTCTCGACTCTTGACCTGGCCAGTGGATATTGCCAGGTACCGGTGGCCAAGAAGAACAAAGCGAAGACGGCTTTCATTCTACCTATGGGACTCTACGAGTTCAACTGGATGCCATTCGGCCTGTCCAATGCCCCGGGAACATTCCAGCAGCTGATGGAACACTGCCTGGGGAATCTTAACTTCGAGTCAGTATTGATATACCTGGACGACATAGTAGTGTTTGGGGCCTCCTTTGAAGATCATCTCCAGAAGCTGCGACAGGTCATAGGACAGCTAAGAGACCATGGGCTCAAGATCAAGCCCAAGAAGTGCCTACTGTTTCGGCAACAGATCGAATATTTGGGACATGTGGTCACCCAGGAGGGGGTAAAGCCAGCCCGCAGCAAGATGAAAGCCGCCCAGAAGTGGTTCCTGCCGCGTAGACCGAGAGAGGTGCGAGCATTCGTGGGAGTGGCCGGCTACTACTGGAGGTTCATACCAAAGTTTGCTCATTTGGTGGGCCCGTTAAATGAATTATTAAGGGGCACTGCAGTGGGCCAAAGAATAGCCCCATCGAGTGGGGATACCGACAACAAGAGGCCTTCAAAGCAGTGAAGGAGGCGCTGACCAGTGCCCTGATTCTAGCTTATGCACGGTTCGACACCCCATTCCTGTTGTACACTAACAGAAGTCTACATGGTCTGGGGGCTGTGTTATCCCAAGTCTAGGATGGACGTGAGAGAGTCATTGCCTATGGCAGCCGGTCTCTGAGATAATCAGAGCGCAACCCTGACAACTACAGCTCCTTTAAATTGGAACTACTGGTGCTGGTGTGGGCCATGACTGAAAGGTTTGCGGAGTACCTGACAGGGGCAGAGGTGACCGTGATGATGGACAAAACCCGTTAGCACATCTGGAGAATGCCAAACTTGGTGCGCTTGAGCAGAGGTGGTTGGCTCGCCTTTCTAAGTACCAATACCGCATCAAGTTTCGGTCAGGTAGGTAGAACAGCAACGCCGACGCACTCTCCCGAGTTCAAGTGGGGTGGCGTCCGAGATGTCCCTGGTGCTGGGAAAGACATTGGCCGATTGAGAGAGAATCCAGAATGGCTGCCCAGACTTGTGGAACGTGAAAGAATGGGTGGGTTAGGGCTAAGATCTGGCCACGGTCAGAAGAGCAAGCCTGTCTGACCCCAGAGGGCCAAAATTTGTTGAGGCAGTGGGATAAGTTGACCGTTACCCAGGGCCTCCTGTCCTGGACCATATACTTACAGTCGGAGCTGCAGTACCGACAACAGATTGTCATCCCCATGTCATTGGGACTGGAAGCCGCCAGGGAAGCCCATGAGAGGGGAGCCCATTTCGAGAGTGACAAAATGTTCCAGTGGCTCCAACGGTTGGTATACTGTCCAGATCTGGCCGACATGGTGGCCGAGGCATGTCTTAAGTGTCGACCCTGCGTCTGAGTAAGAGTGCTGAACAGCGAGCTCCTGTCCAGGCCATCCGGATCTCAGCACCCCTAGAGCTTCTGATGATTGATTATGTGCAGATTGGATACTCTACCTTGGGACACTCGCACTGTCTAGTCATGACAGATCACTTCACAAATTATGCAGTGGCTGTACCCACCAGAGACCAGACAGCAGAGACAGCAGAGACACCCGAACAGCAGGTGTTCGGGTATCCACGGAGAATACATTCAGACCAGGGGGTGTGTTTTCAGGGTACTCTAATGAATGAACTGTACCAGCTGTATGGTATTGAACGTTCTTGTACTACCTCATACCACCCTCAAGGAAACGGGGTGTGCGAACGCTTTAACCGCACCTTGCTCCAGATGCTGCGGACTCTAGAGGATAGCCAAAAGGCTTGGTGGCCCGAATAGCTACCTGAACTGATGTGAGCCTACAATAACAGGGTACACAGTACCACCGGATACTCTCCACATATGCTCATGTTTGGGAGAGCCGGATGGGAGACTGAAGACCTCCACATGCCCGACCCAATGGAGCCACCACCAAGAAGTACTACCACATGGGTGCAAGAGCACCGCCGCCAGCTGAGAACTATTCACAAGGTTCTGGGGGAGCGCCTGGGGAAAGTGGTACACCCCAACACGAGACCAGTGCAGAGGGATGGGTATGCCCCGGGTGATCAGGTGATGGTCAAAGCCAAACAGCCATCTGGGAAGTTGGATAGGCGGTGGGAGGCAGTCCCATACACGGTGAAAAGGAGGGTAGACCCTGCCATTCCAGTCTATGAGGTAGAGCCAGTAGGGACTGGGGGACCCTCACGAAACTTGCACCATAATATGTTGAGACGTTGTAATTTTGACGAACCAGTGTGCGTGGAGGAGATGCCCCCTCATGCTCAGAGTACAGAGCAAAGCCCCTCAGAGGAGGAATGGTGGATTGTCCCTGCCCAGGTACACACAGAGGCCCCGGCTGTGGCAGGTTTGCCACCCAGAGAGAGTGCTGAACAAGTAGTAGCTCCTCCCCTGACAGATATGCCTGATGTCCCCAGTACTTCTGAGCCCGTCACTCTGAGATGGTCAGCGAGGCCCAATGCTGGTGTGCCTCCACAGCGCTATGCACAGGAGGAGTTTGTTAGGGTGGTGGTTGCCAAGGATGACAACCTTTAGTGGGGTGGTATGTGAGATTGTGGAACAGCTCTTCCTGTATAATGCTGTGCATAATTAAACTTTAGGCTTGTAATTTTGCATTTCGGCCACAGGAGGCCGCTGGTTCTCTGTTACAGCTAAATTACTGCTGGATTTAAATATGCAAATTAGAGGATGATGCATGCTGCTGTTGCTGAAAGAAGAACCAGGAAGTGAGAGCTGACATAGTGGAAGGTCTGGATGTGTGAGACAGAATCTGGTGCCATCCTGGTGTCCGAGTGTCCTGGAGTGATCGGGGACGCAGTGGAGGGGGACTAGTCGTTATCCCTCACCTAGATCCAGCCCTTTGCAGGAGGGATTGTTTCAGGAGAACTGATGCAGCGTTTGAACAGAAGTCTACCAAGAAAGGCCGCGTGAGCAATAAGAGACTGGTAGCCATCTCTGTTAAGAGGCATTCTCTGACACAGAATGGACGCAGGTCAGTAAATCCGTTTACTCATCGCAGTATATTAGTGGCGCCTGAAGCATCAGAGACTAAGTTTAGGCCTGAAAATTGTTAGTTAGTTAGTTAAGACTTGTATGTTTTGCAGGCGTTACAGAATTGTTCTGCAGCACAGTATTGACTTGCAGGCTCTGCTGTGTGCGCCTTCGGCTAGGTTTGTTCTCTTTTGCGGCACAGCATCGACTTGCAGGCTTTGCTGTGCACGCCATCACGATAGGTCTGTCCAACCGGCAGTGACTGTGGGCCCGGGGTATAAGATCTTTGGTGCACCTCCACATTGTTCTGTTTATATTACTGTTTTAGTAAAGTTTCTGTTTTGCACAAAGCTGTGTGTTGTCGCTTTCCTCGTCTGTGACTTCGCTGTATCCTGGGGGTCCCTCCCCGGTTCACGGTCTTACAGATCAAGCAAAAATGCAAGTGTGAAAGTAGCCTAAGGAGTCCAGATCACTATATTTTATTTTCCTTCTGCCTCTGATTCCTTTGCTGTCAGCACTCAAAGCTGCACTGAAATACACAGTCTGGACTGTTGTGCTGTTCTAACATAATGGAAAGGACTCATGTGTTCAGCAGTCCTGACAATGTATTTGCACACAGCTCTGAGAGCTGACAGTGGGAAAATAAAAAATAGTGATCTGGACTCCGTATCTGCAGTACTACTCATGTATTACTTGAGATAATAGTCCAAAATCGGGGGGATAGCTCCTCTTTAAACTCAACACTAGCTGTACAATATGATCACATTCAGATATATCTGAGATAATTTCAGCATGTAATACCAAATAGATACAGTCAGGTCCATAAATATTGGGACATCAACACAATTGTAACATTTTTGGCACTATACTCCACTACAATGGATTTGAAATTAAACGAACAAGATGTGCTTTAACTGCAGACTGTCAGCTTTAATTTGAGGGTATTTACATCCAAATCAGGTGAACGGTGTAGGAATTACAACAGTTTGCATATGTGCCTCCCACTTGTTAAGGGACCAAAAGTAATGGGACAGAATAATAATCATAAATCAAACTTTCACTTTTTAATACTTGGTTGAAAATCCTTTGCAGTCAATTATAGCCTGAAGTCTGGAACGCATAGACATCACCAGACGCTGGGTTTCATCCCTGGTGATGCTCTGCCAGGCCTCTACTGCAACTGTCTTCAGTTCCTGCTTGCTCTTGGGGCATTTTCCCTTCAGTTTTGTCTTTAGCAAGAGAAATTCATGCTCAATCAGATTCAGGTCAGGTGATTGACTTGGCCATTGCAAAACATTCCACTTCTTTCCCTTAACCACTTCCCATCTGGGCCATTTGCCCCCTTCCTGACCAGGCCAAATTTAGCAAAACTGACATATCTCACTTTATGTGGTAATAACTTTGGAACGCCTTTATTTATCCAAGTCATTCAGAGATTGTTTTCTCGTGACACATTGTACTTCATGATAATAATAAATTTGAGTCAAAATATTTCACCTTTATTTATGAAAAAATCCCAAATTTAACCAAAAATTTGAAAAATTTGCAATTTTCTAAATTTCAATTTCTCTGCTTTTAAAACAGAAAGTGATACCTCATAAAATATTTATTATTTAACATTCCCCATATGTCTACTTTATGTTGGCATCATTTTGGAAATGTCATTTTATTTTTTTAGGACGTTAGAAGGCTTAGAAGTTTAGAAGCAATTCTTCAAATTTATAAGAAAATTGCCAAAACCCACTTTATAAGGACCAGTTCAGGTCTGAGGTCACTTTGTGGGGCCTACATAGTGGATACCCCCATAAATGACCCCATTGTAGAAACTACACCCCTCAAGGTATTCAAAACCGATTTTACAAACTTTGTTAACCCTTTAGGCGTTCCACAAGAATTAAAGGAAAATGGAGATCAAATTTTTAAATTTCACTTTTTTGGCAGATTTTCCATTTTAATCAATTTTTTTCTTTAACACATCGATGGTTAACAGCCAAACAAAACTCAATATTTATTACCCAGATTCTGCGGTTTACAGAAACACCCCAAATGTGGTCATAAACTGCTGTATGGGCACACGGCAGGGCGCAGAAGAAAAGGAACTCCACATGGTTTTTAGATGCCATGTCCCATTTGAAGCCCCCTGATGCACCCTTACAGTAGAAACTCCCAAGAAGTGACCCCATTTTGGAAACTAGGGGATAAGGTTCCAGTTTTATTAGTACTATTTTTGGGTATATATGATTTTTTGATCATTCATTATAACACTTTATGGGGCAAGGTGACCAAAAAATTGGTTGTTTTAGCACAGTTTCTATTTATTTATTTTTACAGCGTTCACCTGAGGGGTTCAGTCAAGTGACATTTTTATAGAGCAGATCGTTACGGACGTGGCGATACCTAATATGTATACTTTTTCTCATTTATTAAAGTTTTACACAATAATAGCATTTTTGAAACAAAAAAATTATGTTTTAATGTGTCCATGTTCTGAGAGCTATAGTTTTTTTTATTTTTTGAGAGATTTTCTTATGTAGGAGCTCATTTTTTGCGGGATGAGGTGACGGTTTTATTGGTACTATTTTGTGGGACATACGCGTTTTTGATCACTTGGAGTTGCACCTTTTGTGATGCAAGGTGACAAAAATTGCTTGTTTTGACACCGTTTTTTTTTTTTTTTTTTTTTACGGTGTTCACCCGAGGGGTTAGGTCATGTGATATTTTTATAGAGCTGGTTTTTACGGACGCGGCAATACCTAATATGTATACTTTTTTTATTTGTTTCACTTTAACACAATAATAGCATTTTTGAAACCAAAAAAATGATGTTTTAGTGTCTCCATGTTCTAAGAGCTATAGTTTTTTTATTTTTTGAGAGATTTTCTTATGTAGGGGCTCATTTTTTGCGGGATGAGGTGACGGTTTTATTGGTACCATTTTGTGGGACATACGCATTTTTGATCACTTGGTGTTGCACTTTTTGTGATGCAAGGTGACAAAAATTGCTTGTTTTGCCCCAGTTTTTTTTTTTTTTTACGGTGTTCATCCGAGGGGTTAGGTCATGTGATATTTTTATAGAGCTGGTTTTTACGGACGCGGCAATACCTAATATGTATACTTTTTTTATTTGTTTCACTTTAACACAATAATAGCATTTTTGAAACCAAAAAAATGATGTTTTAGTGTCTCCATGTTCTAAGAGCTATAGTTTTTTTATTTTTTGAGAGATTTTCTTATGTAGGGGCTCATTTTTTGCGGGATGAGGTGACGGTTTTATTGGTACCATTTTGTGGGACATACGCATTTTTGATCACTTGGTGTTGCACTTTTTGTGATGCAAGGTGACAAAAATTGCTTGTTTTGCCCCAGTTTTTTTTTTTTTTTACGGTGTTCATCCGAGGGGTTAGGTCATGTGATATTTTTATAGAGCTGGTTTTTACGGACGCGGCAATACCAAATATGTATACTTTTATTTTTTTTTCTATTTTTAATTTTTTTTTTTTCATTCCTTACTTGGGGACTTTTTTTTTTTTACATGTGAAACTTTTTTTTATTTTTTTATTTTCAACCTTTTATTTTTATTTTTTTTATTTTACACTTTTCGTCCCCCATAAGGTCATACAAGACCTCTGGGGGACATTTACTTCACTTTTTTTTTTTTTTTTTCACAGTTGATTTCTCCTGTAACTGGGGCTGACATAGTAGCCCCAGTTACAGGACAAATACACCCCTATAGAGGCTGTACAGCAGCAATCCAGCGCTGTACAACCTCACAGCAGGGCTGATCGAGGTCTCTGAGAGACCTCACACAGCTCCTGCACTCTCCGGTCACGGCGGTCACATGACCGCCGGGCCGGAACAGGAAGCGCACAGCGCTTCCTTCTCTGCAGACACAGCGCTCGGTGAGCGCTGTGTCTGCAGCGATCTAGAAGGCAGGGACACCTGGGCACTGTCCCTGCCTTGTCTTAGGGTTGCCCTGCTGTCACTGACAGCGGGCAACCCGATCAGCAGCTGCATGATTAGCGTGCAGCTGCACTTTCTGAACGGACGTTCTGGAACGTCCGTTCAGAAATAGACGTCCACCCATAGGACGTTTATATCCTATGGGCGGACGTGAAGCGGTTAAAAAACTCTTTGGTTGCTTTTGCAGTATGCTTTGGGTCATTGTCCATCTGCACTGTGAAGCGCCGTCCAATGAGTTCTGAAGCATTTGGCTGTATATGAGCAGATAATATTGCCGGAAACACTTCAGAATTCATCCTGCTGCTTTTGTCAGCAGTCACATGATCAATAAATACAAGAGAACCAGTTCCATTGGCAGCCATACATGCCCACGCCATTACACTACTACCACCATGCTTTACTAATGAGGTGGTATGCTTAGGATCATGAGCAGTTCCTTTCCTTCTCCATACTCTTCTCTTCCCATCACTCTGGTACAAGTTGATCTTGGTCTCATCTGTCCATAGGATGTTGTTCCAGAACTGTGAAGGCTTTTTTAGATGTCGTTTTGCAAACTCTTATCTGGCCTTCCTGTTTTTGAGGCTTCTGGAGAGTGTTCTTGACTGTTGTGAAGGGTGTTTTCTTCACCAGGGAAAGAATTCTTCGGTCATCCACCACAGTTGTTTTCCGTGGTCTTCCGGGTCTTTCGGTGTTGCTAAGCTCACTGGTGCGTTCCTTCTTTATAAGAATATTCCAAACAGTTGTTTTGGCACGCCTAATGTTTTTGCTATTTCTCTGATGGGTTTGTTTTGTTTTTTCAATCTAATGATGGCTTGCTTCACTGATAGTGACAGCTCTTTGGATCTCGTGTGAAGGAAAGACCGGCACTCGCACTGTTGATATATCATGCAAATTTATTCTGTCACATATTACAGCATAGTGACGCCTTGTACTACCCTTGTACCTTATATAGACACAAATGGAAACAAAGTAACTGACGTTTCTACCTTCTACGGAGTATAAGGTAGTAAAAAAAAAAGTCCCAAATGTGATATACATGTTCTGAAAAACAAATTTCGCTATAAAGAAAAAGAAGGGAACAAGATTTCAGACAATCGTATCATATTAAACCACATACATTGTAGTCTCGATTTAGGCCTTTTGGATCCATAGTTTGCAATTGATGGATCCAATATGCCTCTCTTTTCAGCAACAATTTATTTCTATCACCACCGCATCAAGGTATTGGAACACTCTCAATGACCTGATAGCGTAATTGTGATATTGCATGTCCCTTTTGGTGAAAATGATACGGCAGTGGGAGTAGTAAATTCTCCTTTCTAATAGTCGATTTGTGTTTGCTTAATCGATCTTTGATTCTCATGGAAGTTTCTCCCACATACAGCAAACCGCAGGGACATTTAAGAATGTATATAACAAATCGACTATCACAGGTGAAGACTCCTCCTCTTTGGATCTCATCTTGAGAGTTGACAGCAACAGATCCCAAATACAAATAGAACATTTGAAATAAATTCTGGACCTTTTATCTGCTCATTGTAATTGGGATAATGAAGGAATAACGCACACCTGGCCATGGAACAGCTGAGAAGCCAATTGTCCCATTACTTTTGGTCCCTTAACAAGTGGTAGGCACATATGCAAACTGTTGTAATTCCTACACCGTTCACCTGATTTGGATGTAAATACCCTAAAATTAAAGCTGACAGTCTGCAGTTAAAGCACATCTTGTTCATTTCATTTTAAATCCATTGTGGTGGTGTATAGAGCCAAAAATGTTAGAATTGTGTTGATGTTCCAATATTTATGTACCTGACTGTATAAGCTGTATTAGGCCAGTTTCAGATGAGCGTGTTTACTGGGTGAAACACACTCTGTGTGGGAGAGGGAATTCTGTAGTGAACTCTGCTATGGACCACACAACATTATAATTACACTGACCAAAAATATAAATGCAACACTTTCGGTTTTGCTCCGATTTTGCATGAGCTGAACTCAAAGATCTGAAACATTTGCTACATACACAAAATACCCATTACTCTCAAATATTGTTCACAAATCTGTCTAAATCTGTGTTAGTGAGCACTTCTCCTTTGCCGAGATAATCCATCCCACAGGGGTGTCATATCAAGGTGCTGATTAGACAGCATTAATATTGCACAGGTGTGCTTTAGACTGCCCACAATAAAAGACCACTCTGAAATGTGCAGTTTGATCACACAGCACAATGCCACAGATGTTGCAACGTTTGAGCGAGGGTGCGATTGGCATGCTGACTGCAGGAATGTCTACCAGAGCTGTTGCCCATGCAATGAATGTTCATTTCTCTGCCATAAGCCATCTCCAAAGGCGTTTCAGAGGATTTGGCAGTACATCCAACCGACCTCACAACCGCAGACCATGTGTAACCACACCAGCCCAGGACTTCCACATCCAGCATGTTCACCTCCATGATCGTCTGAGACCAGCCACCCGGACAGCTGCAGCAACAATCGGTTTGCATAACCAAAGAATTTCTGCACAAACTGTCAGAAACCATCTCAGCAAAGCTCATCTGTATGCTCGTAGTCCTCATCGGGGTCTGGACCTGACTGCAGTTCGTCGTCGTAACCGACTTGAGTGGGCAAATTCTCACATTCGATGGCATCTGGCATGTTGGAGAGGTGTTCTGTTCACGGATGAGTCCGGGTTTTCACTATTCAGGGTAGATGACAGACAGCGTGTGTGGCGTCGTGTAGGTGAGCGGTTTGCTGACGTCAACGTTGTGGATCATATGGCCCATGCTGGCGGTGGGGTCATGGTATGGGCAGGCGTATGTTATGGACAACGAACACAGATGCATTTTATTGATGGCATTTTGAATGCTCAGAGATACCGTGACGAGATCCTGAGGCCCATTGTTGTGCCATTCATCCACGACCATCACCTCATGTTGCAGCATGATAATGCATGGACCCATATTGCAAGGATCTGTACACAATTCCTGGATACTGAAAACATCCCAGTTCTTGCATGGCCAGCATACTCACCGGACATGTCACACATTGAACATGTTTGGGATGCTCTGGATTGGTGTATATGACAGCGTGTTCCAGTTCCTGCCAATATTCTGCAACTTCGCACAGCTATTGAAGAGGAGTGGACCAACATTCCACAGGCCACAATCAACAACCTGATCAACATCAACGACGGAGATGTGTTGCACTGCGTGAGGCAAATGGTGGCCACACCTGATACCCCACCCAGTAAGGCAAAACTGTGCACATTTCAGAGTGGTCTTTTATTGTGGGCAGTCTATGGCACACCTGTGTAATATTCATGCTGTTTAATCAGCGCCTTGATATGCCACATCTGTTAGGTGGGATAGATTATCTCGGCAAAGGAGAAGTGCTCACTAACACAGATTTAGATAGATTTGTGAACAATATTTGAGAGTAATGGGTCTTTTGTGTATGTAGCAAATGTTTCAGATCTTTGAGTTCAGTTCATGCAAAATGGGAGCAAAACCGAAAGTGTTGCGTTTATATTTTTGGTCAGTGTATTTATAACCTGGTGTCCCTGCCCAACCTCAACTGTGATGATTTGTACTCATATAATACGTCAGTACAAATCATTAGAGTTAAGGCAGAGATATACTGCATTATAAATCATAATATAGTTGTGCAGAGGAGCAGGGTTCACTAAGGGAATTCACGCTCCCACACGGAGAGTGTTTCACTAAACACGCTCATCTGAAACTGCCCTTATTGTCTACATTGGAGGAAAGTTGGAATATATGCGTTTTAGGCCGAATGCACACGGCCGTGTTCCGCGGCCGAGAGCGGTCCGTGGTATGCCAGGCTGGATTCCTGTTCAGAGCAGGAGCGCACGGCGTCATTGGTTTCAATAACGCCGTGCGCTTCATGCCGCCGCTGCACTACAGTAATACACTCGTATAGTGTATTACTGTAGTGCAGCGGCGGCATGAAGCGCACGGCGTCATAGCAACCAATGACGCCGTGCGCTCCTGCTCTAAACAGGAATCCAGCCCGGCATACCACGGACCGCTCTCGGCTGCGGAACACGGCTGTGTGCATTCGGCCTTAGTGGAAGACTATTATAATACATATGTTGCTACAAAGTTACACCGCACCATACATAGTTGAGACTACTAAACACTGGAATTAACAAACCAATGCTATGATAGTTGTGTATGTTTATTGCAGAGTTATACTGTGACCCATTTACCAATAAGCTGTCACAGATATACAACTGTTGTATTAAACCTTGCTGTGGACACAATACTGTGTCATCAATACCACTCTGTGGCAAATTACATATACAGGCAGGCGTGCACGTAGTAGCATAAGTATGTTCCGGCAAGACCCCTACAGTGGACAGAACTATTATGGAAGCACTCACTAGTCTGCAGGAGGCAGGGGGTAGTGAAGCTCTGTGAGCGCTGTACTTACCCCTCCTCCTGCTCGCTCTTCCCGGGGCCCGCGCTGCTGTGTCCTGGCTGCCTGCAGCGTCAGGACGTACAGAGCGCCCTGTGACCTGGCGCTGCAGGCAGTCAGGTGACTGCACTGCAGCGCGGGCCCTGAGAAGAGAGCATGGAGGCCGCAGGACCTGGAGAGGAGCGCTGGAGCAGGAGAGGTAAGTTTATTTATTTATTTTATAGTCTTATCTGAGGTCTGATATGGGGTCTGAAGGATCTGATTAGGGGCCTAAAGGGTCTGATTGGCGTCTAGAGAGGTCTAATGGGGGTCTGGAGAGGTCTATTGGGGGGGTCTGGAGAGGTCTAATGGGGGTCTGGAGGTCTGATTTTATAGTCTGATATGAGGTCTGATATGGGGGTTTGAAGGGTCTGAAGGGTCTGAAGGGCCTAATTGGGGGTCTGATTAGGGGTCTGAAGGGTCTGATTGGGGGTCTACAGAGGTCTATTGGGGGGTCTGGAGAGGTCTAATTGGGGTCTGGAGAGGTCTAATGGGGTTCTGGAGAGGTCTAATGGAGGTCTAATTGGGGGTCTGAAGGTCTAATGGGGGTCTGATTGGGTGTCTGGAAGTCTAATTGGGGTTTGATTAGGGATCTGGAGGTCTAAAGGGGGTCTGATTGGGGGTCTCGAGATCTAATGGGGGTCAGATATGGGGATCTTATCTGAGGTTTTATATTGGGGTGGGGTCTGACATGGAGGTCTGATGGGGGTCTGATCTGAGGTCTAAAATTTGGGTCTGATATGGGGTCTTACAAAGGTCTAAAGGTGATCTGGTCTGAGATGGGGGGGTCTGATCTGTGTTTTGATATGGGGGTCTGATCTGAAAGGTAAGGGTATTTTTTGTATTGGCACACTATCTGTGTGTTACCAGTATTTTCAGGGTAGTATTGGGGAGCACAGCGGTCACAGTATTGGGGTGGCAGGATGGGGTGTTGAGAAGGTGAGGAGTATGATGGGAAAGTAGGAAAGTAAGATGTCTGTTAAACTCTGCAGAGACGAGACACGGCTGAAAGAAGTCACCATGGCAGACTGGTCTGAAAGGAGAAGATGAGGAAAGAGAATATCAGAGGAGACGTCACTGGATGTAAGAGGTACATATCTGGGGCTGTATTTTCCTGTATGTTCTGTAGGGCTGTATGTAATGTTTTCCAAGTATGTCTTTAAAGGTGTTGTCTGCTTTTTTTTTTTCGTACGAGTGCTGCCTTCTCTGCTCTTTTTACCTGCTCACCACTGCAATTGCAGCGGTGAGCAGGTAAACAGAGCATAGATAGCAGCTCTCATATGAGCGCTGCCTTCTCTTCAAACAGCTGATTAGTGGGGGTGCCGGGAGATATTGATGACCTATCTTGAGGATAGGTCATCAATAGTAAAAAGAGGACAACCCCTTTAACAGTAGGACTGGAGGTTTGGTTGAGAATTTTGGCATGGGGGGGTTACATTTTTTCCTGAGGCAGCAGAAAGGCTTGGTGCACCCCTGCCCCTTGCCATAAAGCACTGAGGGAAGAGGGGGAGGGGGGGGCCCAGACTGAACTCTTGCACCAGGGCCCATGAGCCCTTAGCTACGTCCCTGAATCAGAGGTCTAATGTAGTAGTGAAAAGAGCAGAATATAAAATATATATTGGAATGTCCATTTGAAGCTGAACAAATTCCATCTTTCATTTTCCGAAGGAAATGTGAAAAATAAAAGGTGGAATCTGATTGTTTACTATGGGCAACTAAGCCAGTTCTACTTCATACCAGTTTGATAAATCTCCCCCTATATTTTTAGTTAGTCTCAGTGGCTTTGTTACTTTGATATTGCATTAAAGTGGTTGTACAACTCCTCTCTCATGCCTGATAACTATTAGATCGGTGAGAGACCTACTTCTGGAACCCCCACTGATCACGAGAATTGGGACCCCATACCTCTTGCAACCTCCCTGAAATGAAAGGAGTGGCCAGTTGCAAATGCGTGTGTCCACGACATTCATTTCTATGGGAATTCCGGAGGTAACCGAGCGCTCCGGAGTATCTCCGAAACTCCTATAGAAATGAATTGGGTGGCTGCACGCAGAATACTCTCTAGAACTGAACTTGTGCGAGCGGTTCTGGACACAAGTTATCACACAGCATAAGATACACAATTAAAACACATTAGGAAGGAAAGGCAACGATAGTTAAAGGTAGTGCATATTTATTATAATGTAGTAAAGGTTTCTTTTTAATATACTAATGTGTCAAAATTTTCAAGTGTATTTGGAATCAGTATAAGCCCATGTTAATGTCTCTATGCAGCAACCATATTGAAATATAGCCCAAAGTACAGCACACCTGACCCAGAATTAAAGGGCTGCAATAGAGTGTTTTACGGGGCAGAATGCATATTCTGGTGACTTAAATCTGATGGGGTTACCACTTACCTGGTCTTTGTGTGGGTCTCGGTGGCTCAGTGATCTTTAATGCTGTTGTGCTTGTCTTGGCAGTAGTTGTTCTCTTACTTGTGGCTTTAGAAGTAGTTGACTTTGGAGTACTTTTTGTAGGTTTTATTTGAGGCATTGTAGGTCTAGATACTGTTGTTGTCCTTCGCCCAGTGGACATGGGTGGTCGCATGGTGGATGGTCTTGTAGTGGTCATAGGAGTTGTAGGATGCATAGTGGACTTAGGCAAGTTCATACCACTATCTGTAGTTCTCAGTACAGGAGCCACTGTGTCCAGGATCCAATCTTTAAGTTTTGTTACTCTACTATAAACCCCTGGTTTTTTAGCCTGAGCACATCCAATACCCCAACTTACAATGCCAGCCAAAAAGAAAACACCAGGACTTTCTTCACATGCCAGGGGTCCACCAGAATCTCCCTTTGAAATATGAAATGTAAGTCAGTAGAAAAGTTATTGCCATTCAGTTACAGTTTATTTTTGATGTCTGTATTACAGTCTTACCTGACAGGAGTCCACCTTTCCGTCTAGAAATCCGGCACAGATCATGCGGTCTGTTATTGAGAAGTTGTAAAGGACACTGCAAATTTTCTGGTCAATAATACCCACAGAAGCCTTTTGCAGAACCTCGGGTTTAGACACTGCATAAAAGACAATGATCATGATTCATATTCTCAGGGTTTGAAAAACCAGACAGCCATATAATATTCCTATCCCTGCTTTATGAGCATGCCACAAAACACATTTTTTTTCCATAGCATAAATATACAATATGTACAGTGCATTCAGAAAGTCTTCAGACCCTTTCACTTTTTTCCCATTTTGTTTTTTTGTGGTCATGTGCTAAAATTTCCCCATCATTCTGCGCTCAATACTCCATAATGAGAAAGTGAAAACAGAACGTTCGAAATCTTTGCTAATTTATTGAAAAGGAAAAACTTAAATCTTTCATTGACAAAGTATTCAGACCCTTTACTCAGTACTTAAAGGTCAGCAGATTTGTACCTATGAAACTTCCTGACTTGATGCATGTGCACTTGGCAGCTGAAGGTATCTGTGTTGGTATCTGCTTTCTTTGCAACTGCATGTCCTCTGCACTTTAATTGACAGTGCCAGGCGTGATGATGTGTACACTGCCTGGCCCTGTCAATCAAAGTGCAGAGGGTGCAGCAGTTGCAGAGAAAGCAGAGCCCCTGTTGCTTCTAGAGGCTCATTTGCATATATTACAACCTCATTTTTCCCTTGCGTATATTAAAACATCACTTTTCTCAGCAATGCGGGCACATTTGAACATGGAACCAACACAGACACCTTCAGCTGCCAAGTGCAGATATAACAGGTCAGCCAGATCTATAGGCAGAAATCTGCTGACAGATGCCCTTTAACTGAAGCACTTTTGGCAGCAATTACAGCCTCCTGTTTTCTTGGGTATGATGCCACAAGGTTTGCACATCTGGATTTGGGGATTTTCTGTTTGCTAGTCAGGTTGGTTGGGGACATTCGGTAGACAGACATTTTAAGGTCTCTGTTGAGGAAGGGTTGAGACGTATGTATATATATATATATATACACATGCAAACACGTGCATGCAGGTATAATATATATGCATGCATTAACAGCCACATTATAGGATGATGCGCGCAGATGTGCCCAGCATCTGTGTATATCTGCCCTTAGTGGTCCACAGGGGCTCATTGTGGCCCCTGTGGGGAATATGGGCCCCCTAATTGGTATATATATCCCCCTATGTGTCCCCTCATGTATATATACCCCAAAATCATGGCTATTTGGTGTATACATGTGTATGGATGTGCCCCAAGCATCCATATACATGTATATTATATGTGATGTCCCCTGGTTCACCCGAAGCCAGATGTATCAGTGTGAATGTGCCCCAAGCATTCACACTGATGCCATCTGGCTAATTGCATCAATAGAATCTGAGTCCTTTGTAGTAATTATCTCCAGCTCTGCTGGAGATATTCATGCATAATAGGAAGAGGGGAGAAACCTCCCCTCCTTCTATTATGCGCATACCGGCAGCGCGATTACTATCGCGCTTTCCGGAATGCAAAGTGCTGCAGGCGGGAGATCAAAGGCTTCTCCCGCCTGTTAGCAAGTGGCACGGCCCTGCTGTGCGCGTGCAGGGATGCGCGGGCTGGCGCGGTGATGTCATATCACCGCGCCGGCCCACGTGTCTTTGCCCGTGGCGCACGCACAGCACAGCGCATGCGCCGCGGCCCGGTAGTGCGGGCTGCGGGATATAAATATCCGTCAGCCCTGCACTCGGGAGAAGGAACCTGCAGCCCGGACCAGAAGGACCCCCCTAGAGACGAACAACCCCCCTGGAAAATGAGCATAAGTATCATTAACCCCTAACTACCCTATCCCACCAACGAATACCTACCCAATACCTGTAGCCCCCACGGACCTATATACAGTACATACCAAAAGTTTGGACACACCTTCTCATTCAAAGAGTTTTATTTATTTTCATGACTATGAAGGCATCAAAACTATGAATTAACACATGTGGAATTATATACATAACAAACAAGTGTGAAACAACTGAAAATATGTCATATTCTAGGTTCTTCAAAGTAGCCACCTTTTGCTTTGATTACTGCTTTGCACACTCTTGGCATTCTCTTGATGAGCTTCAAGAGGTAGTCCCCTGAAATGGTCTTCCAACAGTTTTGAAGGAGTTCCCAGAGATGCTTAGCACTTGTTGGCCCTTTTGCCTTCACTCTGCGGTCCAGCTCCCCCCAAACCATCTCGATTGGGTTCAGGTCCGGTGACTGTGGAGGCCAGGTCATCTGGCGCAGCACCCCATCACTCTCCTTCATGGTCAAATAGCCCTTACTTTCAGAGTTTTCCCAATTTTTCGGCTGACTGACTGACTGACCTTCATTTCTTAAAGTAATGATGGCCACTCGTTTTTCTTTACTTAGCTGCTTTTTTCTTGCCATAATACAAATTCTAACAGTCTATTCAGTAGGACTATGAGCTGTGTATCCACCTGACTTCTCCTCAACGCAACTGATGGTCCCAACTCCATTTATAAGGCATGAAATCCCACTTATTAAACCTGACAGGGCACACCTGTGAAGTGAAAACCATTTCAGGGGACTACCTCTTGAAGCTCATCAAGAGAATGCCAAGAGTGTGCAAAGCAGTAATCAAAGCAAAAGGTGGCTACTTTGAAGAACCTAGAATATGACATATTTTCAGTTGTTTCACACTTGTTTGTTATGTATATAATTCCACATGTGTTAATTCATAGTTTTGATGCCTTCATAGTCATGAAAATAAAGAAAACTCTTTGAATGAGAAGGTGTGTCCAAACTTTTGGTCTGTACTGTATATACCCCTATTCCCTATACCACCAACCCTCCCTATACCACCAATGATTTAACCTTCACTCCTACCCTTAACCCCTGGACCACCAATCCCCCACCCTAACCCTATAGGAGCACCTCCGCTCCCTATTCTGGGTTAATCCCTGCAACCCTGTGTCTGTGGCCTGCATTTACCCTTGCAGCGCCACTGTAAATCCTTCGTTCTTAGGGATAGTTTTTTAGTCCAGGCTGGGTGGGCTGCTAATGTGTGTGTGTGTAAGTATATTGTATAGTTAGTTTGTGGGTGGAATTTGGGATTGTGTAGTGTAGTTTAGTACTGTATTTTTAGTACTGTATTGTTAGTGCATTGCGTGCGTTGTGTACTGTAGGTGTTAATAAATACTGTGTGTTATTTGTACCTACTGTGTAACGTGTGGTTACTAGCGGTAGTTAGTAAGGCACATGCAGCTAGTTTAGTGATTAGCGTAAGGTAAAGTGAAAGTAGCGTGTTATTAGTTATAAAGGTATAAATAGGCGGAGTCATCGGTAGGCGGCTCCTCCTATTTATGAATATTAATTATTGATATTTGCATAAATATTGGTAATTAATATTCTCCCTTAACAATCTCTCTAAAGATATTTGATTGGGTTCAAGTCAGGGCTATGGTTGGGCTGGGCCACTCAAGGACATTCACAGAGTTGTCCCGAAACCACTCCTGTGTTGTCTTGGCTGTGTGCTTAGGGTCATTGTCTTGTTGGAAGGTAAACTTTTGGCCCAGTCTGAAGTCCAGAGCACTCTGGATAAGGTTTTCATGAAGAATATATCTATACTTTGCCTTATTCAGCTTTTCATTAACTCTGAACAGTCTCCGTTTCCTCGCCACTGAAAAACACCCTCATAGCATGATGCTGCCACCACCATGCTTCACTTTAGTGGTGATATTGGGCAGTGCCTGATTTCTTCCAAACATGATGTTTAGAATTGAGGTTCTTGGTTTCATGAGACCAGAGAATCTTGTTTCTCACAGTCTGAAAGTCCTTTAGGTATTTTTTTGCAAACTCAAGACCTGCTTTCATGTGTCTTACTGAGGAGAAGCTTCTTTCTGGCCACACTTCCATAAAGCCCAGATTAGTGGAATGCTGCAGTGATGGTTAACCTTCTTAAAATATCTCCCATCTGCACAACAGGATCTTTGAAGCTCAACCAGAGTGACCAATGGGTTCTTGATACGCTAAAAATAAAAAATAAACAGCGCAGAGCGCTATATAGAGTTTTACAGTGTGACTCAAAGGAACTATGGGACTGACAGAGCTGTGGGTATTGCTCTCACCTTTATGACCATACCTATTACATACATATACATGCTATAATGGCATTTGAGGGTTACTTGTATGGCTGCTGGTGTGGATTCCACATCATGAATATCTTCCAGACATTAGATTTGTGAGAAGGATGACTGGAGTACAACTCCAAAAAAGGAGCCACTGAATACACTGGTGCAGGATACAAAGGGTTTTTATAAACTTGAAAGTAAAAGGTTCTGAAGACCTTCCGAAAGCACTGTATTTGTCTCATCATCCAAAATGAATACACAGTGGTGAATAATACACAATATAATGGTCTTCCCAAAATTCCTACCATTGCCTTCTTTGATGTTGCCCCATCCTGAAATCATGCACTTCCAACCAGCTGGAAACTTTTGCAGGGCAGAAGGGAGACAGACAGGCTGCACATATTTGTTAAAAGTGAGAGCATTTGACAGTTCTATGACAGCTACATCAAAGTCCAGGGTCAGTGGATTGAATTGAGGATGCTGGATTACTCTCTTTAAGCTGACCTTTACAGCCATTGTGTCAGCTCCACTTAGAGCTGTGGAACCCATGTGAGCAGTAATTTGGTCCAACTTTGTTCTGAAGACAACAAATGCAGATGTAAATCAATACAGTGTAATTGAAAATGTGTGGATTGAAAGCAGACAGCCATTTTTAGTACAAGCCCTCATCTTAACCAACTGTGCTACATAATCAAAATATGTACAAGGATACTCACTGGTTAAAGCAATGAGCGGCAGACACCAACCATCGATCTCCAATTATTGTTGCCCCACAAAAGTGATGTGGGCCCTCCTTTAGGCTTGCTTGCCATGGTACTTCTCCTCTGACAGCATCAAAACCTCCCACTATTTTGTTGGGTTTTGTTAGACCAGGACGGCTGCCGCATTCTGTAACCGTTAGTATTTGTTTATATGAATTGAAAATAATTAGCGTTCTTATATATTTTCATTGCATTCAATTATTACACTGAAAAATCCATTTATCTAATTAAAAATTGAATTTGATATATACTGTATAAACTACAGGGAATAATGAAGTGCCAATACTTTCCACTGTAGAAAGAATCATGTAGCATGTGAAGTGTGAAAACCAACAAATGTACAATTGTGAGATAACAACACAATATATTAGATACAATTTTCCATTGATTGTCCCAGACTACTTTCCACCGTCTTACAATGCATTCTATTGTCACTATATCTTCAAGTATCAAAGGCTGCTGCTGCCTTTCAGTCTGCATGGCTGACTTCTCAAGGAGTAACCTTACAGGCCTCAAGCTCATATTTGTTAGACACCAGATATTCATTTTTTTCCTGTGGACTACATACCTTGAGGTTTAGACGTACTGAGAGGTTTCTGAGTTGGTTTAGCTGGCATGGTACTACTGCCAGGTTTAGCTTTAGTTGTGGAATATTTAGTTAGAGGTCGTGCAGTTGTAACTTTTGGGTTTGTTGTCTTCTTGCTATTACTGGTGGTAGTAATCAAATTTGCATGTGATTCCATTTGTGTCTGTGCTGAAATGACATCCTGGATCCAGTTCCGGACCTTGCTCACTCTCACATAGACCCCAGGTCTTCTAGCTTCAGCACAACCCACTCCCCAGCTGACAATACCCGCCAAAAAGAATCTACCTGATGCCTCCTCGCAAACCAGAGGGCCCCCTGAATCGCCCTGTAAAGACATATTATAATTGGAGATAATATAATGGACTTTGTAATTGACAATAGCTTACAAATGACAATATATATTACATTTTTGCACTAAATGTCCAAACTTTTTATCAATGCAATTTAAAGTATTACTACATATTTAAAGTAGAAATAGAAAGTTTCTATGTTTGTTTAAGTTTTGGTGATTCTACAAAATAGTAATTTTCCCATCCCCAGTTATCTGATGGTAATTCTTGAACTCTCCCTCCCTGGCTGATCTGTCTCCACTGTTCACGGACCGGTGCACATAGGGATCAGGGTTCCAGAGCCGACCCTGCTTGTCTTACAGTCCCATTCACACCTAATCCTGCCATCGTTGGCTGACTATACAAATCAGTTTTTGTGCTTCAACACTAACCGTAACTCTCACATATCCTTTTCCTTTCTCCTATGTCTCATATCATTCACAAACCTCTTGTAATGACTGGCATATTCTTCCTAATACTTAACACTTTCCACCAGAGTCATTGCATTCTAAAATAACGATTTGTGCTAAATGATTGAATAATCTTTTATCTTCTATATAATGTTGTCAGAGTACATTTAATTGAAATTCTTGTTGAATGTGGCTCCCTCCCTTTAACTCACATAAACACACTAACAACTGAATAGTTAAGAATTAGTAATATCTTATGATGTGTCATAATGGCACCTCCAGTTTTTATCATTGCTGAGTAGTGCTTACTCATTGTTGAATTTTTGTTTCTGAGAATGTTTGGCTTGGTTTGAGGTGGCCAACCTGTGGAATTCAATCATTTTCTGGTGAGAGCAGAGACAGGTGCGGTGAGAATGGAGAAATGAGGGATGCAAAACCCAATAACTGCTGGATGGGTCTCAGACCCTGTGGATAAGGCCAGTCTAGGATTGCAG
This sequence comes from Bufo bufo, assembly GCF_905171765.1. NCBI lineage: Eukaryota > Metazoa > Chordata > Amphibia > Anura > Bufonidae > Bufo > Bufo bufo. The sequence goes on from NC_053390.1 coordinate 504,952,900, forward strand.
ACAGTTTTTCAGGATCAATCTGTGATTTGTGGTCACATATCCCATGAAGGGAAGAGAAAATCTCTCAAAGAAGCATTTCTAAAACTTGGCATAAAGCCTATTTCCTCATAGGCATTGCAAGACAGCTCAAACATGCTTCCGATGGGACGTCAAGTCAGGAAAGTAGATCAGAATATCATCCACATAAACCACCATGCAGATGTAGAGTGGATATAAAAAGATCTTATTGATAAACTCCTGGAACAATGCCGGGGTACTGCTAAGGCCAAAGGATATGACCATTACTGGGTTTAAAAGCTGTGATCCATTGGTCATTCTCTTGAATGTTTATAAGCATATCAGAGATCCAATTTGGTGAAGACATTTGCCTCACTGATCTTGTCAGAGGGTTATGATATCAATGGCAGGGGATATTTGTTTTTGATGGTAATCTTGTTCAAACTATGTACAGGATCAAAGAGATCCATCTTTTTTTTTTATTAGCAAAGAAGAATCCAGCTCCAGTGGAGGAGGAAGACTTAGTTGAGAACTAGGTGGGAACTTATCATCTCAATCCAGAGATGATTCCTACTATTTACCGTATTTTTTGCCTTATAAGACACACCGGCCCATAAGACGCACCTAGGTTTTAGAGGAGGACAATAACAAAAAATATTTTCCATTACACCTCAGTCAGAGCAGCAGTCAGACCCCCAATGTTAATCAGACCTCAGCTGAAAGCCCTAATCAAACCCCCAATGTTAATAAGACCCTCAATCAGACCTCATATCGGCCCCCCAATGCCATATATCAGCCCCTCAATGCCATATATATCAGCCCCCCAGCCTCATTTCAGCCCCCAGCCTCATATATCGACCCCAGCCTCATACATCAGCCCCCAAGCCTGATACATCAGCCCCCAGCCTTATATATCAGCCCCCAGCCTCATATGTCAGCCCCCAGCCTCATATGTCAGCCCCCCAGTTTCATATATCAGGCCCCAGCTTCATATATCAGCCCCCAGTCTCATATCAGCCCCTAGCCTCATATCAGCCCTCAGCCATCAGCGCAAATAAAATAAATAAACCACTTACCTCTCCTGCTCCTGGACGCCGCCGCTCCTCACCACCAGCAAATAAAATAAATAAACCACTTACCTCTTCCGCTCTTGGACGCCGCCGCTCCTCACCACCAGGTGGTGAGGAGCGCCTCTCTTCTTCATGCTCCTCGGCTGTCGGCTGTGAAGGCTGCGCACAGCGTGAGGTCACACTGTGCGTGGCCCTGCACAGCTGACAGCAGAGGACCAGGAAGCGGTGAGTACAGAGCTTTCACCGCTTCCCGGTCCTCCGGTACTAATCAGTGCTTCCATAATGGAAGAGCTGATTAGTATTCACCCCATAAGACGCAGGGGCATTTCCCCCAGACTTTTTTTGGGGAAAAATGCATCTTATGGGGCGAAAAATACGGTAACTACATTTTTTATACAAGATGTTCATCGTGTGACTATTCTGAATAAATACAGCAGACTGTCACCAAAAATGTTATCTGCCAGTTAAAACCAGATAGTAGCACATCTCTTTTTTTTCTAATCGCTTTATGGCAGCCCCATGGGCCATAGACACAATGGACAGGAGGGGACCCTATTGACTTACATGGGAGAGTTTTCTAGACATGCTCTGTGACCTGTGAAGAGCTTATTGTATAAGGAAAGAACAGATAAGATTTGACACCTATTGTGAGTGGTGGATCCTGTCTTATCTGTACACAGAGGTGATATCATTACAGGCAGGATTAGAATGATTTAACTGCAGTAAAGCAATCTGTACAAACCAAGAAGTGGCCCTAATTATTAGACATAGCAGCCAGTGCGAAAACGGCAGGATTTTTTATTTTAGTTTAAATATAAAAAGTGACATGAAAAAATTAAAAATAACATCATTAAAAATTTTAAAATATGTTAAACATAAAAAAATGATTCAAACAGCAGGTCATTTTCTGATGACACATTCCCTTAAAATTTTCCCACACAAGGTTCTGTCTCATTGTGTCTCCATATTCCTGTGAATGTTGGAGGATCATGATCCAAAATACACAACTCCAGCTGGCAAACGGTAATTTGAAAGTGTGTGGGGCAGCAGTGTGGCTGTCTAAAGCAACTTGTGGTGATCCACACAAGTCTACAGAAGTGAGCATCGACAAGGACTCTACAAGGAGATTAAAGGGCTTCTGTCACCCCACTAAACTGATTTTTTTTTTTGTGTACTTATAATCCCTATCATGCGATATTGCTATACCTTATGTTATTAATAATTTTCGTTCAGTAGATTTTGCAAAAAACGTACTTTTATAATATGCTAATTACCTTTCTACCAGCAAGTAGGGCGTCTACTTGCTGGTAGCAGCCGCAGAAAACCGCCCCTTCCTTCTGTTGATTGACAGGGCCAGCCGCGATCTCCTCCTCGGCCAGCCCTGTCAGCATTTAAAAAATCGCGCGCCTGTGTTGATTCGGCGCAGGCGCTCTGAGATAAGGAGGCTCGCCTCCTCAGCACTCCCTCAGTGCGCCTGCGCCGATGACGTCTTGGAGAAATGGAGAAATATCCATGGACATGGATCACCATAACAGTTTTGTTATTCTTTAACCCCTTAAGGACTCAGCCCTATTTCACCTTATGGACTTGGCCATTTTTTGCAAATCTGACCAGTGTCACTTTAAGTGCTGATAACTTTAAAACGCTTTGACTTATCCAGGCCGTTCTGAGATTGTTTTTTCGTCACATATTGTACTTCATGACACTGCTAAAATTGGGTCAAAAAAGTTAATTTTTTTGCAGAAAAAAATACCATATTTACCAAAAATTTTGAACAATTTGCAAATTTCAAAGTTTCAGTTTCTCTACTTCTGTAATACATAGTAATACCCCCAAAAATTGTGATGACTTTACATTCCCCATATGTCTACTTCATGTTTGTAGCATTTTGGGAATGATATTTTATTTTTTGGGGATGTTACAAGGCTTAGAAGTTTAGAAGCAAATCTTGAAATTTTTCTGAAATTTACAAAAACCCAATTTTTAGGGACCAGTTCAGGTCTGAAGTCACTTTGCGAGGCTTACATAATAGAAACCACCCAAAAATGACCCCATTCTATAAACTACACCCCTCAAGGTATTCAAAACTGATTTTACAAACTTCGTTAACCCTTTAGGTGTTGCACAAGAGTTATTGGCAAATGGGGATGAAATTTGAGAATTTCATTTTTTTGCCTAATTTTCCATTTTAACCCATTTTTTCCACTAACAAAGCAAGGGTTAACAGCCAAACAAGACTGTATCTTTATTGCCCTGACTCTGCCGTTTACAGAAACACCCCATATGTGGCCGTAAACTGCTGTACGGGCACACGGCAGGGCGTAGAGGGAAAGGTGCGCCGTATGGTTTTTGGAAGCCAGATTTTGCTGGACTGGTTTTTTGACACCATGTCCCATTTGAAGCCCCCCTGATGCACCCCTAGAGTAGAAACTCCATAAAAGTGACCCCATCTAAAAAACTACACCCCTCAAGGTATTCAAAACTGATTTTGCTAACTTTGTTAACCCTTTAGGTGTTGCACAAGATTTAATGGAAAATAGAGATACAATTTTCACTTTTTTGGCAGATTTTCCATTTTAATATTTTTTTTCCAGTTACAAAGCAAGGGTTAACAGCCAAACAAAACTCATTATTTATGGCCCTGATTCTGTAGTTTACAGAAACACCCCATATGTGGTTGTAAACTACTGTACGGGCACATGGCAGGGCGCAGAAGGAAAGGAATGCCATACGGTTTTTGGAAGGCAGATTTAGCTGGACTGGTTATTTTGACACCATGTCCCATTTGAAGCCCCCCTGATGCACCCCTAGAGTAGAAACTCCATAAAAGTGACCCCATTTTAGAAACTACGGAATAGGGTGGCAGTTTTGTTGGTACTAGTTTAGGGTACATATGATTTTTGGTTGCTCTATATTACACTTTTTTGTGCGGCAAGGTAACAAGAAATAGTTTTTTTTGCACTTTTTTATTTTTTGTTATTTACAACATTCATCTGACAGGTTAGAACATGTGATAATTTTATAGAGCAGGTTGTCACGGACGCGGCGATACCTAATATGTATACAATTTTTTTATTTATGTAAGTTTTACACAATGATTTCATTTTTAAAACAAAAAAAATGTTTTAGTGTCTCCATAGTCTAAGAGCCATAGTTTTTTCAGTTTTTGGGCGATTATCTTAAGTAGGGTCTCATTTTTTGCGGGATGAGATGACGGTTTGATTGGCACTATTTTGGGGTGCATATGACTTTTTGATTCGCTTGCTATTACACTTTTTGTGACGTAAGATGACAAAAAATGGCTTTTCTTACACAGTTTTTATTTTTATTTTTTTACGGTGGTCACCTGAGGGGTTAGGTCATGTGATATTTTTATAGAGCCGGTCGATACGGACGCGTCGATACCTAATATGTATACTTTTTTTTATTTATTTAAGTTTTTCAATTTTCTCATAGTTTTTATTTTTTTATTTTTATGGCGTTCACCGTGCGGGGAAAGTAACATGACAGTTTTATAGATCAGATCATTACGGACGCGGCGATACCTAATATGTGTAGTGTATTTATTTTTTTTATTTTTATTCAGTGATAAATGTGTTTTTTTTTTTATCTTAACTTTTTTCACTTTTTTTTTTACATTTTTTTGACCCAGACCCACTTGGTTCTTGAAGATCCAGTGGGTCTGATGTCTGTATAATACAGTACAGTACAATATATATTGTACTGTACTGTATTTTATTTACACTTTGTCTGAACAGATCTCTGCCTTTAGCACAGATCTGTTCAGCACCATGGACAGCAGGATGCCTGAGACGGCGTCCTGTTGCCATGGGAACCTTCCCCGTCTGCTCAGTAGTGATCAGAACTGAGCAGACGGGGAAGGGTAAGGACGGGGGTGTCGGGGGGCTGTCTGGGAGCTCTCTCCCTCTCCCATTGGGGGGCTGCAAAGGCACAGCAGCCCCCCGATGGGAGAGGGTGGGAGCTCCCTGAGCTGTTAACCTTTTCCATACAGCGGTCCGTATGGACCGCTGTATGGAAAGGGTTAAACGGCTGACATCGCATCACCGATGTCAGCCGTTTATACCAGGGTGTCAGCAATGTGCTGGCACCCTGGTATAACCACTAGAAGCCAACGATTATTCAAGGGGAGGCGGGCGGGGGATCGCGATCCCGCCTCCCGCACCTCCCGCACCGCCTGCGACACCCCCCCTGCACCACCCGCCCACATAATATCATTCAGGGGTGCAGGGGGGGTTAATAAAACTTAATTTCGGGCGTTTTAAAGTTTGATCCTATTTTAAACTCATGACTTACCGGTACGTCATGGGTCCTTAAGGACTCGGGACCCATGCCGTACCGATACTTCCTAAGTCCTTAAGGGGTTAACCAACAGAATGCTTTGTGACATTCCCCTGTTAATACTTCTGGAAATGTACGAATAAATTGTTAGTTGGTTGCTGCAAGTCTGTAGGGACTTAACAATTCACAAGGGGAATGGGCAATTTGGCAGATTTCTTGCAGATATTTTTGGAACTAATTTGAAGAAGGTTTGCAGAGTATACATGCTGCAGAAACAACTTTATTCATTGGAAGCGATTTTTCTTTACATAAAAAAGTTGTCTATTTATACATATCCATGAGGAATAACAGATGAACAGCATATGCAGATGAAAGGCTCCTGGTCTGATGGAAAAGACAGAAAATCCAAAGGGTGCTTCTAGAGCTTTGCTCTGTACATAAAAAAGGACTCCATATTTTTAATAAAATTATTTTTACCTCAAAATGAGTACAATGCAATAATAAATTTAAAAAATTGTTCCCAAAGGTGTATATATAGCCTTTACACTATACACTTCCAGACCGGGCCATTTACCCCCTTCCTGACCAGGCCAAATTATGCAAATCTGATGTGTCACTTTATGTGGTAATAACTTTGGAACGCTTTTGTTTATCCAAGGCATTCAGATATTTTTTTCTCGTGACACATTGTACTTCAAGATAATGGTAAATTTTAGTCAATATGTTTTACCTTTATTTATATAAAAAATCCAAGAGTTAACGAAAATATGAAAAAATTCATTGTTTTCTAAATTTGAATCTCTCTGCTTTTAAGACAAATAGTGATACCTCATAAAATATTCATTAAACAACATTACCCATATGTCTACTTTATGTTGGCATAACTTTGGTAATGTAATTTTATTTTTTAGGACGTTAGAAGGTTTAGACCTTCAGAAGCAATTTTTTAAATTTTTAAGAAAATTTCCAAAGTCAGCTTTTTTAAGGACCAGTTCAATTCTGAAGTCACTTTGTGGGGCTTACCTAATAGAACCAACCCATAAATGACCCCATTTAACCCCTTAAGGACACAGCCTTTTTACACCTTAGGACCAGGCCATTTTTTGCAAATCTGACCAGAGTCCCTTTAAGTGCTGATAACTTTAAAACGCTTTGACTTATCCAGGCCGTTCTGAGATTGTTTTTTCGTCACATATTGTACTTCATGACACTGGTAAAATGAAGTCAAAAAATTATTTTTTTTTGCACCAAAAAATACCTAATTTAACAAAAATTTGGAAAAATTTAGCAAATTTCAAAGTTTCAGTTTCTCTACTTCTGTAATACATAGTAATACCCCCAAAAATTGTGATGACTTTACATTCCCCATATGTCTACTTCATGTGTGAATTGTTTTGGGAATGATATTTTATTTTTTGGGGATGTTATAAGGCTTAGAAGTTTAGAAGCAAATCTTGAAATTTTTCAGAAATTTACAAAAACTCAATTTTTAGGGACCAGTTCAGGTCTCAAGTCACTTTGCGAGGCTTACATTATAGAAACCACCCAAAAATGACCCCATCTAAGAAACTACACCCCTCAAGGTATTCAAAACTGATTTTGCATACGTTGTTAACCCTTTAGGTGTTGCACAAGAGTTATTGGCAAATGGGGAGCAAATTTGAGAATTTCATTTTTTTGTCTAATTTTTCATTTTAACCCATTTTTTCCACTAACAAACCAAGGGTTAACAGCCAAACAAGACTGTATCTTTATTGCCCTGACTCTGCCGTTTACAGAAACACCCAATATGTGGCCGTAAACTACTGTACGGCCACACAGCGGGGCGTAGAGGGAAAGGTGCGCCGTATGGTTTTTGGAAGGCTGATTTTTATGGACTGGTTTATTTACACCATGTCCCATTTGAAGCCCCCCTGATGCACCCCTAGAGGAGAAACTCCCTAAAAGTGACCCCATCTAAGAAACTACACCCCTCAAGGTATTCAAAACTGATTTTACATACGTCGTTAACCCTTTAGGTGTTGCACAAGAGTTATTGGCAAATGGCGATGAAATTTGAGAATTTCATTTTGTTGCCTAATTTTCCATTTTAACCCATTTTTTCCACTAACAAAGCAAGGGTTAACAGCCAAACAAGACTGTATCTTTATTGCCCTGACTCTGCTGTTTACAGAAACACCCAATATGTGGCCGTAAACTACTGTACGGGCACACAGCGGGGCGTAGAGTGAAAGGTGCGCCGTTTGGTTTTTGGAGGGCTGATTTTGCTGGACTGTTTTTTTGGCACCATGTCCCATTTGAAGCCCCCCTGATGCACCCCTAGATTATAAACTCCATAAAAGTGACCCCATCTAAGAAACTACACCCCTCAAGGTATTCAAAACAGATTTTACAAACTTTGTTAACCCTTTAGGTGTTGCACAAGATTTAATGGAAAATAGAGATACAATTTCAAAATTTCACTTTTTTGGCAGATTTTCCATTTTAATATTTTTTTTCCAGTTACAAAGCAAGGGTTAACAGCCAAACAAAACTCATTATTTATGGCCCTAATTCTGTAGTTTACAGAAACACCCCATATGTGGTCGTAAACCGCTGTACGGGCACACGGCAGGGCGCAGAAGGAAAGGAACACCATATGGTTTTTGGAAGGCAGGTTTTGCTGGACTGTTTTTTTTTACACCATGTCCCATTTGAAGCCCCCCTGATGCACCCCTAGAGTAGAAACTCCAAAAAAGTGACCCCATTTTAGAAATTACGGGATAGGGTGGCAGTTTTGTTGGTACTAGTTTAGGGTACATATGATTTTTGGTTGCTCTATATTACACTTTTTGTGCGGCAAGGTAACAAGAAATAGCTTTTTTGGCACCGTTTTTTTTTTTGTTATTTACAACATTCATCTGACAGGTTAGATCATGTGGTAATTTTATAGAGCAGGTTGTCACGGACGCGGCGATACCTAATATGTATACAATTTTTTTTATTTATGTAAGTTTTACACAATGATTTCATTTTTAAAACCAAAAAAATGTTTTAGTGTCTCCATAGTCTAAGAGCCATAGTTTTTTCAGTTTTTAGGCTATTATCTTAAGTAGGGTCTCATTTTTTGCGGGATGAGATGACGGTTTGATTGGCATCTATTTTGGGGTGCATATGACTTTTTGATTGCTTGCTATTACACTTTTTGTGACGTAAGATGACAAAAAATGGCTTTTTTTACACCGTTTTTATTTTTATTTTTTTACGGTGGTCATCTGAGGGGTTAGGTCATGTGATATTTTTATAGAGCCGGGCGATACGGACGCGGCGATACCTAATATGTATACTTTTTTTTTATTTATGTAAGTTTTACACAATGATTTCATTTTTGAAACAAAAAAAATGATGTTTTAGTGTCTCCATAGTCTAAGAGCCATAGTTTTTTCAGTTTTTGGGCGATTATCTTGGGTAGGGTATGATTTTTGCGGGATGAGATGACGGTTTGATTGTTACAATTTTGGCGTACATGCGACTTTTTTGATCACTTTTATTACCTTTTTTGGGAAGTAAGGTGGGCAAAATTTCAATTTCATCATAGTTTTTTATTTTTTATTTTTATGGTGTTCACCGTTCGGGTAAAGTAACATGACCGTTTTATAGATCAGGTCGTTACGGACGCGGCGATACCAAACATGTGTAGGGAATTTTATTTTTTTCATTTTTTATCAGTGATAAATGTGTTTTTTGATTTTTACTTTTTTTTTCACTTTTATTCACTTTTTTTTGACCCAGACCCACTTGGTTCTTGAAGATCCAGTGGGTCTGATGTCTGTATAATACAGTACAGAACAATATATATTGTTCTGTACTGTATTTTACTTACACTGAACAGATCTATGCTTTCAGCACAGATCTGTTCAGCACCATGGACAGCAGGACGCCTGAGAGGCGTCCTGTTGCCATGGGAACCTTCCCCGTCTGCTCAGAACTTCGCAGACGGGGAAGGGTAAGGAGGGGATCTCTCGGGGGGCTGTCTGGGGGCTCTCTCCCTCTCCATCGGGGGGCTGCAAAGGCACAGCAGCCCCCCGATGGGAGAGGGAGAGAGCTCCCTGCGCTGTTAACCTTTTCCATACAGCGGTCCGTACGGACCGCTGTATGGAAAGGGTTAAACGGCTGACATCGCATCGCAGATGTCAGCCGTTTATACCAGGGTGCCAGCAATGTGCTGGCACCCTGGTATACCCACTGAACACCAATGAATTTTCAAGGGGAGGCGGGCGGGGGATCGCGATCCCGCCTGCCGCACCGCCCGCCTCCCGCACCGCCCGCACCGCCCGCAACCCTCCCCCTGCACCTCCCACCGGGCTAAAATCGCTCGGGGGTGCAGGGGGAGGGATACAGATCTATTTTAGGAATACTAAAGTTTCTGATCTCCGCGGTCAGGGACCGCGGGGACCAGAAACTGCAGAAATCGCAGCAAACCGCAGGTCTGAATTGACCTGCGGTTTGCCGCGATCGCCGACATGGGGGGGGGTCACGGGACCCCCCCGCGCATTTAGCCTAGGTGCCTGCTCAATGATTTGAGCAGGCACCGGGTTCCGATCACTGCCGGCCGGGCGGCAGTGATCGGAACAACACATGACGTACCGGTACGTCATGTGTCCTTAAGTACCAGGACATCATGACGTACCGGTACGTCATGTGTCCTTAAGAGGTTAAAAAAGAAAACACCCTCAAACTATTCAAAACTGGTTTTAGAAATGTTGTTAACCCTTTAGGTATTCCATAGGAATAAAAGCAAAATAGATGTGAAATTTCACTTTTTTTTGGCAGATTTTCCATTTTAATCAATCTTTTCCTGGAACACATCAAGGGTTAACAACAAAACAAACCTCAATATGTATTATCCTGATTCTGCAAGTTACAGAAACACACTATAGGTGGTCGTATACCGCTGTTTGGGCACACGGCAGGGAAAGGAAGGCAAGGAGCGCCATATGGTTTTTGGAGGGCAGATTTTGCTGGAATGGTCTCTAGGCACCATGTTGCATTTGAAGAGGCCCTGAGGTAACCCCACAGTGAAAACCCCCAAAAAGTGACCACATTTTGTAAACTAGACCACCCAAGGAATTTTTAAGGGGTGTAGCGAGCAATTCACTCAGCAGGTGTTTCATAGAATTTTTAATACTTGGGTGTGAAAATGAAAAATATTTCTTTTTTTACAAGAAAATGGTGCTTTAGGCCCAAACTTTCTTTTTCACAAAAGATAACAGGAGAATATCCCCCCACAATTTGCTACCCATTTTCTCCTGAATACTGTAAGACACCAATTGTGGTCGTATACTGTTATATGGGGATACCCCATGGCTCAGAAGGGAAGGAGCAGCATCTGGATTTTATAACATGGAATTTTCCGTCATGGTTTTTAAGAGCGATAACTTTTTTTATTCTTTGTTGAATGAGCTGCGTGAGGGCTTATTTTGTGCGAGACAAGCTGTAGTTTTTATTGGCACTATTTTAGGGTACATTTGGCTTTTTATCAAATTTTTATTTTTACGTTTTACACAATAAAAACTTTTGTGTTGCCATTTTCTGGCTATAGTCATGTGTGAGGGCTTGTTTTTTGTGCAACGAGGTGACATTTTTGTTTCTACCATTTTGGGGTACATAAGACTTTGATTAATTGATATTCTGTTTTTTGTGCAGTGAGGTGACTAAAAAAGGCTGTTTTGGCATAATTTTTATTTTTACACCATTCACTTGATGGAGTAGATCATGTAATATTTTTGTAGCGCCAATTGTTACGGACCCGGCAATACCAAATATGTCTAGATTATTTTATTTTTACACAATAAGGGCATTTTTAGAAAAAAATTATGTTTTTGTGTTACAATTTTGATAGAGCCATATTTTTTTTTCTGGCTATGGTCTTGTGTGGGGGCTAATTTTTTGCAGGATGAGGTGACATTTTCATTGCTACTATTTTGGGGTACATACGACTTTTTGATTGATTAATATTATGTTTTTTGGGAGGTGAGTGAAGGGTTAAATGGAATTAGCTGTATGATCTGTAGGAAGGACAGGAGGTTGGGTGACATCATATTAGAAGGTGACTATATTTACATTGACCTTCTGTCTGTATAAGGAACTGCTACTATTGTAATGAGAGCTGCAGCTATTCTTGTATGTATGCATGAATGTATATAAGGCCCAGTATGACAAGCAATAAATAGAACTGTTACTGACATCATACTGCATTTGTCACTGACAAGTTCTCCAGACGTCTGTCTTCGGGGACAAAGGAAGGAATCAAGGTGCATTGAGAAGGAAAATACACTTTCAGTGAGCTGACAAAAAAAAAATCAGTTTTGGTGCAAAGTTTATCTATTTATTTTTTTACAGAATTCACCTAATGGGGTAGATCATATCATATTATTTTAGAGCCGGTCGGTGCAGACACAGTGATGCCAAATATGTCTCTTTTTTTTTTTCTTCTATTTTTAAAAAATTTTAAATAACGGATTTGGGTGGATTTCTTTTTTTTTTTTCAAAACACTTTATTTTTATTTTTTATTTTTTATTTTTTTACCCTTTGTGTCCCCCATAAGGTCATACAAGACCTCTGGGGGACATTGAACTTCTTTTTTTTTTTTTTTACTATTGATTTGTCCTGTAACTGGGGCTGACATAGTTACAGTTACAGTGGAAATACACCCCCCAGAGAGGCTGTACAGCATACTATACTATACAGCCTCAGTGCAGGGCTGATCGTGGTCTATGGAAGTCCCGTCAGCTCCTACACACTTCCGACGCCCCGGTGGTCACATGATCACCGGGCCGGGACAGGAAGCGACAGATGCTAATAGAAGGCAGGGACACCCACAATTAGCGTGCAGCTGCCATCTCTGAAAAGACGTTCCAGAACGTCAATTTAGAGATAACCCCGACCACCCAGGACGTTTATAGTCAATGGGCGGTCAGGAAGTGGTTTAAAGAACATATGTCACCAGATTTCCGAATACAAACAGCATACATACCCGTAATTATTTCATTAACAGATCTCTTAGACCTGATGAGATTGGAACCATGTAAGAATGGTTGTTATAATCATTTTTGAAAATTTTCCAACCTGGTATTCAAATGAGCAGTTTATGAGACCAGCTAGGGAGTGAGATAGCTCAATAAGTCCAGTGTATTCATAAATTAAACTCAACCCGTCCACTTAGCTTCTTTCAGCGCCCCAAGTCCCCTGCTGCTGTAATCCTACACTGCTCAATACAAGCTGGACTCAGAAAATGCTCATTTTATTATCTAGCCAGAAAACTTTCTGAAAGGATTATACAGCCATCCTGACATGCTTAATGTTTCATAGAGGCATGGGAGTACATAGCTTGTAAATAGAATGTTATACCTTAGGTCTCATGCACACGACCGTATATATTTTGCGGTTCGCAAAAATCGGATCTGCAAAAAATACGAATGACATCCGTGTGCATTCCGTATTTTGCTGAACAGCTGGCCCTTAATAGAACAGTACTATCCTTGTCCATAATTTTTTTGGGGGAACGGAAATACGGAAACGGAATGCACACAGAGTACCTTTTTTTACGGACCCATTGAAATTAATGGTTCCGTATATGATCCGCAAAAAAAACGGAATGGACACTGAATGAAAATATGTTTGTGTGCATGAGGCCTTAACTGAAGTCAAAGTTTTTGGATTTACTAATCACATAATGTTCTCTTACCTGGCATGAATCAATTTTGCCCTCCAGATAACCTGCACAAACCATCCTGTCTGTGACCACATTGCTGTATAAGCTATTGCAGAGTGTTTGATCTATGAGGGCAACTGTAGCTTTTTGCAACACTTCAGGTTTCACCACTGAAATTAGAAATAAAATTGCACTGTATACTCATTTTACTCCCACATTCAGATTTGTTATAAGCTCAATGTTTATTAATAGACACAATAGAGTTTATAATTGGAAAATCTTCAAATGATAAAATTTTACATTTGACAGTGTAAAAACTAGGGTCCTGGAATACACACTATTGATACACTATGTGAAAATGTTCCTTACGGGTACTTATGGTTTTGGTATCAGGAATTGTGCTCGTCAGCAAATATTGAATTAAAACAAAGCTACGTTATTCAGTCATACAAATGAAAAATAAATTAAAAAAATATCTCCTATTAAACTTCTAGTCACTTAAGGCTGAATTTACATCAGCGTTCAGCTTTTCCGTTCTCCTGCTCCGTTATAGGAACAGAAAAATGGAAAGGACGGATTCGGCACATAACTGAGCTGAGCGGAGCCTATGGATCCCATAGACTATAATGGGGTCCGTTAGGTTTCCGCTCAGAGGAAGGTTTTTGAAGTCGAGACAAAAATTGTGCATGCAGGACTTATACACAACTCTGAGCGGAAACCTAATGGACCCTATTATAGTCTATGGGGTCCATAGGCTCCATTCGGCTCCGTTATGTGCCGTTCTCCTGTTCCTATAACAGAACAAGAAAACAGAAAGGGTGAACGCTGATGTGAACTCAGCCAAGGGGAAATCGAGCACTTCATAATGAAGATGCCAGCAACAGCGGCGCACATGGTGGGCGACTTCCAAACAGAAACATCCTGCTGCCTTAGAAGGTGAAGATTCAGAGGCAGAGGCCGACAGCGAATTGGAAGATTTGTCGAACAGAGAGGACCAGAGAATTTCCAGATCATTTCTCAAGAACCTGCTGGCACAATCACCGGAGCCTCTGGTATGTGAATGAAGGACATTAAGCAAGACTTTCGCCAAATGCACTCCAGAATGGAGGCCCTTCAGACCACTCAGGTGTCAGTTATTGATTTTAATACAGTGGTCACACATAATATGAATAACTGTGAAGCGCACGTGAATCACTTATATTCCCTAGTAGAAGACCAAGATAATCGGGGGCGCAGGAACAACTTGCGGCTTAAAGGCCTCCCCGATCTGACGCTCCAGAAGCACTGGCACAGTCTTTTACCTTCATATTCTCTGACCTGTTCGGCCAAGATATGCAGCAGCCCACTACGTGTGTGTGGGCACTGCTTAAAAGCACTTTTTACCTTGTCAACAGTACTATGTTGTATTGTATGATTTTGTATGTATGTATCTGCAAAATCCCTGTTACCAGGCAGATTAGGTGTAATTTATACATCCCACCACTAGATGGGGATAAAACTTAGGTCTTATATATACCTAGTTCAGGTCTAGTGAAGCAGATGATCAGTTGAGGACAGGTTCAGGTTCGGTGAGGACAGAGACAGGTCAGTGTGGAGATCAGTAAGTAGACTGATGCTGAGAGAGTGAAAAGGTGCAGATCTAGCACTTCAGCTCTGAGGAAAAGTTTTAGTCCAGCAAGGGACAAAAGGACAGACTTATATACATCCAAAGGATAAAAGCCGCAAACCAGGCGTAAAGGACCTTTGGGATATTCAGGTGAAGGATACCATAGCCTCCGGTAACCTCACCAACATTGCACTGATATTGAAAATAACCCACTGCCCCAACCTAAAACCTGAAAAGCCTAGAAACAGTGGATTTGCAGAATTAACTCTGTACCATCAAGAGACTGCATTTTTGTACTGCTGCAACCAAAGTCACCAAAAGTAAAAGTTGTGAGTTGCAGCTTACCACTGTCTATCTCCATATTACTACTAATGGTTGTACCACCATTAACGGTACTGGCGTCAAGGGACTCAGCCGCAACAAGCACCCTAAGCACCCCTAACATCAAGGCCACCTCAACCACCATCTTGGCTGATGCTTCCTACCACAGAGCATGCTCCGGAGGATTTCGTGCTGTCCACCTCAACACTGTGCTGCCAGCCCAGGGAGGCTTTCTGCTAACCGTGAGTAAACTGATGAACTGTGTGTTATAATTTGGCCCCTCATCGGTCCACCGTGCACCTCACGTGTTGCCCCTGCGACTGGCTGGCTGCAGATACAGGGGACCTAACCATAGACCGGGCACATAGAGCACTGAGGCCTTTTCCAAAACACCATGACCTGTGGTGGGATTCTTCTAACGCTAGTGTGAAAGTACCCTAAGACTACTATATGTTTCTTTAATGTTAAGGGAATGAACGCACCGTCAAAGAGGAGTCAAGTGTGCAGGTTCCTGCACAAAAACGAGGTGGGAATAGAAACACACTTTAGGCTGGGTTCACACGGACGTCACGTTTTGGCTCAGGATGTGTCCCGGGTGCATTGCAGCAAACCTGCGCGAGTAGGTACCCAATTGCAGTCAGTTTTGACTGCGATTGCGTTCCGTTGTTCAGTTTTTATCGCGCGGGTGCAATGCGTTTTGCACGCGCGTGATAAAAAACTGAATGTGGTACACAGACCCGAACTTCTTCACTGAAGTTCAGGTTTGGGTTCAAGGTTGTGTAGATGTAATTATTTTCCCTTATAACATGGTTATAAGGGAAAATAATAGCATTCTTTAATACAGAATGCTTAGTAGAAGGTCAATTGAGGGTTAAAAAATAAAATTAACTCACCTCCTCCAATTGATCGCATAGCTGCCGGTCTCCTGCTCTTTCTTCAGGACCTGTGGTGACGACACTGAGCTCATCACATGGTCCAATCACACGGTCCATCACCACGGTGATGGACCATGTGATGTGACGTCACCACAGGTCCTTTAGCCGGCAGCTCATGAATAAAGACGTAAGAAGAGATCGGCAACTACACGATCAAGAGGAGGAGGTGAGTTAATTTTATTTATTTACAGAGATGTAATCTGCTGCATGGTGAGCTACCAAACTAAAGAGAAGATATTCTCTGCCTCCCGTTCTGCTGCTTTCATAGAATATGCTGGCTCCACTGTCACCATTTATCAGGATTTATCCCCCATGACTCTGCGTAAACAGAACCATCTATGGCCATTTCCGGACATTCTAAGGAGCAGGAAAATAACGTATCGATGGCTGCACTCCTTTTGGTTGTTGATTGATACACCGGGCCTTAAAGTCGTGATTAAAGCCCACGCTGACTTGCAGCGCATCTACGAGGTCCTGGAGATTGAAGCCTTAGATATCTCAGACTAGAGCTCAGCTCAAAATATTGCACCCCTACCTCCACTACCATTGGACCCATGTGACATTGGCTAAACATCAGTGAATGAAAGCCACCGTCCAAAGGATGACTCCACAGAAGCTTCAGCCAGTCCTGCAAGAGCCCTTGGGAGATATATGAGTGCTTACTTCCCTACCTATCTAGTTTTGCATTGCTTCCTCCAGGATATAATGCGCACCTAAAGTCTATGTGCATGGAACTGCCCGTGGTTTGGTCTGAGTTCTCACTGATGGCCTGAAAAGGGGCTGTAGACTGTGTTAATGGAAAGTTCGTCCCCTCACGACCGATGCTGGTGTAAGGAGTGTTACTCTGCTTGTTTCAAGGTTCTTCTTTTCTTATGTTTGTTTCACTTGAGTATGCTTTCATTTCTATGATCTGTTGTCTGTTGTTGTTTACCTACTTACCCTTTTTCCTCCCTTACCCTTCCCTCCTTCCCTCCTCCCGTCTTGGCCTAGATGTGGAAACAGTAAGGGATGGTATATTGGCTTATGTAAAGGGGATACTTCTGATTTATGGTTTTCCTTTAGTTATTTTAGTTTTTTCCTTTTTTATAGTCCTCATGGCTAAGGGTATTTTCACACTAGCGTTTAAGTTTTCCGGTATTGAGTTCCGTCATAGGGGCTCAATACTGGAAAAAATGCTTCAGTTTTGTCCCAATGCATTCTAAATGGAAAGAAATCCGTTCAGTATGCATCAGGATGTCTTCAGTTCAGTCCCTTTTACGGTATTTGGCCAGAGAAAATACCACAGCATGCTGCGGTATTTTCTACGGCTAAAATTCCGGAACACTTGCCAAAATGCCGGATCTAGCATTAATTTCAATTGAAATGTATTAATGCTGGATCCGGTACCAAGTGTTCTGAAAAAACTGATTCGGTTTCCCGGTCTGCGTATACGCAGACCTTTAAATTTGTGAAAAAGATAAATACCAGATCCGGTTTTCTGGATGACACCGGAGAGACAGATCAGGTATTGCAACGCATTTGTTAGACGGATCCGGAAACAAATGATATCCGTTTGCATGCAGATTTCCGGATCCAGCAGGCAGTTTTGGCAACGGAACTTCCTGCTGGATTCTTCTAACGCTAGTGTGAAAGTACCCTAAGACTACTATATGTTTCTTTAATGTTAAGGGAATGAACGCACCGGCAAAGAGGAGTCAAGTGTGCAGGTTCCTGCACAAAAACGAGGTGGGAATAGAAACACACTTTAGGCTGGGTTCACACGGACGTCACGTTTTGGCTCAGGATGCGTCCCGGGTGCATTGCAGCAAACCTGCGCGAGTAGGTACCCAATTGCAGTCAGTTTTGACTGCGATTGCGTTCCGTTGTTCAGTTTTTATCGCGCGGGTGCAATGCGTTTTGCACGCGCGTGATAAAAAACTGAATGTGGTACACAGACCCAAACTTCTTCACTGAAGTTCAGGTTTGGGTTCAAGGTTGTGTAGATGTAATTATTTTCCCTTATAACATGGTTATAAGGGAAAATAATAGCATTCTTTAATACAGAATGCTTAGTAGAAGGTCAATTGAGGGTTAAAAAATAAAATTAACTCACCTCCTCCAATTGATCGCATAGCTGCCGGTCTCCTGCTCTTTCTTCAGGACCTGTGGTGACGACACTGAGCTCATCACATGGTCCAATCACACGGTCCATCACCACGGTGATGGACCATGTGATGTGACGTCACCACAGGTCCTTTAGCCGGCAGCTCATGAATAAAGACGTAAGAAGAGATCGGCAACTACACGATCAAGAGGAGGAGGTGAGTTAATTTTATTTATTTTTTTAACCCTCAATTGACCTTCTACTAAGCATTCTGTATTAAAGAATGCTATTATTTGTCCCTTATAACCATGTTATAAGGGAAAATAATACAGTGAATAGACTGTCAACTTAGCAACCATGCGTGAAAATCGCACCGCATCCGCACTTGCTTGCGGATGCTTGCGATTTTCACGCAGCCCCATTCACTTCTATGGGGCCTGCGTTGCGTGATAAACGCACAATATAGAGCATGCTGCGATTTTCACGCAAGTCATGCGTGAAAATCACCGCTCATGTGCACAGCCCTATAGAAATGAATGGGTCTGGATTTAGTGCGGGTGAAATGCGTTCACCTCACGCATTGCACACGTGCGGAAATCTCGCCCATGTGAAAGGGTCCTTCGAGTTAAAGGGATATTCCCATCTGAGAAAATGGGGGCATATCGCTAGTCTGATAGGTGCGGGTTCCAGAGGTGGGATTATGACCAGATTTATGACCAGAGCTGCAGCCTGATTTTGCATCCCACTACAATTTATCTCTGCAGTTTTGTCCATGTACAATTCCTCCTGTGCTCGTGTTTGGGTTAATGGCATGTTGTCACCTCCTGTCTCGATAAGTAATGGAACTAGACAAGGATGCCCCTTGTCTCCCCTTCTTTTTGTTTTAACAATAGAATCAATTCTGGAGGCCTTTCGCCAGGATGATACAGTAAAAGGAATTACATTAGGCAACGCATCACATCTGTTCTATTATTTATTACGAATCCAATGGGAGGCGTTTCTGGTGGTTATCACTATTTTAGATTATTTTGGCACTCTCTCCAATATTAAAATTAACCCTAGTAAATCACAAGTCCTTAATGTAACTTTACCTCCGCAAACTAACCTTTTGCTCCAGCACTTGTCCCCTTTTCAGTGGACTTCCCAATTCCTGGGAGTGCTGATAACACCAGAGGTTCTCTCATTATACTGGGCTAATTATCAGGTTTTCCCTAAGCAGATCTCTATATTGCAATCTTGGGATGTTTCATATGTATCCTAATTTAGTGTTAGAGACTTATTAACCACTTCAGCCCCCATAGCTTAAACACCCTTAATGACCAGGCCACTTTTTACACTTCTGACCTACACTACTTTCACCGTTTATTGCTCGGTCATGCAACTTACCACCCAAATGAATTTTACCTCCTTTTCTTCTCACTAATAGAGCTTTCATTTGGTGGTATTTCATTGCTGCTGACATTTTTACTTTTTTTGTTATTAATCGAAATTTAACGATTGTTTTGCAAAAAAATGACATTTTTCACTTTGAGTTGTAAAATTTAGCAAAAAAAACGACATCCATATATAAATTTTTCTCTAAATTTATTGTTCTACATGTTTTTGATAAAAAAAAATGTTTGGGTAAAAGTTATAGCGTTTACAAACTATGGTACAAAAATGTGAATTTCCGCTTTTTGAAGCAGCTCTGTCTTTCTGAGCACCTGTCATGTTTCCTGAGGTTCTACAATGCCCAGACAGTACAAACACCCCATAAATGACCCCATTTTGGAAAGTAGACACCCTAAGGTATTCGCTGATGGGCATAGTGAGTTCATAGAGCTTTTTATTTTTTGTCACAAGTTAGCGGAAAATGATGATTTTTTTTTTTTTCTTACAAAGTCTCATATTCCACTAACTTGTGACAAAAAATAAAAACTTCTATGAACTCACTATGCCCATCAGCGAATACCTTGGGTTGTCTTCTTTCCAAAATGGGGTCACTTGTGGGGTAGTTATACTGCCCTGGCATTCTAGGGGCCCAAATGTGTGGTAAGGATTTTGAAATCAAAATCTGTAAAAAATGGTCGGTGAAATCCGAAAGGTGCTCTTTGGAATGTGGGCCCCTTTGCCCACCTAGGCTGCAAAAAAGTGTCACACATGTGGTATCTCCGTACTCAGGAGAAGTTGGGCAATGTGTTTTGGGGTGTCATTTTACATATACCCATGCTGGGTGAGAGAAATATCTTGGCAAAAGACAACTTTTCCTATTTTTTTATACAAAGTTGGCATTTGACCAAGATATTTATCTCACTCAGCATGGGTATATGTAAAATGACACCCCAAAACACATTGCCCAACTTCTCCTGAGTACGGCGATACCACATGTGTGACACTTTTTTGCAGCCTAGGTGGGCAAAGGGGCCCACATTCCAAAGAGCACCTTTCGGATTTCACCGGCCATTTTTTACAGATTTTGATTTCAAACTCCTTACCACACATTTGGGCCCCTAGAATGCCAGGGCAGTATAACTACCCCACAAGTGACCCCATTTTGGAAAGAAGAAACCCCAAGGTATTCGCTGATGGGCATAGTGAGTTCATGGAAGTTTTTATTTTTTGTCACAAGTTAGTGGAATATGAGACTTTGTAAGAAAAAAAAAATATAAAATAAATCATAATTTTCCGCTAACTTGTGACAAAAAATAATAAATTCTAGGAACTCGCCATGCCCCTCACGGAATACTTTGGGGTGTCTTCTTTCCAAAATGGGGTCACTTGTGGGGTAGTTATACTGCCCTGGCATTCTAGGGGCCCAAATGTGTGGTAAGTAGTTTGAAATCAAAATCTGTAAAAAATGGCCGGTGAAATCCGAAAGGTGCTCTTTGGAATGTGGGCCCCTTTGCCCACCTAGGCTGCAAAAAAGTGTCACACATGTGGTATCTCCGTACTCAGGAGAAGTTGGGCAATGTGTTTTGGGGTGTCATTTTACATATACCCATGCTGGGTGAGAGAAATATCTTGGCAAAAGACAACTTTTCCCATTTTTTTTATACAAAGTTGGCATTTGACCAAGATATTTATCTCACCCAGCATGGGTATATGTAAAATGACACCCCAAAACACATTCCCCAACTTCTCCTGAGTACGGCGATACCACATGTGTGACACTTTTTTGCAGCCTAGATGCGCAAAGGGGCCACATTCCTTTTAGGGGGGCATTTTTAGACATTTGGATCCCAGACTTCTTCTCACGCTTTAGGGCCCCTAAAAATCCAGGGCAGTATAAATACCCCACATGTGACCCCATTTTGGAAAGAAGACACCCCAAGGTATTCAATGAGGGGCATGGCGAGTTCATAGAATTTTTTTTTTTTTGCCACAAGTTAGCGGAAATTGATTTTTTGTTTTTTTTTCTCACAAAGTCTCCCTTTCCGCTAACTTGGGACAAAAATTTCAATGTTTCATGGACTCAATATGCCCCTCAGTAAATACCTTGGGGTGTCTTCTTTCCAAAATGGGGTCATTTGTGGGGTGTTTGTACTGCCCTGGCATTTGAGGGTCTCCGCAATCATTACATGTATGGCCAGCATTAGGAGTTTCTGCTATTCTCCTTATATTGAGCATACGGATAATGAGATTTTTTTTTTTCGTTCAGCTTCTGGGCTGAAAGAAAAAATGAACGGCACAGATTTCTTCATTCGCATCGATCAATGTGGATGAAAAAATCTCTGCCAAAAAAAAAAAAGGAGGGGAAAGGCGTCTGCCAGGACATAGGAGCTCCGCCCAACATCCATACCCACTTAGCTCGTATGCCCTGGCAAACCAGATTTCTCCATTCACATCAATCGATGTGAATGAATAAATCATTGCCGGGATTTTTTTTTTTATATATATATATACAAAGTGTTTGCCAAAATATATGAACACCGCCACCTCCTCAGCTCATATGCCTCGGCAAACGTATCTTTTACTGCAGAGGAGAAATCTCGTCTTGCAGCGCCGCATACACTGACTTTTGTGTAATCTGACAGCAGCGCAATGCTTCTGTCAGAATGCACATCAGTGCTGCTGCTAGTCGATCGGTTGGTCCACCTGGAAGGTAAAAAAAAACAAAACAAAAAAGAAAAAAACAGGCCGCAACGCAATAAATTTATTAACTTTATAATAACTTTTGAACAGAACATATAAACTTTTTTTTAACTTTTTTAACTGAACGTTAACTTTTTTACTTACCGATAATTTTTTTTTTGTTTAGTTTTTTTTACCTTTATAGAACAAACCTCTCCTTCCCCATGGGACAATGTGCAAAGCGCAAATCGCCCAAAGATGTGGCGAAGTACGTTATGCACTTTATCCCAGGTGAAAGGAGAGGTTTGCAGCAGCTGTGAGTAAAAGGGCCCTAATAGCCCTGTGTGCCTGTCCTGTGAGATGCAATCCCTATGCTAAGTGTACCTGGGTGTGGTACTTCCGGAAACACTCTCCAAAGCATAGGGCAGGGTGGTCAGGACAGTCAGGACAGAAATAGCGGGTGTCACGCCTTATTCCACTCCTGCTACAGACACGACATCTTTTTCGGGGTGACGGTTGGGTTGAGGTACCAGGAACGACACTGGGGAAATGTCGCTCGTGTAGACGGCTAACTACACTGGTGGATGGGGCCACGGAACCTCCTGGATACAGGAGGTTCGCGATGATCTCTTCCTGAAATTTGAGGAAGGATCCCGTTCTCCCAGGCTTACTGTAGAGAACAAAACTATTGTACATCGCCAATTGAATCAAATATACAGACACCTTCTTATACCAGCGTCTGGTGCGTCGGGAAACTAAATAGGGAGCCAACATCTGGTCATTGAAGTCCACCCCTCCCATGAGCGCATTATAGTCGTGGACTGAGAGGGGCTTTTCAATGACACGGGTTGCCCTTTCAATTTGTATGGTCGTGTCTGCGTGAATGGAGGAGAGCATGTAAACGTCACGCTTGTCTCTCCATTTCACCGCGAGCAGTTCTTCGTTACACAAGGCAGCCCTCTCCCCCCTTGCAAGACGGGTGGTAACGAGCCGTTGGGGGAAGCCCACGCGACTAGTTCACGCGGTGCCACAGGTGCCAATCTGTTCTAGAAACAAATGACTGAAGAGGGGCACACTTGTGTAAAAATTGTCCACATAAAGATGGTACCCCTTGCCAAATAAGGGTGACACCAAGTCCCACACTATCTTCCCACTGCTCCCCAGGTAGTCAGGGCAACCGACCGGCTCCAGGGTCTGATCTTTTCCCTCATAGATCCGAAATTTGTGGGTATAGCCTGTGGCCCTTTCACAGAGCTTATACAATTTGACCCCATACCGGGCACGCTTGCTTGGGATGTATTGTTTGAAGCCAAGGCGCCCGGTAAAATGTATTAGGGACTCGTCTACGCAGATGTTTTGCTCGGGGGTATACAAATCTGCAAATTTCTGGTTGAAGTGGTCTATGAGGGGCCGAATTTTGTGGAGCCGGTCAAAAGCTGGGTGGCATCTGGGACGAGAGGTGCTGTTGTTGCTAAAGTGCAGGAAACGCAGTTTTAGTTAGACCCATGTTGAGGAGAAGGCCCAGAAAAATTTTAATTTCGGAAACTTGGACTGGTTTCCACCAGAAAGGCTGGGCATAATAGCTTCCCGGGTTGTCGGATATAAATTGTGTGGCATACCGGTTTGTCTCTGCCACGACTAAGTCCAAGAGCTCCACAGTCAAGAACAGCTCAAAAAATCCCAGGGCCGAACCGATCTGAGCTGTCTCAACCCGAACTCCAGACTGGGCGGTGAAAGGGGGAACTACAGGTGCGGCTGAAGTTGGTGACTGCCAATCGGGGTTTGCCAGCACCTCAGGGACTTTAGGGGCTCTACGGGCCTGTCTTTGCGGTGGCTGCGACGGGGTAACTATTGCACGTGCCACCGTACCAGCTTCAACTGCCCTTCTGGTGCTCGCCACTTCACCATGTTGTACGGCAGTGCTGGTACTAGGTCCAGGGAGGGCTGCGCTGCTGGTGTATGCCTCACCACGTGATCCGACAGCGCCAGCCCCACTCTGCTGCCCTTGAAACGGATCCTGCACAACCTGTGGTCTAGCGACACGGGGCCTGGTACGCCTGGTGCTATCAGGGACCTCAACCTCCTCGTCCGAACTTTGGGTCAGACTGCAACTGCTCTCTACAGGTTCATATTCTGACCCGCTAGATTCGTCAGATGAGGGTTCCCATTCCTCATCCGACTGGGTCAGAATCCTGTAGGCCTCTTCAGAAGAATACCCCCTGTTTGCCATTTGGACTACTAAATTTAGGGGTATTCCCTGAGACTACCCAAGAAAAAAAGCAAGCCTGTCTTACAAAGGGGAGGCTAGCGAAGTACCGGAGGCCGCTGCGGTTGATAAAAAATTTCAAAACTGATTTTTTTATCGCCGCAGAGCTTGGAAAGTGATTGTGCAGTGATCAAAAAATATAAGATTTTTTTGTCACTGCGGTGGGGCGGGCGCGGGTGAACGCACGTGTGGGCGACCGATCAGGCCTGATCGGGCAAACACTGCGTTTTGGGTGGAGGGCGAGCTAAGGTGACACTAATACAATTATAGATCTGACCGTGATCAGTTTTGATCACTTACAGATACTATAAAAGTACAAATGCTGATTAGCGATACGCTAATCAGCGAATAAGTGACTGCGGTGCGGTGGGCTGGGCGCTAACTGACGCTAAACTACCTAACCAAGGGGCCTAAACTATCCTAAAACCTAACAGTCAATACCAGTGGAAAAAAAAAATTACAGTTTACACTGATCACTTTTTTCCTTTCACTAGGTGATTGACAGGGGGCGATCAAGGGGTTAATTTGGATGATGGGGGTGATGGAAGGTGATCTGGGGCTAAGGTGAAGTGTTTGGTGGGTACTCACAGTTTTGTCTGCTCCTCTGCTGGAACCAACCGACGAAAAGGACCAGCAGAGGAGCAGACAAGCCATTTAACACATCATATTTACTAATATGATGTGTTAGATGGCTTGTGATTTGTTTTTTTGAAAATCGCCAGCCTGCCAGCAACGATCATTGGCTGGCAGGCTGGTGACGAACTTGTCCTCTAACTTTTGCCGGCCCGCGATGCGCATGCGCGGGCCGGCTTTGAGCGAAATCTCGCGTCTCGCGAGATGATGCGTATATGCGTGACTCTGCGCAGCGCTGCCACCTCCGGAACGCGATCCTGCGTTAGGCGGTCCGGAGGTGGTTAAAGACAGTTATCCTCCCCAAAGTATTGTACACTATGCAGGTATTGCCCATATACATGCCTAATGTATTTTTCAAAAAAATGCGATCCATTATATCCTCCTTTTTGTGGAAGAAGCATAGGCCCAGACTAGCATATAAATTCCTAGTGCAGCATGTACAGCGGGGCAGGATGGGCCTCCCAGATTTATACAAGGTACCAGATGTTTGGACTGGCTACGATCTTCTAGTGACAGGTTGGATATTCAGGCTGAGAATGCCACAAATGCAGCTCCGTTGAGATCAGCACTACATTGCTTTAAAACCTCCTCACATTTGTACCACATTTCTAGTAATTACGGTACTTACTAGAAATACCTTGAGGGTATGGCACGAATGTGGGTTGAGGAAGGCCCAGACATCTAAGCACCTGTCCTTAACTCAGGTCTCAGACGTCCTCCTAGATTCACCTCAAGCTTTTAAGGAGACCTTGCCAAAAAGGGTCCTGGACATTCTCCTCCCTATATCTCTGCTCTCAAGGTTCCCTACACAGCATTGACATGCTTTTGAATCACCCTCTTTAGAAAAACCTCATCATATCATTAAATTATGTTTATGTCTTAGCTGATTCACCTGAGTTATCTACATTTGAGAAACTGACTTTACAAAACCCACCAAAAAAAATCTCGACCATGTATTCTTTATTGATGCCCAAAGGGAATCCAGCAGAGTGCTGGTTTATCTTCAAGTGGGAACGAGGAACTTTTGGAGGGAGAGGTTGCACAGCTTTCATCTATGTCACCTAAGGTTTCAAGGTGTGGTAAACTCCAAGGGAATTATAATAAAGTATTGACTAGATGGCATTACACACCTATTAGGCTGAGTAGTCTTTTTCCGGGAACTGACCCATTGTGCTGGAGGTGTGGAGGCAATGCCATAAGATCAGAGGGTTCTGGACCTTGCTATGTGACATATTGTCCAAAATTTGTGACATCTCCCTCCCTGTGTCCTCCAGAGCTTGTCTCCTGGGCCTCTTAAACAGAGTGTAGGCCTCCCCTTTATCAAAACTTTAATCCACATATTACTTGGCGCAGCCAGGATCTTAGTGGCTTGTAATTGGAAGAAGGCGGAGTCCCCTTCGATCTCACACTACCAAAACAGGTGTGATCAATTATACCTATTTGAACAGCTGGCTCATTGGGAACTACACTCACCACACACGTTTGCAGCTATTTGGGAGCCTTGGAATAAATATAGGGGTTTCTGATAAGTTGGCCTCTTTAGGGGTTAATAAGTATCCATGGGTCATTATGCTTTGGTAGGATTAGGGGATCCCTCTAGCCTTATTATCCCCCGATTCCCTTCTCCCACCCCTCCCCATTTTTCCTTGTTTTATCTTCCCATTTTTGCAGTTTATGTGGGTTCTTTTGTCACTTTTTAGCTAGTATGCGAGAGTAATGATACTGGATGTAGAGGAATGATTTCATTTGATCTGATATGGTCTATTGTATACTGTATTAGATGCTTGATAAAATAAAATATTTTTGAAAAAGAATATAAGAAATATCTGAATGGGATTTTTAACTTGGGAGAAAACAGAAAATTAAGGACATTTACTGCATTCACAGGATTATGCATTATTTATGCAGACCCTGTTTAAATTAGGGGCTGTTCACATCTCATTTTTGCTTTACGACAAGCGGATACATTTGTAAACATTAAAAATATATTGAAAGGTATCACTCGACATACCCATAGACTACAAATGGGCAAATGTAGTTCAATAGTGCATTCTTCTGACTCAGTTTATTACGGTTTATGTTTCAGTACGTTTTTTTAAGGACAGAATAGCATAGCATACCACCCTTTTCTGTCCTGCAAATAAAGTATAGAAACACATATGGGCCAGATTTATCATTACTCTGACAGCTCACTCCACTTTCACATATGGCTAAAGTCAGTTTTAGCCAAGTCAGATTTATGATCGGCCCTTTAAGACTGTAATAAATGTGGTTTGACGGTAGCAGTTTATCCGTCAGTAAGCAGCTTTACAAAAGTCGCACATCTTTACGAAAAAGTCGCATGTTCTATTAAAAAGTCTCATAAGATAAGCATGGTCCTCACTGGAGTGAAATTGTGGATTTTTTTTTGCGACTTTTTTGCGACTTTTTAAATAGTCCCAATAGTAAATCTGTCTAGAGATTCATTTACATAAGAAAACATTCCCACTTTCAGAAAACTGGCGAGCATAGTGCAGAGCAGAAAAAAGTCGCAAATTTGTGCGCAGTTTTAGCGTTTGCGCATTGTTTTGCGACTTTTTCACTCCATTATTCTGACTTGAGCTAATGATAAATCTGGCCCATAGTTTTTTTTGCAGTCAATGAGAGTGGGATGGAAACTTACAACATTATGCTGCCATCCTTTAAACGCATCAGTTTTTTTTTTATGTGATACCTTTAAATCTTCATTTACAAAAACAAGTATACTTAAAGAGGACCTTTCACTTGTAAAAACTATGTGAACTAAGTATGCTGCCACGTAGAGCGGCGCCCGGGGATCTCACTGCACTTACTATTATCCCCGGGCGCCGCTCCGTTCTCCCGTTATGCCCTCCGGTACCTTTGCTCCTTAAGTTATAGTAGGCGGGTCTTCCCTTGTCCTGTGGGCGTCTCCTTCTCCTAGGCTGCAGCGCTGGCCAATCGCAGCGCACAGCTCACAGCCTGGGAGAAAAAAACCTCCCAGGCTGTGAGCTGTGCGCTGCGATTGGCCAGCGCTGCAGCCTAGGAGAAGGAGACGCCCACAGGACAAGGGAAGACCCGCCTACTATAACTTACAGAGCAAAGGTACCGGAGAGCGTAACGGGAGAACAGAGCTGCGCTCGGGGATAATAGTAATAGCAGTGAGATCCCCGGGCGCCGCTCTACATGGCAGCATACTTAGTTCACATAGTTTTTACAAGTGAAATGTCCTCTTTAAAAAAAAAAACACAAATATATTGAAATAAATGCACAAATGCATCAAATGTATAAGTTAAAAAATGGAAAAACCACAAAATTGCATACAATTGTATACTTTTTTTTCATGTATGTCTAGCGAACACATTAAATATATATAAATATTAAAAGAGTTTACCTATAAATCCGTTTAGATATGGAGGGGATCTGTCAGAGAATCTGTCACTATAGACAGGTTCCCTTGTTTCAAACATCTACTGTTGGCTTATTTTCTGCTTGTCAAAACATTTAAAACATTTACTGTATGTGCCATATTTAGGTGGACAGTTTTCAAGAGAAAGACTCATGGGATAACCCCATTAAGTAAGTCTATTAAATGAAATAGGTATACTTTAACAAACACTAGGTCAACTTTAAAGGGGTTATCTTATATAGATTTTAAATATAACATGCTGGCCGCTGTCAGTTATCATTTCTTAGCACATTATCACATACTGCATATTATAATGGCATGTAAAGGTTTTTTCTGGGACTTAAATATTGATGACCTGTCCTCAAGATACGTCATCAGTATCAGATTGGTGGGCATCCACCTACCGACACCCCATGCCGTACAGCCATTTGAGGAGGCCATTCCACTCAAGTGAGTGTCCTGTCCTCTTCCTAGGCCTGTGATGTTGCATCTCTCAGTCAATGTGCTTTGTGCAACTCAGTCTCAATCAAGGGAATGGGATTGAGCTCCAATACCAAGCACAGCCACTATAAAATGTATGGCCCTGACCCTGTGCTTGGTATGAAGAGGTTCGCTCAAAGGCTGCAGCCCTTTCAAACAGCTTATCAGCAGGGGAACTGGGTGTTGAACCCCCACTGATCAGACACTGATGAACTATCCTTAGGAAAGGTTATCAATATTTGAACAGGTTTTCCGGGAGTACAGAACTGATCATCTATCCTCAGGAAATACCATCAATATCTCCACTCGGTGATGCAGCCTCTTCCTAGGCCAGTAATGTCACATTTATTGGTCACATGGCCTATGTGCAACTCAGTCCCGTATAAGTGAATGGGCCTGTGCTGCAA
Source organism: Bufo bufo (assembly GCF_905171765.1). Lineage (NCBI taxonomy): Eukaryota > Metazoa > Chordata > Amphibia > Anura > Bufonidae > Bufo > Bufo bufo. The sequence continues at coordinate 504,982,147 of NC_053390.1, forward strand.
TACCAAGCACATGCATATAATGCTATACAATGTACGGCACTGTGTTTGCTATGCTCAGAAGAGGCTGTGATGCTAATTGATTCCCCATGACCTGGGGATAGGTTATCAAGATTGTACTCCTGGAAAACCTGTTTAAGTCCCAGAAAATATCAATATGCAGCAAGCTTCTATGTTTCTTCTAGTGGTGTCTTTAGGCAGCCAGCATCTTAGCCTAGCATGGAGGTAAAAGCCTGCACCAGTGCTTCTGGAGTGACAGATTCGGGGAGGCCTTTAAACCGCAAGTTGTTCCTGCGCCCCCAATTATCTTGATCTTCTACCAGGTAATATAAGTGATTCACAAGCGCTTGGCAGTGCCAGATATGTAGGGTATTTAGACCTATGTAAGAGAAAAAGAAGTGACCAAGGACTATAAAGACATATTAAGTGGACCACAAATCATGGTGTTAAAATGGGTAGAGTCACTTTAACAATAAATTAATACATTTGTACAATAGATGCCTTAGACATTCCCCACACTGATGTCACGTTTCCTTCCCTCTCTCGTAATAAAGAGACCCCTGAGTACTGTTGAAGAAGTTAAAATACCATAGGTTAACAATTCAGCCAGTGTTAGGTTCCCTTTACACTGGCTAGTGTTTTTGCAGATTATTGCTAATGAGCTTTGTACAAACGTTTGTTAGCAATAATGTGCCGGTCTAAAGGTGTAATCGATGACCCTCTGAAACCCTCGTTCATTGGGTAATAGATCGTCGGTGCAGTCACCTAAATCATCATTTGCCGTCAGCACATTGTGCTGTCTAATCATGCTCTGCTGCCTGCAAACAGTGATTTTGTATGGGGACGAGCGATGGCATTAGCAATTGCTCCTTTCCATACTGTGGAGGAGATCGCTGCATGTAAATGCATTGATCTCCTTCACTGACGAGCAGACGATTTCCGGGAAGAAACGCTTCCTTCCCAACATCTGCTCCATCGGCCCGTGTAAAGAGGTCTTAAGAAACTCTGGTCATATGAGAGTGCAAACTACATATAAAATAATGTTGGGATGGCATTATCACATTGTGGTACCCTGGTGTGTTACATGCAATCATATTTCTCTATTTTTATCAGTTTGCCTCAGTTTTAGCCAATGACAACGTGTCTTGTGGCTTGAAGCTACAGTATGCTGCATTGTGGTCTGTCTAAATCCTTCTATAACCACTATGGTTTACCTTTTGGTTTGTTAACAATGCAACTTTATGTTCCATTCAAAGATTATAACAACTGTCCAATATGTTATTAGGCATTGAACCTTAATTTCTGATTCTAATATTAACATTTTATTTCTCTATTCAGTAAAATGTCAGCATATTGTATATCTTACAGTTGTCCTCCTTGAGGTAGCCCCATCCTGTAATAATGCACTTCTTGCCCATGGGGAAGATGTGAGTGGAGGCTGGAAGGCAGATTGGTTGGGTGTATTTGTTGAAGCGTAATTCAGACTCCAGTTCCAGTACAGCCACATCATAATCTGCGGTGTCCGGGTCGTAAGAAGGATGCTTTACAATGCTTTTGATGGAGGCTTTCACTGTGCTGCTGTCTAAACCACTCAGAGATGTAGATCCTATGTAAGCCACCCATACAGCTGGATCCTGAAAACTGCAGAATACTTTTAAATACAGTATATCCTTAGCTTTATGGAGAAAAGTTTCTGATTACAGGAGTTAAAGGCAAACAGCCACCACAAATATAGAGCCTGATGGATATTGGCCCAAAGCCCAAGTAAGTGAGCCAGCACGGACATTTTTATTTAAACTTAAGCGGATCCTCTTGTTGTTTCTGTGCACCATGTTTATTATCTAGCGATAAAGCTGCTAATAATAATAATGATTAAAGGGGTTATCCCATTATAACACTCCACGGCATAAGGGATAAGTGATTGATTGGCTAAGATTTGACACTGTGTCTACCATTCCATTCAACTGTATGCGACTGTCAGAAATATCCAAGTGTATAGGGTATAAGTTGTCATAATGGGACCACCTCTTTAATGGATAATTCATCTAAATGGCCTGGTTAGCTGGACTGAGACTTTCCCTGCTTTAAGCTAAGAATTCTGAGTCTAATTATGAAGCAGATGTGAAAGCCCTTAAAGAAAAAGTTCATATTTTGTGTACGGTCCCAATTCTTGATTGTTAATAGTTATTATTGTTAATAATCAAACTGAAGACTTCCTCTCTGTAGGACAGAACCATACAAAAAGTTTTCTCAGTCTTGGAGAAAAACAGATGATGTCCTCCTGTGGGCAGGACCTGTTAATGTCATACAGCATGACTACAAAACTCTCCCATAAAATTGTGAAACAAATAAGGTGATACATTTCCTTTAAGACTCCACTAAGTTGTGATGTATCTGTCAGGTTTCTGGATTTTTTCTGCTGGGTAGAATTTATCAACAGAATATGCTATACTGTTTATCAAAAGCTTTCAAACAGAACCTAACCAACACTGTGAAAATACCATAAGCATATAACTTACATTTATTAAATAATTCTAATCTATTCCTTTACCTCCTTGTACTCATTGGCTACTACTACTAAACAAACCGTCGAATTAGATGTATAATCCATCTATACTTACTCATTAAAGCAGTGAGCTGCTGAAACCAGCCACTTAGCACTTATTATGGTGGCTCCACAGAAGTGTTCATTATTCTCTCTGAGGCTGACCTGCCATGGAAACTCTCCCTTTGAAGCATCGGACCCGCCAACTATTCTGTTGGCTTTTTGCATTGCTGGTCGAGTACCACAATCTGAAGTTGAAGTAAGGAGAGGGACCTAAGTAAATAGTCGCCATTAAATAACTGAGTAAAGCCTGTATTACACTGGTTGATTGTCGGGCAGTTCATTGTTAACGAGTGTTCGAAGGAACACGTGTTAATGGTGATCTGGCAGTCTAATACTGCCACCAAGTACCTGATGAACGAGCACATTCATCGGGCAATCCAGATTTTTAAGCTTGCTTGATGAGCGATGGCATAGTGATCGCTCCTCCCCACACTATGGAGAAGATCGCTGCATGTAAAAGCAGCGGTCTACTCTGCTAGCGAGCAGGCGATTGCCAGGAAAGAATGCTTCCCTTCTGACAATCGCCTGCTAGATCGCTTAATATAATAAAGTCTTAAAGGGAACCTGTCATCACTTTATGCTGCCCATACTAACAGCAGCATAAAGTAGAGACAGGTGAGTTGATTTCAGTGGTCTGTCATTTATAAGTTAAATATAAGCGGTTGCCGAGAACAGAAATCACAATCATTGCAGACTGGGCCTGGAAAAGAGTCACGGCCACCTGAGAAGAGTCATGGTTATTCATGAATTCCTCTCTCCCTGCCCACCTGCTGATGACTGACAGTCTTCTACCTAGTTTTCTCCCTTTCTGTCTAGGAGAGAACTGCCAATCATCAGCAGATGGGTGAGAGAGTAGGAGATTATGGATAACCATGATTCTTCTCCGGTAGATTTGACTCTTCTCAAGGCCTGGGCTGCAATGATTATGATACTGGTTCTCAGCAACCACTGACTTTTAGCTCATAAGTGACACATCGCTGAAATCAGCATTTCTGTCACTAATTTATGCTGCCCTCAGTGAGGTCAGCATAAAGTTAATGACAGGTTCACTTTAAGGTCCCTTGCATATCACAGTTGGGAGATCTACACTCTCATACATCTTAGGCTACTTTCACACTAGCGTTCGGAGCGGATCCGTCTGATGTTTCATCAGACGGATCCGCTCCGATAATGCAGACGTTCGCATCCGTTCAGAACGGATCCGTCTGCATTAAAACTAAGAAAATTTTCTAAATATGAAAGTAGCCTGAGCGGATCCGTTCAGACTTTACATTGTGAGTCAATGGGGAACGGATCTGCTTGAAGATTGAGCCATATAGTGTCATCTTCAAGCGGATCCGTCCCCATTGACTTACATTGTAAGTCTGGACGGATCCGCTCGCCTCCGCACGGCCAGGCGGACACCCGAACGCTGCAAGCAGCGTTCAGGTGTCCACTCACTGAGCGGAGCGGAGGCTGAGCGCTGGCAGCCGGATGCATTCTCAGTGGATCCGCCTCCACTGAGAATGCATTGAGGCCAGACGGATGCGTTCGGGGCCGCTCGTGAGCCCCTTCAAACGGAGCGCACGAGCGGACACCTGAACGCTAGTGTGAAAGTAGCCTTAGATCAAAGAACTAACAGATCTCATCACAATGGAGAGCAAAAACATTTTCTATGGGTATATGCACATGGTGCACATTACAAGTGGCTCTTCTTCACAGATTTTTTTGTGGTTTTCACAGGATTTCTGCATCAAGATCCGCATCAGTTACTCATGGACTTTGTAGCGAATTTGCCCCAGATCTCACCCTTTGCATTGTAAATGGTGAAGTTTACAGTGAAAATATGCACAAACAACTGACATACTGCAGATTTCAAAATCCACATCGCAGGTCAATTTCCACCCGAACAATTTCCACACTGTATACATGAGATAATGAAAATCTCATCTACTTAACTGGTTCTGTATTACACTGCTGCTGTTCAACACCATGTGCTTATACCCTATAGAAAAATAAAGGAATGTTTGCCCTCTCCCTAGTGCTACAATCCGATCCTCTTTTTATGCAACGATCCTCCACTAATGCAATGTTTCAGCTCCAATGAGGCTTTCTCAAGCATGGAAGGTGTACAGGACAGCAGATCTCCCTAATGTGATGCGCAAGAGACCTAACTGTTTAATTGAACTACGGAGCTCGAGGATAATTTATCAAGCCCTGCATTCCAGAAATCTGGTTTCAAAAAAGTCACAAAATATGTCTTTTCCTGCTTCCCATTTAATTGTATGCTACTGTAAATAGTGCCATTAGAAAGAAAATAAAAATGTTATGGCATTGGGAAGGATGGGAGTAAAATCAAAAATGAAAAAAATTGAAAATTGCCCAGTCATTAAGGGATTAAGTAAATGGGATCCTGCAAAAAATAAATAAAACAACAACAAAAAACATAATGTAAAAAACATTATATGTTTTACAATGGGAGTTAGTGGTGGACATATGTATGGATCTATATGATATAAAGTTGCTTACATTGAGGCATAGAGATCAAGAGATTGAGCGTGACCAGAACATTGATAATTATAACACTAGGGTTTTCAAAAGTGCATTATTTCCTGTGACAAAATTTGTGTCAGTTTAAAAAAAAATGCAAACTCACTGCAGTTCTTCTCATCTGATCCATCTTTGCAGTCGCGAACATTGTCACATTCTGGGTTTTGTTTTACAATGCATTGGCTGTTCTTGCAGGCAAATACTTGAGAAGGGCAACTTCCTGCGGAGGTAGCAACAAGCCAGCGTATTAATGAAGAGCAAGGATTAAAATAGGGTTAAGTTGGCCATACACATTAGATAAAAGTCATCTGAACCCAGCAAATTTGCCAGCATAGACCATACAGTTGACATATACTATATAGCCAAAAGTATTTGGATACTCTCCTAATTATCAAGTTATAAAGTTATAGAGTCAAATATAAAGTTATAGAGTCACTTGCCCTGTATGGAAATTAAACATGTGACCTCAGAGTGCAGCATAAAACACTCTCATATTAGAATGGGAAAAATCGAGTGATCTGAGTGAATTCAAACAAGACACGGTCATCTGTGCTAGACTACCTGGGGCCAGTGGGAAAAAGTCACCTGGTCAGATGAATCCAGATTTCTGTTGCACCATGGTCATAAGAGGGTCAGAACTTGGAGAACACAGCATGAATCACCAAACCCTCTTATTTAGGTGTCAAAAGTTCAGGCTAGTGGAGGTGCAGTAGTGGTTTGGGTAATGTTCTTGGCACACCCTAGGTCTTCTGACACCTGTGGATGGACTTTAGGACAGTATGGCTTATCTAAACATTGTGGCCAGCCATGTTCATCCCTTTATTGCAGCTGTTTACACTTTCAGCAGGACGATGCACCATGCTACAAGGTTCATATAGTCATAAATTAGTCCCAGGGACATGACAGCAAGTTCTCCTTGCTTCGCTGACTAGTATAAAATAACAAATTAAGTCATACTCAGCCCCATGAATCCATCAGTGCAGCTCCCTGAATCCCCCTCTGCTATTCCAGCATGACTGTGTCCCAGGGTACAGAACAAGGTTAAAAAAAAAACTGGTTTGACACATTTGCTGTGTATAACCTCAACCCATGAACATTATTGAGAAGAATTGGACTGCTAGCTAAACATTACTGGCAGACCTTATAAATGCTCTCTTGGCTCAATGGGCAAGAGACACTCTAAAATCTTGCAGAAAGCCATAAGACAGTTGCAGTCACAAAAGGGAATCTCATTGTTTTTGGAGTGGGACAACAAACGTGACCATGTGACCACATACTTTTGACCATACAGTTTAGTATTTAGTCTGATGACAACAGGTATTTCTGTTAACACCATCATAAGCGTGTAAGCATGCATGATTATTTCAATGAGGAGATGAGAATAAGCACACCTATGGCAGTGGTTTGGATGGTGAAATCTAAGGGACAGTCAGGAGGCCCCATGAAATAATCAGCTATAAATCAGCAAGTTCTAACAACTTTTATCTTAGCTGTATTGCTTGCTTTAGTGTTACAGTTAGTAAACAGGCAGCCTAAGAGCAAATGGTGTGAAAAAGAGAAATTAGTTTAGATGCTATACCACCCAACAATCCATCTTTCAATAGTTTACATTCATCAACACTTTCTAGTTTGTGTGGTGTGCATAAGGATAATAACACTAAGAGAAAAATATTATTGTCTTACCTGACTTTATACCAATAGAATAGAAGGATAGCCCGTTATCTGAATTTAATGGGAAAAAAAGGAAAGAATTGAGTAAGAATGGCGATAAAAAGGCAGGTACTGTATCTCAGTGCCAGCAATGGTTGGAGCATCTACACATTCTTTGCCCTCCTAGGCACAGCAAAGATGTTTGGCAAGAAATATCTGAGGGTTTGAATAGATATGACACTTTATCACAGACTGTATACAGACACTTGATGGAGACTTGATCTCAGCGTAAATAAAAAGGAAAGGGTCTCCCCTTAAGGGCTCATTCAGATGGTCGTAGTGCTTTGTGGATCTGCAAACACGCATACCGGCCGTGTGCGTTCCGCAATTTACGGACCACACATGGCCACAACCATAATAGAAAATGCCTATTCTTGTCTGCGATTGCGGACAAGAATAGGACAAGCTCTGTCTTTTCCGCGGAGTCGCGGAACAGAACCACGGATGTGGACGGCACACGATATGCTGTCAGCATCTTTTGCGGCCCCATTGAAATTAACGGGTCCGCACCCGTTCCGCAAAATTTCGGAACGGATGCGGACTCATTCATATGGCCGCCTGAATCAGTCTTAAGGCTAGAGCTACACGGCAACATGTGTTGCAACATGTCGCGCAACATTTTTTATAATGATAGTAAATGGTGTCAAACTGTCCAATCCAAGTTCGATTTCTGTGCGGCTGTCGCGTCTCAGTATGTCGCATGTCGCAGTGTGACACCAATGATTATCATTACAAAAAATATTGCACGACATTGGTGCGACATGAATGTGTCTCAGTGTAGTTGTAATATTTTTGTGCAGTGACACATGTTGCCGTGTAGCCCTAGCCTTAGGCATCAAATAGGACACAAATGGAGAGTTTCCGTCATGATGTCTGTCATTTTATTGAACAAACAATTAAGCATGCCATGCTATTTTATCCAGGTTTTGATTATATCTGCAATGGAGGCTCCTAATGGAGCCTCAGCCTGCAACACAGGTTAGGTCATTAAATTGCCCATTGTGTTTATTGATGGCTATATAGCCATCATTGAACACTTCATTTTCAATATAACAATACAGTGCTGCCACCTAGTGGCCTGTTTTGGCATATTCCACTAATAGCTGCCGAAGCCTGCTTGAGGCTTCGGGCTGTTAGAGTAGTGTTACAAGTTTCCCGATCTCAGCTGGGGAACGCTGTTACAGGAGCACGTGGCTCCTGCTTCCAGCCTGCTTTGACCACGGTGAAATGTACAGTCGTGGCCAAAAGTTTTGAGAATTACATAAATATTGGAAATTGGAAAAGTTGCTGCTTAAGTTTTTATAATAGCAATTTGCATATACTCCAGAATGTTATGAAGAGTGATCAGATGAATTGCATAGTCCTTCTTTGCCATGAAAATTAACTTAATCCCAAAAAAACCTTTACACTGCATTTCATTGCTGTCATTAAAGGACCTGCTGAGATCATTTCAGTAATCGTCTTGTTAACTCAGGTGAGAATGTTGACGAGCACAAGGCTGGAGATAATTATGTCAGGCTGATTGGGTTAAAATGGCAGACTTGACATGTTAAAAGGAGGGTGATGCTTGAAATCATTGTTCTTCCATTGTTAACCATGGTGACCTGCAAAGAAACGCGTGCAGCCATCATTGTGTTGCATAAAAATGGCTTCACACGCAAGGATATTGTGGCTACTAAGATTGCACCTCAATCAACAATTTATAGGATCATCAAGAACTTCAAGGAAAGAGGTTCAATTCTTGTTAAGAAGGCTTCAGGGCATCCAAGAAAGTCCAGCAAGCGCCAGGATCGTCTCTTAAAGAGGATTCAGCTGTGGGATCGGAGTGCCACCAGTGCAGAGCTTGCTCAGGAATGGCAGCAGGCAGGTGTGAGAGCATCTGCACGCACAGTGAGGCGAAGACTTTTGGAAGATGGCCTGGTGTCAAGAAGGGCAGCAAAGAAGACACTTCTCTCCAAAAAAAACATCAGGGACAGATTGATCTTCTGCAGAAAGTAAGGTGAATGGACTGCTGAGGACTGGGGCAAAGTCATATTCTCAGATGAAGACTCTTTCTGATTGTTTGGGGCATCTGGAAAAAGGCTTGTCTGGAGAAGAAAAGGTGAGCACTACCATCAGTCCTGTGTCATGCCAACAGTAAAGCATCCTGAGACCATTCATGTGTGGGGTTGCTTCTCATCCAAGGGAGTGGGCTCACTCACAATTTTGCCCCAAAACACAGACATGAATAAAGAATGGTACCAAAACACCCTCCAACAGCAACTTCTTCCAACAATCCAACAACAGTTTGGTGAAGAACAATGCATTTTCCAGCACGATGGAGCACCGTGCCATAAGGCAAAAGTGATAACTAAGTGGCTCGGGGACCAAAACATTGACATTTTGGGTCCATGGCCTGGAAACTCCCCAGATCTTAATCCCATTGAGAACTTGTGGTCAATCCTCAAGAGGCGGGTGGACAAACAAAAACCCACTAATTCTGACAAACTCCAAGAAGTGATTATGAAAGAGTGGGTTGCTATCACTCAGGAATTGGCCCAGAAGTTGATTGAGAGCATGCCCAGTCGAATTGCAGAGGTCCTGAAAAAGAAGGGCCAACACTGCAAATACTGACTCTTTGCATAAATGTCATGTAATTGTCGATAAAAGCCTTTGAAACGTATGAAGTGCGTGTAATTATATTTCACTACATCACAGAAACAACTGAAACAAAGATCTAAAAGCAGTTTAGCAGCAAACTTTGTGAAAACTAATATTTGTGTCATTCTCAAAACTTTTGGCCACGACTGTATATGATCATCCTCATGGCTGATTGTATACATGTGCCATGGGTGTCTGCTGTTTGAAACAGCAGAAACCCGGCAGCTATGGTGCCCACTGCATGTGTGAGTGGGCATCATGTTTAGAGTCCTGGCCAGCACTGTACATGTACAGCGCTGGTTGGGAAGGGGTTAAAGGGAGTTTCCAGTTACACAAAAAAAAAAAACAACACCAGCAGTCAACATTACTGCATTATATAAGTCGGATGATGATGTTCTAAATGCATTTTGACTCCTCCAGCATAATTGAGATACGCGGCCCAGACCCTGTGTTTATATCCCAGCTCAAGACTCACGGGGAGTGTCTGTAGCATCAGGTCTCTGCTTCCTTCTCCTTCCAGCCAGAACATCACAGATCCAAACAGCGTCGGCAGACTGCAGTGAATCCTAATGAAGCTGTGTTTGAAATGGATTGGAAGGAGGGGCCCTCTTCCAGCACATAGATTTTTACAAAATAAATTATTAAACAGGTCTTCATCAGGATTTGAACTCGAGATCTTCTGTATGTCAGGCAGAAGAGTTACCATTACACTACAGACCTGCTCTGTTGGAAGGACTGAATTTTCTGTGCTTAAAATGCTATTTTCTTCACAGGCACTAAACACCAAATAAATAGTATATTACTGAAATGAATGGGAAAAACATTGTGCCATCTACCAATCACCATAAATAATATGTTCACTATATTGTACAGCTTAATATTGCAGACAAATACTGTTTTGTGATATTTCATACTAAGGATGTTACAAAACCTATTCCTATTTTCTATTCCTCTAAATTCTATTTTTCTGCCATAACTTTTACTATAAAGATTTTACAGGTTTCAGTGAGATTTGAACCCCAGACCGTGTGTACAGTGAAAAGCTGCCTTAGGCTACTTTCACATTTGCGTTGTGCTGTCCGGTTATGAGATCCGGCACAGGGTCTCAAAACCTCAGCACAATGCTTCAGTTTTGTCCCCATTCATTGTCAAAGGGGACAAAACTGACAAACCAGAACAGAGTGCACCATAATGCATTCTGTTCCAGTTTGTTGCGTTCCAATGCCAGACACAAAACTGCTGCATTTTTGTTGTTAAATATCTTTTATTAAAGATCAAAAAGAAAAAGGCACAGATGGTACAATGAAGTGTCTTGGATATCATGATAAAGCATCACGCAACACATATGCAATAGATAAGCATAAACTCAGAATGGGTGAGATGTGTCAATAAGGCAGCCAGGGAGATGACAACTAAAACCACCCAGATATGGAGGATCCCAGCTCAGGAGGATACCAGACATATAAATGACAAACAACAAGACAAAGACAAGGGAAGGGGGGGGGGGGGGGGGGGTCAATCTTGCGCTGATATAAACCAAAAACAGTTTAGAAAGTGGCATCTAATCTTCGCAACCACAGCTGATAGTCCCTAGAATCCTTATATAGAATACAAGGGGTCCATATTTTGAGGTATTTAGCAACATTCTCTTCATCCTCTGCCATGAGCTCCTCCATTCTATGGATTTTTTCAAAGGTATTGAGCCAATCCCTAAAGTGTGGGGTGGTTGTGGTCTTCCAATATCTAGGTATGACCAAGCGAGCGGCCTGCATGAAAAAACGTAATAGACCCCTTTTCAGGGTAGATATAGAACCAGGGAGCATAGATAGAAATGACCCTTCCAGAGTCCATTGTGCAGTAGTGCCACTAAGCCGGTCGTACAGATCATTTAAGGTCTTCCAAAAAGGAATTAACCGACTACAGTGCCACCATATATGGGCCATGGAACCTGTCTCTTGCTCACAGCGCCAACAGGTGCTTGGACAGGATGGATAAAAAGAGTGCAAGAGATATACCAACTGGACATGATCTTAGAATTCTTCTCTTGTAAGTTGCAGCTAATGGATGATTTATGTGATAAAGCGAATGCTTTTCCCCATTGTTCAGTGGAAATTGATTTACCCAAATTCCTCTCCCACGCCCTTACATAAGGCAAGGAAGAAGGGGGCCCTCCTCCCTCCTGGAACAGCCCGTAGACCAGAGACACAGTGTGTAGGTGGCGAAGATTGGAGACAGAGAGATTCAAAAGGAGTGAGGTCCCTGGTAAGAACTTCCATGGGGCCCAACTTAGATATAAAATTTGTCAAGCTAGTATAGCTGAATCAGGCCCCTTGGGAATGACCCTCCAGGAAAGAATCCAGTGGGCGAATGGCTTTGTTCACAATTAGCTGGGACACCCGCGTATTCTCTTCACACTGAAGACCCAACAACATACACCTTCCTACAATCTGTGGGAAGTCAGGGTTGTTAAATATAGGGGTCATAGGGCCAGGGAGCGAGGAGAGGCCCAAAGGTACAGCCATTCTGTCCCACACCTGCAGTATACCTGACGTTATCGAGTGGAGGCGCAGGGGTCTTTTAGCCTTAGGTATCCAAAGTGAATTCTGGGTAGGATAACCCACCTCTCTCCTCTCAAACTGAATCCAGCGTTTGGATAGACCATTGTGAAACCAATCCAACACATAAGAGAGAATTGCAGCTCTATGGTATTTTTGAAGGTCTGGGACCCCCACGCCACGCGGTAGAACATTAATTTTTAATGTATGGATTCTCCCAAACCATGACAACGGAAGATTATTCCAAGCCATCAGATCCTTTTTATTTCATTTAAAAGTGGGGCAAAATTTAGATGGAAGAGATCAGAAATCTTAGAGGGGATAGCTGTTCCAAGGTAGGAAATGTATCTGAGTGACCAATGAAAGGGGAATGAGGACTGTAGGGTATGTACCAGGTTAGATGGAAGCGTGACTTTAAGTATCTCAGACTTGTGAAGGTTGACGTTAAAGTTGCTAAGATCGCCAAAGGCCAAGAACTCCCTTAAAATATTGGGAAAGCTAACTATTGGGTCAGAACAGTAAATGAGCAGGTCATCTGCATAAATTGCAATTTTGGACTCCATATCCCCTATCTGAAGGCCCTTGATGGATTCATTAGCCCTGAGAGCCCTAGCCAGGAATTCCATGACCATAACGTACAGCAGGGGGGAAAGTGGGCATCCCTGTCTTGTACCGTTATGTATCTGGAAAGGGGCAAAGAGAGAGCCATTGACCCGAACTTGAGGTCTGGGGTCATGATAAAGAGCAAGAATTCTACAAATCATATTAGGGCCTAGACCAAAGGCCCTCAAAGATTCACTTAGAAAGGTCCAGTCGACACGATCAAACGCCTTCTCGGCATCAACCGAGAGAAGGCAAAGTGGAGATTTGGTCACATTGACTCGGGTTAACAGGGCCAGCGAGCGGATGCTATTGTCTCTGGATTGCCACATACTACACACTTCAAGGCCTCCCACTGAATGGTTGGGTTTGAGGGATCAGTTTTATGAACCTCCACAAAGTCTGAAATAGCAGCCTTAACATCAGCGACACATACTGGGTCCTTTAGTATGTTATCATTAAGTTTCCAAGAACCCCGGGAGCGGGTATGGTCACCAATTTCCAGGGTCACCCAGATAAGGGAGTGGTCCGAGAAAAGGACCGGTTCAATACCGGCAAAAGGGCGAGCATCCAGGAGGGAGTGAGAAAGGAGGAGATAGTCAAGACGATAGTAGTTGTTGTGAGAGGCAGAGAAGAAAGTGTGATCTCTAACTGTGGAGAATTCGCCATATGTCTACAAGTTTAAGGTGTTGTAGGTGTCTCTTAAATGCACGGGCCACCCCAGCAGGAGCAGAAGACCTACCTGAAGAAATATCAACAGAGGTATCCAGGGGGAAGTTCAAGTCACCTCCAAATATAATCGGTAGGCCACCAGCAAATTCCTCTAGAGCAGTAAAAATTGCAGGGGAGAACCTGGATTGATCTGTGTTAGGAAAATAGACATTCGCTATTACCAACGTTTTAGCATGCACAGACAACTTAAGGAAGAGATACTATTTCAGTACTCAGAACAGTACAAGGGGTCAACTTGTGTATAGCTATAGACACCCCTCTGGATTTGGACTCCTGGAATGTGCTATGAACCCACTCCGAGAAATATCTATTTTGGCAGGTAGGGACATGCCCAGTTTTAAAGTGGGTTTCTTGCAGAAGAGCTATAGAGACCCTCTGCTTATCTTTTATTTCTCTTAGCGGGGTCATTTAGACCATTAAAATTATAAGAACAGATCTTAATAGAAGCCATAAATCAGTATATGTATGAACATCTTTGTACCTCGCAACGCAAGGGAAGGATTGGGAAGGGGGAAGCGAGAGGTTAGACACAGCAAAACAGGGGGACAAGACAGATAGGTCAAACAGATCTTGTGAGTCATCTGCTTAAACACACAACTCCGATAACTCGGAAATTATTAAGGGTAACACTGCAACCCTAAATATGTATGTAAAGGGAGGGAAAGTGGAGGCCCAGATGAAGCATGTTGCCCCCCCACCAACCCTGAACCAGATTTATATTAAATGAACAGAACTATCCATCAATATTATACTATAACCAACCTAAGAGGTCTAAACCTCAAATGAAGTAATTGAAGCGAATGGGAATTACACACTTCCTAACGACATTATAAACATTAAGGAGCAATAAGTGCTCCGCAGGAAGGAACACTGTCAGGCCCCATGTATAGTTTTATATAAGTTTTCTGCATCATCCATTTGCCCGTAGTATATATAAAAATGACAGACTATTTCTGACCGGACGTTTCGGTCACGATGGACCTTCATCAGCGGTCATGTTATCTGTAAAGTGGGTGGAGGTATTCCTGGGCGCTGGATGAAATAAAACTATACTTGAATTGCAAAACTTCCTGAGTGCCTCAATATTTTATTACTTGGATCACGGCCTAACAGCCCTTGATTGGCACCGGTGATATTCCTTGAACAGAGTGCGGTTCCTCACTTTACTACAGGCCCCATGTATAGGCGCATTTAGATGTGAATGTAGGTTAATAAACAAGAAGTCTCAAGATGTCTTTCTCTGTTTCGATGATCTTGGGGACACCTTGGACCATTGCTCCCTGTCTGGCATGTGCAGCGAAGATGGGACTGTTGGCCAGTCCGGAAGGGAGACCTGAGGTAGTGAGAAAGTTTCTAGAAACTTGGAGAGGTCCGCCGGGTCACGAAATGTCGCCGATCTTCCATTCTTCTTTGCATGAAGCTGAAATGGGAAACCCCATCTGTCCTTATCTTTTAACAGGGTAAGGATAGGGCGTACCGCTCCGTAGAGTTGAAGTGTTTTTCTGGAGAGGTCAGGCATAATTTGGATCTGGGACCCTTCAATCTCCACTTTCTCTGCCTGGTGAGCAGCATTAAAGATGGCTTCTTTAATTTTTTAAAAGTGGACACGGCATACAATGTCGCGTGGTCTGGCCGGATATATCGGTTTAGGCCCCAGAGCTCTGTGAATACAATTGAGCTCGATAGGTAGTGTGACCGAACCATTCAATAAAGAGCCAAAGAGTGACTGTATGGTATGCTCTAGGTCACCGGGTTGAACCGATTCCACGACCCCTCTGATCCAGAGATTGTTTCGGCGATGGCGGTTATCGATGTCATCTAAGTGAGATAGGAGCTGGGAGATATGCTGGGAGTGGGCTTCCAACACCTTATGGTAATCTTCCAGATGCCCCATTATGGCCTCCTGCGCCTTCTCAGAGGCCTCCACCCTGTGGCTCAGGTGTTTGACTATCCCCTTTAGTACCTCCATCTCGGCCTTGTACGCCTCTCCAGCCTGAAGACCGAATTCTCTAGGTCCTCTTTGGTGGGTAATGCCTGCAGCTGGGCACGGAGATCCCAACCGCTGTCTGAAGCTCATGATGAGGGGCTCCGAGAATCCATTTCAGGAGGCGATGAGCGCACGCTGCGTTCTGCGCTAGGAAGGGAGGAAGCGGCGGCCATCTTAGGCGTAGCTTGATGCCCGGCAGCACCCATCTGGGAGCCGAAGAACTTCTGAATCCCAGAGTTCTCAGGTTTCCACTGGACCCTTTGCTGTTTTCCGACCCATCTGGACTGTCGGTAAGGCAGATTGCACAGAGGATAGCGAAATATAGCAGGGATGGTGGTAGAGCTGTTTCAACGTGCGTCTTACTCCGCCATGAGCAAGCCACGCCCCCCTACTTGCACGATATGCCAACTGCTGCATTTTTGTGTGTGGCATGGGAAACTGAACACACACCAAAAACCATGTAAGTTAATGGTTGCCGGATCCAGTGCCCATTGTCTTACAACGGTTTTAGTGCCAGATCCAGCATGTTCGTTTTCAATATAATACACCTGGATCAATTTTGAATGGATGCAGTCGGTTGTATTATTATAACAAAAGTGTTTTGCTGTGGTTTTGAGATCCCATGCCGGATCTCAAAACCAGACAGCAAAATCGCAGATGTGAAAGTAACCTTACCCACTCCTCTAAAGAAAAGCTCTGTTGTTTTTTTAATTTTTATTAACTAGCACAAAACAGTAGTTGCTATCCCTGTAATCATAATAACCCATGCCAATATAGTGAACATATTATTTACGGTGATTGGTAAACTGCGTGAATAAAAATAGGGGGGTGTACATGGTTTGCCTGTATGGTGCCGTGAAATTTCTGAAGGCAGCCCTGAATCCAAACATGTTTCAATTCCTGCTGGAGAAAAACATCCTATGACACAGCATCATTGCTGACATCAC
The DNA here is from genome assembly GCF_905171765.1 of Bufo bufo. Lineage (NCBI taxonomy): Eukaryota > Metazoa > Chordata > Amphibia > Anura > Bufonidae > Bufo > Bufo bufo. Next base: position 504,998,452 of record NC_053390.1, read on the forward strand.
GTCTACAGGGAAGGGTCCAGGAGAAGGAGCATAACACCGCCCTCAGAGGCATGGTCACTGATGATGTTGTGTCAACAGGGCAGAGCCTTACAAGCATTGGCAGAACCAACACAGTGGAAAATGTCATGTGACCACAATGGAGTACAGGAAAATGGGGGATTACAGATAAACAGTCACTATTAGTAAGTGATAGCATATGTTGTTTCCTGTCAATTGATGTTGAAAATTGCAAAACCAGAATACCCCTTTAACCTCCTAACAGTCACATTAAAATTGGAAAAACCCTCCCAAAATGTAACTTTTTTATTGTAGGTTTTTTATGTGTCAGCAGTAAACCTTGTTGGTGCAAAGTCAAAGGACACAATTGTATTTTTAACCCCTTAATAATAATAAATTTTAGCCTTAAGGACCAATAATATTTTCCTACTTTGTGTTCCAGCAGTCATTACGTTTAAAAAAAAATTCTTCTAAATTCTTTTTTATTTTGCAGGATTAGTTGTAGGTTTTTTAGAAACGATTTTGGGGTATTTTTTATTTCATTATATTATTTTATTTTTAGGGGGAAAGATTAAAAAAACAGCAATTTTAACTTTTTTTGTGGAATTTTTTTACGGTGTTCAGTGTGTGGTAAAAATTCTTCTTTAGCTGCTCATATCTCTGGTTTGGTATCAGCATTCCAAGCTTTCAAACAATACCAGATATACACCATTATCTTCTTAGTCTTGTATAAAAGCCTGGAAAGCCTGAGCTGAACTCGGGAAAAACTGTTAGTTGATGTTATATGGACTGAACAACCCTTCTCCTTTATCTGCATCTGTATAAAGATAGGTGTGTGGTACCATTCTGTATACATGCAGTGGCCGGGTTTGGGGTGGCCTCAAGTCTATGCTGGGTCCCCCAGACATTGTCGAGGTGTCACCATGTGTTGCTGCACTCTGGAGGGGATGGTAAGGCATGGTGCACCCCAATGGGAAATAAGAGTCAGGGTCTGCAGTGAACCAGTGTGCTTCTTTACTGGAAGAATTCAGGTGTAAAACAATACAGGCGAGGAATAAGGCTGGCTTCTCCAGTCTCCCCCCTGTCAGAAGAAGGGTTTGATGCTGAGGAAAGGCCTGAGCTAGCTGTCCATCTCTCTTTCTCTCAGGCTTGTACCCTGGCCAAAGGCTGGTGATCCAGGGTCTGTGGCAGAGTATCCCTGTCTCAGTGTCTTCTTCTGATCACTCAAGTAGTCTGGCAGAGTCTTCCAAGCACTGTTCCCTAACTGCAGAACAGTAGGGGTTTTGACTGCTCTCCTTATATACAGTTTCTGGCTAAGCTAAAAAATTCTAATGGGAGGGGTGAAGTGGAGAAACTCATCATAAACAATACAATGTTAACTCCCGTACTCTCGTAGACTTGCATTAGAGCTTCAATGATACTCAATGGCAATGACACAGCAGGTTTTCCAGACAAAAACTGGTTTTTAGACATAATAGAGCTAAACCAGACATTTAAAAGGTCAGTCTGTCTGGTTTTGGTGGTAAACAAGTCTGGCTTTTTCCCTCCAAAACATGCTCTTCTTTAAACCTCATGGTAGCTTCTCATTATTAGCTAGAAAGTTCCAAAAGTCTCTCAGTATTCATTAACCCTTTCCACAGTGCTGTGCAAATACAGTAAAAATGAACAGGATATATATCACACAATACATATCAAATGCAGTTACACAGTATTAAACAGTATAAGTCCATGCAAATTAACCCTTTAAAGTGAAATAAAGTAAGGAGTTGATGACTTTGCATAGGAAAACACGGGCAAATGTCCAGACGTCAAAGTACCCAAGCTCCAGAGCACTACATACATCATTTCCACTTGAAGCTAGGGTGCAATTAGTGATAACTATTGGTGATAGTATAGAGCATTACAGTGTACAATGAAATCATTTTGTATGCACTATTCCTGTGCTGTGACATCACAGTGTGCAACATCTGTCATTGTATGCTATATTCTTGTACTGTGACAACACAGTGTGTATCATCCGTGTATATTGTATTATTCTTGTGGTAACCCTAAATTTTGAGGCTCTATGATTAGATTTTAGGTCAATTATGAACAAGTATCTATATTACCTAGAGACTTCTCCCGGCCATTTTTGTATTTCAGAACCCTTATGACCTAGAGATAACCTAGAGATTTAGGACCTCAGGGTCACATCTGAGAAAAAGTTGCCTTTTAATCGAACAGTTCACAATATATCATACCTTTAACGTAAGGTATATTCATCATCTGAACAGCTTTCTGTTCTTAGAAAAAGAGTCATTGTTCTCCTTTAAAATTGCACATGTATGCAGCTCTGTAATCACCACTCTGTATTTTTTTTTTAGCTTTTTTTTTAATTTCATTTACTTCAATTGTTCTTGGCATCTGTAAAAAGGACCTGCTCCCCTCTGCACTTGCTCAGATTACAGTGGAAAGTTGGCAGGAATTCACCTTTGCTTCTCCTGCTCCGTCCATGCTAGTTCTGCAAGCTGTTAGATGGATGGGGACATTTATTTCAATGCTACAGAAAGACAGTGGCTAGATATTAAATTATCTACTAACATTGCCTACACTAAGATGAAGGTATCTGCCAACAAATACGGTGAAAACTATAATAGAGGAAGAGAACATTCATAAATTAAAGGTTATTCTTGGTCTACTGAAAAACTATATAATTTTCCAATGTACTTATGAATTTCTCACAGCTTTCAAGATCTATGTTTACTGTTATAAGAACGTAGATTGTTTACCAGCAGTGGATAAACGGTGCATAGCTCATTAAAACACATAGCTGTGATACGCTGTACTGCAACGAGGTGTACAAGATATGAAGCCCTGAAAATATCATAAGCGATCAATCACCAGTATAATATGTGGGACAACTCAAGGGTTATTGACTTAAAACTTAATTTTATAGTAAAATGTTAAATAAAAATGTTGAATCATTTTTTATTTAGTCTTAGTAGGATATGTAACGGTCTATGCCAGAGACTCATACCAAACAAGCATCAGCCAGAAAACATACAGAAAAACACCCAGGTCGTGAAAAAGGTAAAGAACCATTGGATCGTACATCACATCACATCCCTTATGATGATGGCGGAGTATCCACTGTGGTTGGACAGTAACAGCACAACTGCTGTGGTGATAGTGAGATAGCCACTGTGATCAACCAGGAACAGCTGTAACATCAAAGTATTTCAAGCATTAATCCAGGGACTGCTAGTCTATCCCTATTATGCCCTATTAGGGAGTGCTACACTGGCCCTAAAAGACCTAACCACAGAGCACCCGCCCTGATAAGGGTGACACTGGAACCCGTCCCTAAGTTGGAATGCCCTAAGTATCGTCTTAGGGCACCTCCAAACCCTGACATGCATGTTTCCCATTATGTTCCTCAGGAGGTAGGGAAATTGTAGCAGGGGCCAAAAGAATCTTAAATATGCTAGGCAGGATTATTCTTGTGCATAAAGGGCAATATATAGTTAGATAAAGTGCTATCAAATGGAGGTGTATGGGTGCACTGGTAAAGGTTACTTTTTTCAAAATAGGGCAATTGATAGCCTGTGGTGTTGCTAAGGATACAATTGCAGTGGAATTGTAACCTGCGTATGATGCAAGATTCCTTTTGCCCCAGCAACAATTTTCCTACCCCCTGAGGAACATCATGCGAAATGTGCAAGTTGGGGTTTTAGGGTTCCAGGGCTAGGGAAAACTTAGGGCATTCCTACATAGGGACAGTTTCCGGACCTGGTTGCCCTTATCAGGGTGGGTGCTCTGTGATTAGGTTTTTTAGGTCCAGTTTAGTACTCCCTGATAGGGAATAATGAGGACAGATTGTATCCCTGGATTTATGCTGTATGTCCTTTACATGACATGGGCAGGTTTTATCCACTGGAAGTAAAAAAATTTAGATTTCTATTGAATGACAGCAGGCAGAGAAGTTGAAACAAAACTGAAGTAATGTAGAAATTATATTGGAAAACTATAACTTTTCATTATACAAAAAAGAAACTTTATTTTCTGAAACTTTAAAAAACAATTCCATGCAGAGTGATCCAGTAAAAAAATCTGTATATCTTGCAGTATCCATTTTTAGCTGGGCTGCCAACTGATCTATTAGACACATGCGGGTGAGGTTTCAGGAAATCCTCCTGATGGAAACCTTAGGCGGACACCGAAGTGTGAAAAAGGCCAAATCCTTTTTTCTTTTTTTAAAAACATCTGTATCAAAAAATCTCAGTTCGTCCCAATGTGTCTCTAAGCAGGGAACTTACCTGCAAGTACTGCAGAAGTGATATTCCCATAGGTGTACACTGGGATGGGCTGATCACTTAGTGAGGAGGTCAGGCCTTCTCTGAGAATGTCTTCTATCTGCTCTCGATCATCAGTGTGAACTGATGAAATAAACTGCATCTTGAGATGGGCAATGATGCTTGCATTCCCTCTGCTGTAAGCACATTCAGAATAATACAGGAATAGTTTATTTTGTACTCTATTACACTATAAAATATGTATTTAACTTTCTGGATGAAAAGTAAAAAACAAAAAAGAAATCTATATACATTAGTTTGTCTATACTTTTACTACATATATCTATCTCATATATCATATCTTCACACCAGTACTATTGTTATAGGAGCAGAACAACGAAAATATCGGAAGTCTGAGATTCAACGCATAAGTGACTCGAACAAAGCCAACAAATACCAATAACATAAATGGGGTCCATTAGGTTTCCATTCGGAAAAATGCATACAGAACTTTTCTCCGCACTGTTTTTGACAAAATCTACGAAGGAGGCCCCATGTCACGATGCGCTCTGTGCGTGGTTCCAGGAGGCGGGGCCCGTTCCCTTGGGAACCACACTGGGGCTGAGTGCCGAGCTGATCACTCAGCGCTCGGCTGTATGGGCTGCATTGGAACTCAGGAGTCATGTAACGCTGGCCACATCACATGACTCCACTAGTGCTCTATTTAAACAGGCAATCTGTGGCCAGCAGAGGTCCTTCCTGCATGATACTCACCTGGTTTGTTTGTTCCTGCTTGGCTTCCGATTTCCCGTCCGTCTCATCCTCTGGTCTTGGCATGCTCTCCTGGTTTGACTTCAGCTTGTCCTGACGATTCTCTGCTTGCTCCTCCGGTACCCTTTCTGCTCTCTTGGTTTTGACACGGCTTGTTTGACCTTTCTGTTTATGTGTTGTTTGTCTTCCCTGCACTATCCTAGCTAAGGGTTTGTCGACCAGTTGTCCCTTGTCGCTAGGACTTGCGAGGCAAGTAGGCAGGGACAGGGGTGAGGGTGGAGTTCAGTGGTCACTACCCCACCCCCTGTGTGTGTGACACCCCAAACAAATGCTCAGAGGTGAACAAGCCCTTAACCCAATTTTTTGTATGAAGCCTTTCAGGATTTTCACACATCAGAATCTACACCTAAATCCTGATTGAATGTCCTGATGTTCTACCAGTAATGCAGCTGAATTGGATATTTTACATGCCATTCACATTCTCCAGAAAAATATCTCAGCTTAAGGCCATACTCACACAGCCAAAATCTGAAATAGATGTATATTTGCCCTGAAATCTATAGCAGCAATTCAAGGCTGATTTCTGCCACAGTTTTTCCTTTTTACAGTGCCCAAGACTGCAGCAAGAACTGACACCCTCACTCATTTCAAATTCATGCAAGTAGCAATCTGTGCTATTTGAATATAGCATGGATTGAAACAGTTATCCAAAACTGTTTTACATGGATTTTTGCTGAAGAATACATGTTGAAATTCTCACCAAATATGATGTTTGAACGTGCCCTAAAAATGAACGTTCTGTTAATTTTAAAGGGATTCTGTCATCAGAAATGAGCCCTATAAGCTAAACATATGGCGATGTCCCTTGTAAAACACTGAATCCTAAAGTGAGTTTATCAAATGCCCCTGTGGCTCTATATTCATAAAAAAGCGGTTTATATCACCTGTCAATCACTTAAAAATGTGTCCAAGGGGACGTCTCATGGTGAAAGGTGCCCGGCCGTTTAGGTGCCCAGCGCCGCCTTCTGAGCTGAAATCGCCGCCCTCCCTTTCATTCGATCCGCCTACCTCAGGTGACTAACCTTCCTTGTGCCCAGCCGTGCCCAGCCGTGCCCGCCTGTGAAGGAGCCCAGCACCGCCTATGTCTCCTCCTTTCATCAACGATAGATAGCCGTAATCTCGCGCATGCGCAGTTCTTTCCCTGAGGCTGATGCCAGCACAGGGAAGGAACACTATAACGGCACTGCGCATGCGCGAGCTCGCGCATCGCAAGATTACGGCTATCTATCTTTGATGAAAGGAGGAGCCATAGGCAGTGCTGGGCTCCTTCACAGGCGGGCGTGGCTGGGCACGGCTGGGCACAAGGAAGGTTAGTCACCTGAGGTAGGCGGATCGAATGAAAGGGAGGGCGGCGATTTCAGCTCAGAAGGCGGCGCTGGGCACCTAAACGGCCAGGCACCTTTCACCATGAGACGTCCCCTTGGACACATTTTTAAGTGATTGTCAGGTGATATAAACCGCTTTTTTATGAATATAGAGCCACAGGGGCATTTGATAAACTCACTTTAGGATTCAGTGTTTTACAAGGGACATCGCCATATGTTTAGCTTATAGGGCTCATTTCTGATGACAGAATCCCTTTAAATCCACAGCATGTTCATTATAACAGCAGATTCCACACAGAAAAGACGCCGATAAGGTCTATTGAATTACAATGGAGCTAATCCAAGAACATTCTGCTGGCACATATAGTATTATGCAAAATGATGAAAAGTAAGTATGTTTTCAAAATTAGAAATTAATAATTTATTTTTATCAATTAAGTATATGCAAAGTAAATAAACAAAACAGAAAACGAAATTAAATCAACATTTGGTGAGACCACCCTTTGTCTTCAACAGCATAAATGTTTCCAGATACACACTGCACAGTGTTTGAAGGAACTCCGTTTTTGTTACAAACATCTTGGAGAACTAAGCTTCTATGGATATAAGCTTGCTCAGATCCCTCTATTTCTTAATGTAATCCCGGAAAGATGCGATGATGTTGAGATCAGGGCTCTGTGGGGGCCATATCATAACTTCCAGGACTCCTTGTTCTTCTCTAGGCTGCAGATACGACTGGCCTTAATTCCACTCAACTGTGCATGAAAACAAAGGAATTGGAGTGCAAAAAAATTTAAACACGTGCTCTGGACTTATGAGTCAAAATTTGAAAGATTTGTCTGTAACAGTATGTTCATGGAAGGGCTGGAGAGCAGTTCAATAATGAATGTCTGCAGAAAACAGTGCAGCATGGTGGAGGTTCCTTGCAAATTTGGTGCTGCATTTCAGCAAATGGAGTTGGGGTTTTGGCAGGATTAATAGTGTCTTCAATGAGGAAATACAGGCAGATACTTACCCATCATGCAATACCATTAGGGAGGCATCCGATTGGCTCCAAATTTACTCTGCGGCTGGACAACAACCCCAAACAAACAGCTAATGGAACAGGGAATATTGGAAGTGATTGCTCTTTTGTTCATTTACTTTGCATTTTGTTAATTGATAAAAATAATCTAGTAACCTTTCTATTTTTGAAAGCGTTCTTACTTGGCTGCATTTTTCCCAGCACCTAAAACTTTTGCACAGTACTGTACATGGCAGAAATCCAAGTCCACATCAGTTTTCTACCACAAATATATTTGCATATGATCAATTATCGTCACAACAGTAAAACAACAGCCACATAATCTGAAAGTGGCAGTGTGTCAGATGCTGAGAACCACTAGTCAGAAAATATATAATGAGAAAATATATTTACTTACCTGTAATGTAAAACTGTTAATCCTGTATAACTATCTTCTAGAACAGTATTCTTGAAACTGGATTTCAACTAAGTGAAGAGTGCAAAATGTAAAGTATATAAATGACATAAAAAAATACACCAACTCAGCCATGAACTGATACATAAATGCAAAATTTGACCTAGGTCGCCTTCCCACAGTAAAGGTACGTTCACGCAGAGATTTTTGGAGGAGGTTTTGAAGCAGATTTTACTGCAGGTTTTTTTTAACCAAAGTCAGAAGTGGCTTCTAAAGGAATCAGAAATAGACTTAAACTTCTCCTTCCTCCTGGATCCACTTCTGGTTTTGGCTGAAAAATGCTGACAATTCTGTCTCAAATCTTCTCCAAAAATCTCAGTGTGAACCTAACCTTATAAGTCAGATGATATGTGTTGTATGAATTGGTAATTTCCTATCTTTAGCCGGCTATGAGCTAATACAATACATTTTATACAAATTTACACAGATTAATTCCAATTTTGTGAGAAGTGCAACAAAAACTGTAGCATGCACCAAGCCGTATTAAATAGATTTAAACAAATGCATCTAGGGGAAGAGAAGATTTTATATTTTTCGGACTATAAGACACACTTTCCCCCCAAAAAGTGAGGCAAAAGTTGCAGTGGTTCTCATAGTCAGAGTGCTAATGACCGCTTCCAAGCGGTCATCAGCATGTGGGAGGCATGGGGAGCGGTAAGGGAGGTGCTGCACTGGCTCTACTCACCCTGGTCTTCTTCCGGTCCCCGCTCTGCACTATGTCCTGACAGCTTCCAGCATCAAGATGTAGTGCACATAGATGCACACTATGACCTGACGCTGTGCAACTTCAGGTCACAGTGCATCGTGGGCCAGAAGAAGACTAGGGAGCAGTGAGTGGCAGCACCATCAAGAGCAAGCGAGGTAAGTTTATTTCTATTTTTTTTAGGATGGGACTCAATCTGAGGCTGATGGGACTATCATCTGAGGCTGATGGCGGTCTGATCGGAGGCTAATAGGGTCTGATTGGAGGCTGATGAAGCTTGGGGGTCTGAGGGTCTGATCTGAAGCTCATGGAGCTTGGTGGTCTGATCTGAGGTCTGATGGAGCTTGAGGGTCTGATTTTGGGGTATGGTCTGAGATCTGATGAAAAAAAAAATCTTATTTTCCTCCTCAAAATCCAAAGTGAGTCTTATAGTCTAAAAAAATGGTACATCACTGAGGAGGCTACATGGACTGTTTCTCTCTGGCTGTGAGCTGCCCAATCGCAGCGGAAAGCGTCACAGCCAGGGAGAAGGTTATCTTTTTTTTCCCTGGCTGTGACACTCTCCGCTGCTATTGGCCAGCTCACAGCCAGGGAGAAGGAGACACCCCTTGAGAAACTCGGCCATCTTTTCCTCCCTGTACCGATGCTGCTAATTAGCATACAGGGCGTCAAAAGTGAATGGGGGACACAGCAGGGGAACGGAGCAGCCAACGTGAAAAAGATAAAGCGCCCTGACATCTCCAAATAAAGCCCTACACTGTCAGGTAATAAAATTGCAATGTTAGGAACAGTGAAAATTCCTCTTTAAGTATCCCAGATATCATGAAGGCAACAGAGAGATTGCTAATTGGACTTTTGATTTCATGGCTTTAAAAAGGACTGAAAAACATCCATAAAAAAAAAACTTAGGGCCCCTTCACATGAAATTTTTTCACGTTGTTTTTCACTAACTTTCCGCACAGAATCCACCCAAAAAAATGCCTCTAAAAAGCCTCCCATTTAAATGAATTTCAGTCACTGGAAAAAAGAGGCAGCATGCTCTATCTTGGCCAAAATCCACAATGATTCTTCCATTGAAATGAATGGGAAGCTGAAAAAATTTGCCAAAAAAGGTACCAGCACAGAAAATCTGTACGGATTTTGTGTTGTTTTTTTTCACTGTGTTTTCAACATCTGTTGTGTGAACATACCCTTAGGCCACATGCATACATTGTAGAATACGTGTGTTTTACAGTACCAGCAAAGTGTATGAGATTATACTATTCTCATGTACACTGCAGATTTTCTCCATGTAGCAATTGACCTGCCGTGCGGATTTTAAATTAAATAGCATGTCGATTATGTTTGCAGTTTTAGCTGCGGATTTCACCCTTTTCAATAGAAGAGTGAGATCTGCGGCAAATCTGCACCAAAGACCGCAATTAGATATAAATCCGGAAATTTGTGTAGATCTTATGTGCGTTCACCCGCACCCGTGTGCAGGTAGCCTTAGGCCTCTTTCAGACGAACGATACGCATTAGGCCTCATGCACACGACCGTTGTTGTGTTCCGTTCCGCAAAATGGGGTTCCATTGTTCCGTGATCCGTTTCCGTTTTTGTTTCCGTGTGTCCTCCTTTATTTTTGGAGGATCACCAGACATGAAGGAAAGTAAAAAAAAGTCTAAGTCAAGTTTGCCATGCAAATGATAGAAAAAAAAACGGACGCGGATGACAATCTTGTGTGCCTCTGCGTTTTTTCACGGTCCCATTGACTTGATTGGGTCCGCGAACCGTTTTCTGTGAAAAAAATAGGACAGGTTATATTTTTTTGACGGACTGGAACCACGGATCACGGACGCGGATGACAAACGGTGCATTAGCCGAGTTTTCAACGGACCCATTAAAAGTCAATGGGTCCGCAGAAAATCACGAAAAACGGAACAACGGACACGGAACACAACAACGGTCGTGTGCATGAGGCCTTAGGTGCGGATGCGTTCAGGGTGCGTTCAGTGAAACTCTCATCATTTTGTCAAGAAAGTTCAGTCAGTTTTGTCTGCGATTTCGTTCAGTTTTTTCCATGCTGGTGCAATGCGTTTTTATGCGTTTTTTCACACGCGTTATAAATAACTGAAGGTTTACAAACATCTCTTAACAACCATCAGTGAAAAACGCATTGCATCCGCACTTGCTTTCGGATGCAATGCGTTTTTCACTGAACCCCTATTCACTTCTATGGGGCCAGGGCTGCGTGAAAAACACAGAATATAAAACATGCTGCGTTTTTCACGCAACGCAGAACTGATGCGCTCATGTACACAGACCTATTGAAATGAATGGGTCAGGATTCAGTGTGGGTGCTATACGTTCACGTCACGCATTGCACCCACACGGAAAACTCGCTCGTGTGAAAGGGGCCTGAATCCTGACCCATTCATTTCAATGGGTCTGTGTACATGAGCGTTGTTTTTCACGCATCACTTCTGTTTTTTACACAGCCCTGGCCCCATAGAAGTGAATGGAGCTTCAGTGAAAAACACATTGCATCCGCAAGCAAGTGCAGATGCAGTACGTTTTTCACTGACGGTTGCTAGGAGATGTTGTTTGTAAACCTTCTGTATTTTATTATGTCATTATCATGCGTGAAAAACGCATCAAAACGCATTGCACCCGCACAGAAAAAAATTGAACAACTGTTAACGCAATCGTAGACAAAACTGACTGAACTTGCTTGCAAAATGGTGCAAGTTTCACTGAACGCACCCTGAACGCACCCTAAATACATCCGGACCTAATCTGTCACGCTCATGTGAAAGAGGCCATTCACTTCTATGGGGCCAGGGCTGCGTGAAAAAACACAGAATATAGAACATGCTGTGTTTTTCACGCAATGCAGAACTGATGCATCATTCATTGCACCCTTGCGGAAAACTCGCTCGTGTGAAAGGGGCCTTAGGGTTTCCTTTTACTTGTTTTACTTGCCATGTTTTCTTTCCTGATTTTGGCACCAAAACTGCAGATATTGTTGCAAAATAATTTTAAAAGAAAGAAAAGTCTTGATAATATTGACATTTCTGTTCACATCTCTTTCTCCAGCCAATCTACCATGTGCATGAGGCCTAAAGGTGCTTCTACACCTTCAATAGCAGCTTGCTGAACACTCATTATGTGTCAGCTATCTCTCCTGCCTCTTCCTTAGGCCTCTTGCACACAAACGTTTTTTTTTCCGTTTATGTTCCGTTTTTTGCATTCGGTATATGGACCGTATACGGAACCATTCATTTCAATGGATCTACAAAAAAACAGAAGGTACTCCGTATGCCTTCCATTTCCGTTTTTCTGTTCCGTTCAAAGACAGAACATGTCCTATTATTGTCCGCATAACGGACAAGGATAGTACTGTTCTATCAGGGGCCAGCTGTTCCATTCTGCAAAAAACAGAATGTATACGGACGTCATCCGTATTTTTGGCGGACCGAAAAATACTGAAAAAGCCATACGGTCGTGTGCAAGGGGCCTTACACATACATGCTCAGTTTGTCCAAGTGTGTATGTGTTTCCAATAGAGTGAGGAGAATGTTGCTGCCAGACACTTGTCAAATCCTTCTCCCCTCCACTATCATCTGTCGGGGATTAGTTGGGAGCCACTCATGCGCATTGTATTTGGACTGATTCTTGGGTTATTTACAGAAATGGATCACGCTATTTTGTCTGACTTACCATTCTCTGTAACGTAGTGGTTATTGATTTGTAGTACAAAGAAGAGCTATTTTGTAAACTGGGATTGTACCGAAGACCTTGTAATTCCAAAGTTTGGATGACAGTGAGGCTTTGTGTTGTTGTTAAATACACTAGACAAAAAAAACATTTGGGTGATTAAAAGGAGTCAAAACCTTGGGGTCTAGTCAACCAAAGACATTTATTTGACTAGAACTTTTATGTAATGCAGTATTTCGGATCTGTCTACATCAATGATATGAACATCGAAAGGTTGATTTTTACATCTAATATATACTTTGAGGGGTTTTATTCTGTAACAGTTAAAGGGATATTCTAGTTATTTATTTTTTTTATATGAAAATTTCTAATATGCATGTATCAAAAATTCTGCATGCACACCTTTCTTATATCAGGCAGTTGACCCCTATATGCAAAAAAATTGTATAGTTCATGTATCAGTGCTGTGTAATGTAATATACAGTCCTGATCAAAAGACCACTTGAAAAATGGCAAAAAAATCTTATTTTACATTGTTGGATCCTAACAAGGTTCCAGGTAGAGCTTCAACATGCAACAAGAAGAAATGGGAGTGAGACAAAACATTTTTTGAGCATTCAATTAATTGAAAATAACGATTAAACTGAAACAGGCTGTTTTTCAGCTGATCCAAATTTTAGGACCACATGCCTTTAAAAGGCCAAATCTGTGCAAAGATGTGGATTCATTGTCATTTTCTGTCAGGTAGTCACACGTTGTGATGGCAAAGGCAAAAAACTCTCCCTTTTTTAACGTGTTCGGGTTGTTGAACTGCATAAGCAGGGTCTCTCACAGCGCGCCATCGCTGCTGAGGTGGGACGCAGTAAGACAGTCATTTGGAATTTCTTAAATGATCCTGAGGGTTATGGAACAAAAAAGTCACGTGGAAGACCCAAAAAAATTTCATCAGCACTGAGCTGGAGGATCCAATTGGCTGTCCGTCAAGACACTGGACGATCCTCGACCCAAATTAAGGCCCTTACTGGTGCTGACTGCAGCCCCATAACCATCAGACGGCATCTGAGACTGAAGAGCTTCAAAAACAAAAAACGTCTTCAAAGACCTCGTCTCCTTGAACGCCACAGAACTGCTCGTTTGGACTTTGCAAGAGAGCACCAAACATGGGACATTCAAAGGTGGAAGAAAGTTTTATTCTCTGATGAGAAAAAATTTAACCTTGATGGTCCTGATGGTTTCCAACGTTACTGGCATGACAAGCAGATCCCACCTGAGATGTTTTCTACGCGCCACAGTGGAGGGGGTGCCATAATGGTCTGGGGTGCTTTTTCCTTCAGTGGAACAATGGAGCTTCAGGAAGTGCAGGGGCGTCAAACGGCCGCTGACTATGTCCAGATGTTGCAGAGAGCATTCCTCATGACTAAGGGCCCTCGTCTGTGTGGTAACGACTGGGTTTTTCAACAGGACAACGATACAGTACACAATGCCCGCAGGACAAGGGACTTCTTCCAGGAGAATAACATCACTCTTTTGGCCCATCCTGCGTGTTCCCCTGATCTAAATCCAATTGAGAACCTTTGTGGATGGATGGCAAGGGAAGTTTACAAAAATGGACAACAGTTCCAGACAGTAGATGGCCTTCGTGTGGCGGTCTTCACCACTTGGAGAAATGTTCCTACTCACCTCATGGAAACGCTTGCATCAAGCATGCCGAAACAAATTTTTGTAGTGATAAACAATAACGGCGGAGCTACTCATTACTGAGTTCATGTTTGGAAGTTTGATTTCTGTTTTGGGGGGGTTTAGTTTTTTTTTGGAGGTGTGGTCCTAAACTTATGATCAGCCTAAAAACAGCCTATTTCAGTTTATTCGTTGTTTTCATTAAATTGAATGCTCAAAAAATGTTTTGTCTCACTCCCATTTCTTCTTGTTGCATGTTGAAGCTCTACTTGGAACCTTGTTAAGATCCAGCCATGCTAAATATGATTTTTTGCCATTTTTTAAGTGGTTTTAAACTTTTAATCAGGACTGTATAATGCTGTTCATATTACGTACACAGACATATCCATAGGGCTTCATTTGCTGATGTCAAGAGGTTGTCCTTTGACATAATTGCTGCTGGTATATGTTGGTATACCTTTTTTCAAATGTACAGGTGTGACCAAGTACGGTTTTCTATATAGAGGCAACGTGCAAAAAATATATACAGTGCTGTATATTTTCTTTCATCATGGGAGCTTATTGGCCACCTAGAGTATGCCACTGTGTGCCTACACAAGTGTTATACCCATCCTTCCTTCAGAGATATATGCCGAGAGATCCCCTCATCTTATAAGGGTGGTGTCTCACTTCAGCAAATGGCATTTATCATGTAGAGAAAGTTAATACAAGGCACTACAATAGTATTGTGATTGTCCATATTGTCTCATTTGCTGATTTGATATATATGATGTATCACATTATACACTGCTCTTTTCCAATCCAGCAGTGGTATTCGTGGTTGCACACTACAGGAAAAAGCGGCGGCCTCTCTGGTAGCCCGGGACCGCAGGAACGCACATCGGCACACATGCGCAGCAGCAGCTTCTGTCCTGTCCATCTCATATCTGCGCTGCAGCAGTGACTGTAACCCCTGGAAATGGGCAGAGTATAATGCAATTGAAAAATGAATGAAGCCAGCCAAGGAGACAATATGGACAATCACAATACGTTAGTAGGGCTTTGTATTAACTTTCTCTACATGATAAATGCCATTTCCTGAAGTGACAAAACCCCTTTATGATAATGTGAACAGACCCTAGACTTCACATCCGCATTCTCAGTGCCATCTAATGTCTCCATCTCAAAACAATATCCAGTATCTATCACACAGTAGACTATCAAAATGCAGTAGAGACACTTAGAATGTCCTGGTAAAACTACTGTTACACTCTCCTCTGTGGTCTACCAACAAGCACAAACCACTAACATGACTCTACAGCTGCTCGCGTTCCTCTTGTACCACCCCTGCTTTATCAATCACTCAACTGACTGCCCATTACAGAAAATAATACAATTTTAAATCTTCACTTTAACCTGACAAATTTTTATCCTAAATATCTTCTTTAATTCAAAGATAGCACTGCACATGCAACCTTGCCTCTGCCAATGACTTTTCTTTCCAGCACTTTAAAGGGGTTGTCCGAGTTATGAAAAAAAATAATATAGCACTGAAAATCTGATATATAACTGAGCTAAGCAAGTTTTATGCAAAAATATATATATATATTTCCTCATTTCCCTGGTTCTTTTCTGGCCCTTTGTTTACATGCAATAAAAACACTCTCTGCGCCTCCCCCTGCTCTGCTAAGGGAGTGAATACAAGAGCTGCCCTGAGTGACATGTCTGCCTGCTGGGAGACTCTGCAGCATGTTGTATGTGTAGGACTACAAGTCCCAGCTGTATAATGACACTGCTAAGGGAGTGGATACAAGAGCTGCCCTGAGTGCTGGGAGAATCAACAGCAACTTGTAAGTGTAGAACTACAAGTCCCACCTGTATAATGACACTGCTAATACACACAGGTTCTTCCCCCTACCTTCTTGTGAAATGCTCTCTCTAGTATGTCAGCTCCAGTGCCCAGAATTGTCCCCTCACTGCCTGCAGAGCTGTGCAGCTGAAGGGGTTAAGAATCCTAGCAGAGAGTAGACGGCAGTGAAGGGGGGGGGGGCGTGGCCAGCACAATGACGTCTCGTTTACAGGCTTGTAAACGACCTTTATCAGAGCAGGGAGAGAAGCTGACATCACAGGTCATGTGACCCTCAGTGAAATCTGAGAAACCAGCCACTGGAGATAAAGTGAGTTAATTGGAAAGCTGTTACATTTGCCTAGTTAGGAACATAGAAAGAACAAAAAATAACTTGGATAACCCCTTTAACCACCTCAGCCCCCAGTGCTTAAACACCCTGAAAGACCAGGCCACTTTTTACACTTCTGACCTACACTACTTTCACCGTTTATTGCTCGGTCATGCAACTTACCACCCAAATGAATTTTACCTCCTTTTCTTCTCACTAATAGAGCTTTCATTTGGTGGTATTTCATTGCTGCTGACATTTTTACTTTTTTTGTTATTAATCGAAATTTAAAGATTTTTTTGCAAAAAAATGACATTTTTCACTTTCAGTTGTCAAATTTTGCAGAAAAAACGAGATCCATATAGAAATTTTGCTCTAAATTTATAGTTCTACATGTCTTTGATAAAAAAAAAATGTTTGGGTAGAAAAAAAATGGTTTGGGTAAAAGTTATAGCGTTTACAAACTATGGTACAAAAATGTGAATTTCCGCTTTTTGCAGCAGCTCTGACTTTCTGAGCACCTGTCATGTTTCCTGAGGTTCTACAATGCCCAGACAGTACAAACACCCCACAAATGACCCCATTTCTGAAAGTACACACCCTAAGGTATTCGCTGATGGGCATAGTGAGTTCATAGAACTTTTTATTTTTTGTCACAAGTTAGCGGAAAATGATGATTTTTTTTTTTTTTTTTTTTTTCTTACAAAGTCTCATATTCCACTAACTTGTGACAAAAAATAAAAAGTTCTATGAACTCACTATGCCCATCAGCGAATACCTTGGGGTCTCTTCTTTCCAAAATGGGGTCACTTGTGGGGTAGTTATACTGCCCTGGCATTCTAGGGGCCCAAATGTGTGGTAAGGAGTTTGAAATCAAATTCAGTAAAAAATGACCTGTGAAATCCGAAAGGTGCTCTTTGGAATATGGGTCCCTTTGCCCACCTAGGCTGCAAAAAAGTGTCACACATCTGGTATCCCCGTACTCAAGAGAAGTTGAGGAATGTGTTTTGGGGTGTCTTTTTACATATACCCATGCTGGGTGAGATAAATATCTTGGTCAAATGACAACTTTGTATAAAAAAATGGGAAAAGTTGTCTTTTGCCAAGATATTTCTCTCACCCAGCATGGGTATATATAAAATGACACCCCAAAACACATTCCCCACCTTCTCCTGAGTACGGAGATACCAGATGTGTGACACTTTTTTGCAGCCTAGGTGGGCAAAGGGGCCCATATTCCAAAGAGCACCTTTCGGATTTCACTTGTCATTTTTTACTGAATTTGATTTCAAACTCCTTACCACACATTTGGGCCCCTAGAATGCCAGGGCAGTATAACTACCCCACAAGTGACCCCATTTTGGAAAGAAGACACCCCAAGGTATTCCGTGAGGGGCATGGCGAGTTCCTAGAATTTTTTATTTTTTGTCACAAGTTAGTGGAAAATGATGATTTTTTTTTTTTTTTTTTTTTTCATACAAAGTCTCATATTCCACTAACTTGTGACAAAAAATAAAAACTTCCATGAACTCCCTATGCCCATCAGCGAATACCTTGGGGTCTCTTCTTTCCAAAATGGGGTCACTTGTGGGGTAGTTATACTGCCCTGGCATTCTAGGGGCCCAAATGTGTGGTAAGGAGTTTGAAATCAAATTCTGTAAAAATTGACCTGTGAAATCCGAAAGGTGCTCTTTGGAATATGGGCCCCTTTGCCCACCTAGGCTGCAAAAAAGTGTCACACATCTGGTATCTCTGTATTCAGGAGAAGTTGAGGAATGTGTTTTGGGGTGTCTTTTTACATATACCCATGCTGGGTGAGATAAATATCTTGGTCAAATGCCAACTTTGTATAAAAAAATGGGAAAAGTTGTCGTTTGCCAAGATATTTCTCTCACCCAGCATGGGTATATATAAAATGACACCCCAAAACACATTCCCCACCTTCTCCTGAGTACGGAGATACCAGATGTGTGACACTTTTTTGCAGCCTAGGTGGGCAAAGGGGCCCACATTCCAAAGAGCACCTTTCGGATTTCACAGGTCATTTACCTACTTACCACACATTAGGGCCCCTGGAAAATGCCAGGGCAGTATAACTACCCCACAAGTGACCCCATTTTGGAAAGAAGACACCCCAAGGTATTCCGTGAGGGGCATGGCAAGTTCCTAGAATTTTTTTCTTTTTTGTCACAAGTTAGTGGAAAATGATGATTTTTTTTTTTTTTTTCATACAAAGTCTCATATTCCACTAACTTGTGACAAAAAATAAAAACTTCCATGAACTCACTATGCCCATCAGCGAATACCTTGGGGTCTCTTCTTTCCAAAATGGGGTCACTTGTGGGGTAGTTATACTGCCCTGGCATTCTAGGGGCCCAAATGTGTGGTAAGGAGTTTGAAATCAAATTCTGTAAAAATTGACCTGTGAAATCCGAAAGGTGCTCTTTGGAATATGGGCCCCTTTGCCCACCTAGGCTGCAAAAAAGTGTCACACATCTGGTATCTCTGTATTCAGGAGAAGTTGAGGAATGTGTTTTGGGGTGTCTTTTTACATATACCCATGCTGGGTGAGATAAATATCTTGGTCAAATGCCAACTTTGTATAAAAAAATGGGAAAAGTTGTCGTTTGCCAAGATATTTCTCTCACCCAGCATGGGTATATATAAAATGACACCCCAAAACACATTCCCCACCTTCTCCTGAGTACGGAGATACCAGATGTGTGACACTTTTTTGCAGCCTAGGTGGGCAAAGGGGCCCATATTCCAAAGAGCACCTTTCGGATTTCACTTGTCATTTTTTACAGAATTTGATTTCAAACTCCTTACCACACATTTGGGCCCCTAGAATGCCAGGGCAGTATAACTACCACACAAGTGACCCCATTTTGGAAAGAAGAGACCCCAAGGTATTCGCTGATGGGCATAGTGAGTTCATGGAAGTTTTTATTTTTTGTCACAAGTTAGTGGAATATGAGACTTTGTATAAAAAATAAAAAATAAAAAAAAAATCAGCATTTTCCACTAACTTGTGACAAAAAATAAAAAATTCTAGGAACTCGCCATGCCCCTCACGGAATACCTTGGGGTGTCTTCTTTCCAAAATGGGGTCACTTGTGTGGTAGTTATACTGCCCTGGCATTTTCCAGGGGCCCTAATGTGTGTTAGGTAGGTAAATGACCTGTGAAATCCTAAAGGTGCTCTTTGGAATATGGGCCCCTTTGCCCACCTAGGCTGCAAAAAAGTGTCACACATGTGGTATCGCCGTATTCAGGAGAAGTTGGGGAATGTGTTTTGGGGTGTCTTTTTACATATACCCATGCTGGGTGAGATAAATATCTTGGTCAAATGCCAACTTTGTATAAAAAAATGGGAAAAGTTGTCGTTTGCCAAGATATTTCTCTCACCCAGCATGGGTATATATAAAATGACACCCCAAAACACATTCCCCACCTTCTCCTGAGTACGGAGATACCAGATGTGTGACACTTTTTTGCAGCCTAGGTGGGCAAAGGGGCCCACATTCCAAAGAGCACCTTTCGGATTTCACAGGTCATTTACCTACTTACCACACATTAGGGCCCCTGGAAAATGCCAGGGCAGTATAACTACCCCACAAGTGACCCCATTTTGGAAAGAAGACACCCCAAGGTATTCCGTGAGGGGCATGGCAAGTTCCTAGAATTTTTTTCTTTTTTGTCACAAGTTAGTGGAAAATGATGATTTTTTTTTTTTTTTCATACAAAGTCTCATATTCCACTAACTTGTGACAAAAAATAAAAACTTCCATGAACTCACTATGCCCATCAGCGAATACCTTGGGGTCTCTTCTTTCCAAAATGGGGTCACTTGTGGGGTAGTTATACTGCCCTGGCATTCTAGGGGCCCAAATGTGTGGTAAGGAGTTTGAAATCAAATTCTGTAAAAATTGACCTGTGAAATCCGAAAGGTGCTCTTTGGAATATGGGCCCCTTTGCCCACCTAGGCTGCAAAAAAGTGTCACACATCTGGTATCTCTGTATTCAGGAGAAGTTGAGGAATGTGTTTTGGGGTGTCTTTTTACATATACCCATGCTGGGTGAGATAAATATCTTGGTCAAATGCCAACTTTGTATAAAAAAATGGGAAAAGTTGTCGTTTGCCAAGATATTTCTCTCACCCAGCATGGGTATATATAAAATGACACCCCAAAACACATTCCCCACCTTCTCCTGAGTACGGAGATACCAGATGTGTGACACTTTTTTGCAGCCTAGGTGGGCAAAGGGGCCCATATTCCAAAGAGCACCTTTCGGATTTCACTTGTCATTTTTTACAGAATTTGATTTCAAACTCCTTACCACACATTTGGGCCCCTAGAATGCCAGGGCAGTATAACTACCACACAAGTGACCCCATTTTGGAAAGAAGAGACCCCAAGGTATTCGCTGATGGGCATAGTGAGTTCATGGAAGTTTTTATTTTTTGTCACAAGTTAGTGGAATATGAGACTTTGTATAAAAAAAAAAAAAAAAAAATCAGCATTTTCCACTAACTTGTGACAAAAAATAAAAAATTCTAGGAACTCGCCATGCCCCTCACGGAATACCTTGGGGTGTCTTCTTTCCAAAATGGGGTCACTTGTGTGGTAGTTATACTGCCCTGGCATTTTCCAGGGGCCCTAATGTGTGTTAGGTAGGTAAATGACCTGTGAAATCCTAAAGGTGCTCTTTGGAATATGGGCCCCTTTGCCCACCTAGGCTGCAAAAAAGTGTCACACATGTGGTATCGCCGTATTCAGGAGAAGTTGGGGAATGTGTTTTGGGGTGTCATTTTACATATACCCTTGCTGGGTGAGAGAAATATCTTGGCAAAAGACAACTTTTCCCATTTTTTTTATACAAAGTTGGCATTTGACCAAGATATTTCTCTCACCCAGCATGGGTATATGTAAAATGACACCCCAAAACACATTCCCCAACTTCTCCTGAGTACGGCGATACCACATGTGTGACACTTTTTTGCAGCCTAGATGCGCAAAGGGGCCCACATTCATTTTATGAGGGCATTTTTAGACATTTGGATACCAGACTTCTTCTCACGCTTTGGGGCCCCTAGAATGCCAGGGCAGTATAAATACCCCACATGTGACCCCATTTTGGAAAGAAGACACCCCAAGGTATTCAATGAGGGGCATGGCGAGTTCATAGAAATTTTTTTTTTTTGGCACAAGTTAGCGGAAATTGATATTTTTTATTTTTTTCTCACAAAGTCTCCCGTTCCGCTAACTTGGGACAAAAATTTCAATCTTTCATGGACTCAATATGCCCCTCACGGAATACCTGGGGGTGTCTTCTTTCCGAAATGGGGTCACATGTGGGGTATTTATACTGCCCTGGCATTCTAGGGGCCCTAAAGCGTGAGAAGAAGTCTGGAATATACATGTCTAAAAAATTTTACGCATTTGGATTCCGTGAGGGGTATGGTGAGTTCATGTGAGATTTTATTTTTTGACACAAGTTAGTGGAATATGAGACTTTGTAAGAAAAATAAATAAAAATTCCGCTAACTTGGGCCAAAAAAATGTCTGAATGGAGCCTTACAGAGGGTGATCAATGACAGGGGGGTGATCAATGACAGGGGTGGTGATCAATGACAGGGGGGGGGTGATCAATGACAGGGGGTTGATCAATGACAGGGGGGTGATCAGGGAGTCTATATGGGGTGATAACCACAGTCATTGATCACGCCCGTGTAAGGCTTCATTCAGACGTCCGTATGCGTTTTGCGGATCCGATCCATCTATCAGTGCATCCGTAAAAATCATGCGGACATCTGAATGGAGCTTTACAGGGGGGTAATCAATGACAGGGGGGTGATCAGGGAGTCTATATGGGGTGATCACCACAGTCATTGATCATGCCCCTGTAAGGCTTCATTCAGACGTCCGGATGCGTTTTGCGGATCCGATCCATCTATCAGTGGATCCGTAAAAATCATGCGGACGTCTGAATGGAGCTTTACAGGGGGGTGATCAATGACAGGGGTGTAATCAATGACAGGGGGGTGATCAGGGAGTCTATATGGGGTGATCACCACAGTCATTGATCACGCCCCTGTAAGGCTTCATTCAGACGTCCGGATGCGTTTTGCGGATCCGATCCATCTATCAGTGCATCCGTAAAAATCATGCGGACATCTGAATGGAGCTTTACAGAGGGTGATCAATGACAGGGGTGTAATCAATGACAGGGGGGTGATCAGGGAGTCTATATGGGGTGATCACCACAGTCATTGATCATGCCCCTGTAAGGCTTCATTCAGACGTCCGGATGCGTTTTGCGGATCCGATCCATCTATCAGTGCATCCGTAAAAATCATGCGGACATCTGAATGGAGCTTTACAGGGGGGTGATCAATGACAGGGGTGTAATCAATGACAGGGGGGTGATCAGGGAGTCTATATGGGGTGATCACCACAGTCATTGATCACGCCCCTGTAAGGCTTCATTCAGACGTCCGGATGCGTTTTGCGGATCCGATCCATCTATCAGTGCATCCGTAAAAATCATGCGGACATCTGAATGGAGCTTTACAGGGGGGTGATCAATGACAGGGGGGTGATCAGGGAGTCTATATGGGGTGATCACCACAGTCATTGATCACGCCCCTGTAAGGCTTCATTCAGACGTCCGGATGCGTTTTGCGGATCCGATCCATCTATCAGTGCATCCGTAAAAATCATGCGGACATCTGAATGGAGCTTTACAGGGGGGTGATCAATGACAGGGGGGTGATCAGGGAGTCTATATGGGGTGATCACCACAGTCATTGATCACGCCCCTGTAAGGCTTCATTCAGACGTCCGGATGCGTTTTGCGGATCCGATCCATCTATCAGTGCATCCGTAAAAATCATGCGGACATCTGAATGGAGCTTTACAGGGGGGTGATCAATGACAGGGGTGTAATCAATGACAGGGGGGTGATCAGGGAGTCTATATGGGGTGATCACCACAGTCATTGATCACGCCCCTGTAAGGCTTCATTCAGACGTCCGGATGCGTTTTGCGGATCCGATCCATCTATCAGTGCATCCGTAAAAATCATGCGGACATCTGAATGGAGCTTTACAGGGGGGTGATCAATGACAGGGGGGTGATCAGGGAGTCTATATGGGGTGATCACCACAGTCATTGATCACGCCCCTGTAAGGCTTCATTCAGACGTCCGGATGCATTTTGCGGATCCGATCCATCTATCAGTGCATCCGTAAAAATCATGCGGACATCTGAATGGAGCTTTACAGGGGGGTGATCAATGACAGGGGTGTAATCAATGACAGGGGGGTGATCAGGGAGTCTATATGGGGTGATCACCACAGTCATTGATCACGCCCCTGTAAGGCTTCATTCAGACGTCCGGATGCGTTTTGCGGATCCGATCCATCTATCAGTGCATCCGTAAAAATCATGCGGACATCTGAATGGAGCTTTACAGGGGGGTGATCAATGACAGGGGGGTGATCAGGGAGTCTATATGGGGTGATCACCACAGTCATTGATCACGCCCCTGTAAGGCTTCATTCAGACGTCCGGATGCATTTTGCGGATCCGATCCATCTATCAGTGCATCCGTAAAAATCATGCGGACATCTGAATGGAGCTTTACAGGGGGGTAATCAATGACAGGGGGGTAATCAATGACAGGGGGGTGATCAGGGAGTCTATATGGGGTGATCACCACAGTCATTGATCACGCCCCTGTAAGGCTTCATTCAGACGCCCGTATGCGTTTTGCGGATCCGATCCATCCATCAGTGGATCCGTAAAAATCATGCGGACATCTGAATGGAGCTTTACAGGGGGTTGATCAATGACAGGGGTGTAATCAATGACAGGGGGGTGATCAGGGAGTCTATATGGGGTGATCAGGGGCTAATAAGGGGTTAATAAGTGACGGGGGGGGGGGGTGTAGTGTAGTGTAGTGGTGCTTGGTGGGACTTTACTGAGCTACCTGTGTCCTCTGGTGGTCGATCCAAACAAAGGGGACCACCAGAGGACCAGGTAGCAGGTATATTAGACGCTGTTATCAAAACAGCGTCTAATATACCTGTTAGGGGTTAAAAAAAACACATCTCCAGCCTGCCAGCGAACGATCGCCGCTGGCAGGCTGGAGATCAACTCTCTTACCTTCCGTTCCTGTGAGCGCGCGCGCCTGTGTGCGCGCGTTCACAGGAAATCTCGCGTCTCGCGAGAGGACGCACCGGCGCGTCCACCCAGAAGAGCAGGGCCGCCGCAAAGACGCAATCCTGCGTACGGCGGTCCTGAGGTGGTTAATTAATCACTTCCTGACTCCTCTCATGCTTCTCCTCTGTTCTGAAATTCCCTCCTTATTGCATCCAACATTCTTCAAACCCTGTAGGGTGCACAAAACAACTTTTGTTTACTGTGAAGATTACATTGCACTCATTATGAAGTAAAAAAAAATTTTTTAAGTTCTTTATTAAAAATATGGAGTTCTTTTCTCTGTACAGAGCTGAGATGCTCTATTCTAGCAGGATCTGAATCTCTCTTCCGTTAGGCAGGGAGCTGACGGGGCTCCTTATCTATGCTCTCTGACCTTATAAACACTCATTAAAGCTCAATCCTTATCCTTATCTTTTTTTCCTAGAAGTTTTGTGGAATGAGCTTATCCACTGGAAGCTGTGCACTGAAGAAGTGATTTGGGCGCTGGTGCTATCTTCAGTTGTTTATTTTAACTCACATTTAGTAGTCAGTTCGGAGCACAGTAATAATGAGACTATTAGGGTACTTTCACGCTTGCGTTGTGAGGATTGCCGGAACTGCCTGCCGGACTTGGAAATCCCTATGCAAACGGAAATCATTTGTAGACGGATCCGGATGCGGATCCAACTGACAAATGCATTCAAATTCCGGATCCATCTCACCGGTGTATTCCGGAAAAACGGATCGGGTATTTATTTTTCTCGCATTTTTAAAGAGCTGCGCATGCGCAGACCTGGAAACCAGATCCGTTTTGCTGGAACACTAGGTACCTGATCCGGCATTAATACATTTCAATGAAAAGTAATGCCGGTTCCAGTGCTCCGGCAAGTGTTCCGGAATTTTGGCCAAATACTGTAAGAGGGACTGAACTGAAGACATCCTGATGCATACTGAATGGAATACTTTCCATTCAGAATGCATTAGGATAAAACTGAAGCGTTTATATTTCGGGTATTGAGCCCCTAGGACGGAACTCAATACCGGAAAAGAATAACGCTAGTGTGAAAGTACCCTTAGTGCTAAAGGAAATGGTGTTATCAGATAATGATCTATTGTTTAAATCTAGTTTTTATGTTTAACATATTTTAAAATAATTTTTGGGGATGTTATTTTTAATTTTCCATGTTAATATCTAATATTTAAACAAAAAAAATACAATCCTGCAGTTTTCCCACTGGCCACTCAGCCTACTAATAGGCACCACTTCTTGGTTATGTACAGATCACTTTACTGCAGTTACCTGCTTACCTATACAGAGGTGACATCATTATAGGCAATATTAGAATGACAGATAAGACAGGATCCACCATTCACAATAGGTGATTGTCAGAGCTTATCTATTCTTTCCTTGTACAATAAGCTTTGCACAGGTCACAGAGCATGTCTAGAAAACTCTCCCGTAGAATTCAGTGAGGTCTAGTGTTGATCGAGCACCATAGTGCTCGGGGACTCGGGCCGAACACATCGGGATGCTTGGGTGCACTACCGAGCACCCGAGTATAATGGAAGTCAATGGGAGAACCCGAGCATTAAACCAGGCATCCCCTGCTCTGAAGAGGGGAGGCTGCCTGGTTCATAGGAAAAGGTCAGAAATTGATGGAAACACTACCGAAATGGTTCGGGAACAGCATGGGGAGGATGTCTGGATGCATCTTGGACTCTCAGGTCGCTGCTGGGAACGATGTTGTCCGAGTAGTACGCTACTTCTAAAGACTGACAATAATACACACAAAACCGAAGATAAAATCGATTTTAGAGGAAAAATTGTTAGGAAACATTATTTCCTGTATATTTACTTGTATATAAAGTGCAAGTGCTGCCAAAAAATACAAAGAAGAGGCACTCCAATACAACCTGTATATCACATAAAGGAGGGCCTCATTCACATTGTGGTACAATTGTTCAGGTAGTGGGACTCCTACACTGAACACAAAGCCTATGCACTAAGTGAAAGGGCAGCCAAAATTTACAAGGAACCGACACTGCAATATACCTTTTGTTAAACATAAAGGAGGGCATCATACACAGCCTTGAAAAATTATGATCGATGGCCTGCTGGTGACCCTCAATAACATTTGGAGCAAGGGCCTGCTGATCTGATCATCTAAAACATTATGGGTGAGGGCCTGCTGCCACTTTGGTGACTCTAGATAATCTGGGGCTGACCGCATGTCCCCGTGACAGCGACGATCCATTCGGATGTCTGGCCTATCAACTTTCGATGTTATTGTCAGCGCAAACCATGGTGACTACGGGGAACGGGGAAATCAGAGTTCGATTCCGGAGAGGGAGTCTGAGAAACAGCTAGGGCTACCACATCCAAGCAAGGCAGCATGCGTGCAAATTACCTATTAGGTATAATTAGGTGAGGGCCTGCAGGTGATCTGACCCTGTCAAAGATTTTAGGTGCGGGCCTGCTGGTGAGCTGACCCTGTAAAGCATTATATGCAAGGGCCTGCTAGTGAGCTGACCCTGTAAAACATTATATGCGAGGGCCTTCAGGTGAGCTGACCCTGTAAAAGATTGTAAGTGAAGGCCTGCTGGTGAGCTGACCCTGTAAAACATTATAAGCGAGGGCCTGCTGGTGAGCTGACCCTTTAAAAAATTATATGTGAGGGCCTACAGCTGAGCTGACCCTGTAAAACATTATATGCGAAGGGAATATATGTGAGGGCATTATATGCAACGAATAAGCATGTGTTGATATGATGGAAGAGGAGAAGGAGGATGAGAAAAGGAAGATTCAACCATATACCCTTGTTTGTGGTGGAAGGGGTGCATGGGAATACAGTGTATTCAGTACATTATAAAACCATATTACTTACCGGTAATTTCCTTTTCATGAATCCTCCATGACGGCATACCATGAGAGATGACCCGCCTCCAACCAGGTAGGGACAGGAAGTATAAAATAGACCCTCCTCCAGCATCTCCTCAGTGTCTTCTGGACTGACAGCCTAGAGAATCTATTCTTCCAATATAACGTATATATACAGTACAGACCAAAAGTTTGGACACACCTTCTCATTCAATGAGTTTTCTTTATTTTCATGACTATGAAGGCATCAAAACTATCAATTAACACATGTGGAATTATATACATAACAAACAAGTGTGAAACAACTGAAAATATGTCATATTCTAGGTTCTTCAAAGTAGCCACCTTTTCCTTTGATTACTGCTTTGCACACTCTTGGCATTCTCTTGATGAGCTTCAAGAGGTAGTCCCCTGAAATGGTCTTCCAACAGTCTTGAAGGAGTTCCCAGAGATGCTTAGCACTTGTTGGCCCTTTTGCCTTCACTCTGCGGTCCAGCTCACCCCAAACCATCTCGATTGGGTTCAGGTCCGGTGACTGTGGAGGCCAGATCGTCTGGCGCAGTACCCCATCACTCTCCTTCACGGTCAAATAGCCCTTACTTTCAAAGTTTTCCCAATTTTTCGGCTGACTGACTGACCTTCATTTCTTAAAGTAATGATGGCCACTCGTTTTTCTTTACTTAGCTGCTTTTTTCTTGCCATAATACAAATTCTAACAGTCTATTCAGTAGGACTATCAGCTGTGTATCCACCTGGCTTCTCCTCAACGCAACTGATGGTCCCAACCCCATTTATAAGGCAAGAAATCCCACTTATTAAACCTGACAGGACACACCTGTGAAGTGAAAACCATTTCAGGGGACTACCTCTTGAAGCTCATCAAGAGAATGCCAAGAGTGTGCAAAGCAGTAATCAAAGCAAAAGGTGGCTACTTTGAAGAACCTAGAATATGACATATTTTCAGTTGTTTCACACTTGTTTGTTATGTATATAATTCTACATGTGTTAATTGATAGTTTTGATGCCTTCATAGTCATGAAAATAAAGAAAACTCTTTGAATGAGAAGGTGTGTCCAAACTTTTGGTCTGTACTGTATATATATATATATATATATATATATATTTATTAATTATTATTATTTTTTTTTTTTTGCACGCATACCCACACACACACCTAAGATTTACTTCTTAATTACAAGGTGTTTTTTTTTTTGGGAGGGAAATCCCTGCCGTCATGGAGGATTCATGAAAAGAAAATTACCGGTAAGTAATATGGTTTTTCCCTTTCATCCTCCATGACGGCATACCATGAGATATATCAGATCAAATTATTCTATGGAGGGACAATGGCTTCTAAAACTCTCCTACCAAAGGAAAGCTCCTGCTTTGACCACGTGTCCACTCTATAATGTTTTATAAAAGGTATGAGGGTTGGACCATGTTGCTGCCCTACAGATCTGTTCTATTGACACATTAGCTCTTTCTGCCCATGAAGTAGAAATTGATCTTGTGGAGTGAGCTTTGAAATTCTTGGGTGGCGAAGCCCCCATAGCGTTGTAAGTTTCTAGTATCGCCGATTTAATCCATCTGGCTAAAGAGTCTTTTGTGGCTCTATGGCCTTTAAATTTTCCCTGAAACTGTACAAACAGATAATTCGACTTCCTGAAAGCCTTTGTGGCCTCCAAATAGTCTGAGATGGCCCTGCACACATCTAGTTTGTGAAATCTTTCTTCACCTTCCGTTTTTGGATTAGAACAGAAGGAAGGAATCACAATCTCCTCCTGCCTATGAAAATTTGTGACCACCTTAGGAAGGAAGGAAGCATCCAACCTAAACACCATTCTGTCTGGAAATATCAAGAGAAATGGCTCTACTATCTTCAGAGCCTGAATCTCACAAATTCTGCGAGCTGATGTTATGGCCACTAAAAACAAAGCCTTCATTGTGATGTATTTTAACGACACATCAGACAGTGGTTCAAAGGGTGTTATTATTAACCCTGAAAGGACCAAATTAAGATCCCAAGGAGAGACATAAGGTCTAAAAAAGGGTCTCAATCTATCTGCCCCTTTTAAAAACCTAATAATCCAAGGGTGGTCCGCGATTTTAGTATCAAAGACCGAGCTTAGTGCTGATACATGTACCCTTAAGGACACAATTCTTTTGTCAAAACCGGATTGTAGGAACCCTAATACCGTCTGAATGGAAAAAAACCTGGCAGGAATTTTTAGATTGAGAACACCAAGCACAAAATTTTTACCAAACTCTGGAATAAATTTTAGAGGTCACCACCTTCCTGCTAGCTGCCATTGTATTTATTATATCATCTGAAAGACCTTTGGATTTTAAGGTTAGCCTTTCAGATTCCAGGCAGCCAGGTGTAGTTTTTCTACCCGGGGGTGACAAATTGGACCCTGAACTAGAAGGTTCTCTGTCCAGGGGAGGATCCATGGACTCGCTAATGACAGGGTTTTCAGAAGAGGGAACCATGATTTTTTCGGCCATAGTGGGGCTATCAGAATTACATGAGCCCTTTCTTGCCTGATCTTCCTCAATACTCTGGGAATTAATGCTAGGGGAGGGAATGCATAAGCTAGGTGAAAATCCCACTTTTGTGCTAGCGCATCTACCCCTATTATTCCGTCGAATGGATTTAAAGAGAAGAACTTCTCGAGTTTTGAATTTTGTGCTGTGGCGAATAGGTCTACCTGCGGAATCCCCCACATTGAGATTATATGGGAAAATACCTTTTTTTCCAGATTCAACTCTGTGGATTTTAGAGGAACCCGACTTAAGAAGTCTGCTTTTACATTTAAGGATCCCTTGAGATGTACCGCTGAAAGGGAATTTACGTGATTTTCCGCCCATGAAAAAATGTTTTCCAGACTCTCGCTCCTTGTTCCTCCCTGATGATTCAGGTAGGCTACTACCGTAGTATTGTCGGATCTTACTTGTATATCCTTCCCTATTGTCTCCTGAGACAGAGCTTTTAATGCTTCCCAAACCGCCCAGAGTTCTCTCTGGTTTGAGGATTGACTCCTCTGATCCACAGACCATCGTCCTTGGCAGGTATGGGGAGAGCAGTAAGCTCCCCACCCCTACAGACTTGCGTCAGTGGTGATTGTCTGAATCTGATCGGGAAACCACTGCCACCACAGGAGGGAGTTTTTTACCCAAGGAGGAATAGGAATTATCAGATCTAAGGCCTCTTGCCTTCTGTTCCAACCTCCGAGAATCCACTGCTGCAAGGTGCGAGTGTGGAATTGGGCCCACTTCACTGCAGGGATGCACAATGTTAGGGAGCCTAACAATCTCATGCTTTCCCTGACAGAACAACTTTCCATCTCCGAGAACCTCGATACTCTTTTTATTATTTCTGATACCTTCTTGGCTGGAAGAAATGTCTTTTGAAGTATGGAGTCCAGACATACTCCTAAAAAAACTAGTCTTTGTGAAGGAGAGAGTTTTGACTTCTCCCCGTTTACGATCCACCCTAATTGGGACAGGATCTGACAAGTTTTTGATATTTTTAACTCTAGGTCCTTTTCTGAGTTCCCTACCAAAAGAAGGTCGTCTAAGTAGGGTATTATTAAGATATTTCTTCTTCTTAGATGAGCCATGACCTCTGTCATCACTTTCGTGAACACTCTCGGAGCGGAGGTGATCCCGAAAGGGAGAACCTGAAACTGAAAATGACAGTCTTTTCCCTAGAAATACTGCAAACCGCAGATACTTCTGGGCCTCTTTGCATATAGGTATATGGTAATATGCGTCTCTTAGATCTATGGACGCTAAAAAAAATCGCCTTTTTTCAACAAGTTTATGGTTGACCTTAAGGTTTCCATTTGGAACTTTTCGTATCTTATGAATTTGTTAAATTTTTTTAGGTTCAGGATCAAAAGGAACTTCCCGCTGGGTTGAAAGGATTTTTTTGAATCCACGGCTTTCTCTAATATGGATTCTAAGTCCTGCCCAAACATTAAATTGCCATGAAAAAGGTAAATTACATAATTTTACTTTAGATGCCACATCCCCATTCCAGGATTTTAACCATAGGGCCCTTCTAGCTACTACTGTTAGACTAGAAGTTCTGGCGGCTATCCTAACTGACTCCGCTGTTGCATCCGATAAAAAGTCTACCGCTTTTAATAAAAGGGGAAAAGAATCCTGTAGAGTATCATAGGGACTCCCTTCTTTAAGTAGGACCTCCAACTGCTGTAACCACTTTTTTAAAGACCTTGAAACTGAAGTTGCAGCTAAATTGGGTTTAAACACAGCCGAAGCAGCCTCCCAGACTTTTTTTTTAAGTGGAATCTACTTTCTTATCCATAGGATCTTTTAGTGATCCCATATCTTCAAAGGGAAGCAAATTGGATCCCTTAACTAATTTTGACAGGGAAACGTCTACTTTAGGGCAAGATGTTAACAGGGTTTAATCCTCCTCATTAAAGAGAAACCTACGTCTCATGGTTCTGGAAATAAAGATTTTTCTATCAGGAGATTTCCATTCTCTTTTAATCATATTTATCATATTTTTATGGACTGGAAAGACACGTTTTTTTCTGTGCTCGAGTCCCCCATACATTTCGTCCTGAACAGACCTATGAATTTTTTCATCGGACAGGTTCATTGTTGTCCTAATTGCTTTTATCAACTCGTTTGTATCTTCTGAAGAAAATAGAAACTTTCTGAATTCTGTGTCTGAGCCTGAAGAACAGATGGAATCATCACTATCTGAATCTGAGTCCTGACCTGAGTTTGAGGAAACCGATTCGTAATTTTTACCCCGCGACTTAGTTTTATGTACAGTCGGGTTAGGGTTCGATGTGGACTGTTCCGCAAACACTGACCGCATCTCCTCACTAATCACATCTCTTAGTTAATCTCTGATGGATGGAGCTAAATCTCTGGCCATGCTCGCCGAGCAATTTTTTTAGAGCTTTTTTGACCCCTCTGTTAATTTTGTCAGACAACTAACACATTTCTTAGTGTTAAGAGAGTATTTGGCCTTTTTAACCTCCTCTTTTTCACTCTATCATACACACATGAAGAGAGGGATAGAGGGGAAGGGAGAGAGGGGGGAGAGAGTAAGGGAGGAAGACATTAATAAGGTAACAAAATGCCATAGTCTTCCCTCCCCTTTGAAGAGACTTACTGCGGCAGCACCCCCAGGAGTCTCCATCTGTCCTGTCGCTATGTCCGACATTTTGCTGCTCTGCATCCCCACTTTTCAATCTTTCCTTACCTTTAGACCTCAGATCAGTGGACGACCTCATTCTTGATCTGTCGCGCCGAATTAGGCTCCGCCCCCAACGGCCATCACGCCAAACCGGAAGTTCCTCGTGGAACGCATCGCACTTCCGGTGACGTCATTACTAGGCACCAGAGGAAGCGCTGTGATGAGGAGCGTCTTGCTGAGACCGGAGGAACTAAGTAAGTGTCCGGTCATCACATGGCCCCTCCAAGCCGTCGCAAGCAAGGAGGTAAGGAGCAGGATACTTACTTACATTTCCAGCACCAATACAACTCCAATATAGGAGGTTGGTGCTGCCTGCCCCCTCATGTGCAGAAAAAAAGGGCATTCCTTGATTTTTCCCACCTCTGCCTGCCAACACAGAGGTGGACCCATAGCAAATGCAATGAGTGTTGACCCATCTCCCACCTGGAGGGACAGGAAGACACTGAGGAGATGCTGGAGGAGGGTCTATTTTATACTTCCTGTCCCTACCTGGTTGGAGGCGGGACATCTCTCATGGTATGCCGTCATGGAGGATGAAAGGGAAAACAACACATTTAAAGTGCCTTTATGTTCATCAGCTTCCCTCTGGTGGAGTAGAGAAGTCATGGTCAATCCAGGCCTTGTTCATTTTTACAAGAGTCAACCGGTCAGCATTTTTAGTTGACAGGCGGATACGCTTATCTGTTTATAATGCCATCAGCAGCACTAAATACCTGCTCAGACAAAACGCTGGTGTCACGGATGGTGTACAGGAAACAAGACAATGCAATATAATCAATGACTCACTGGATCCACAACTAAGGAACAAAAGGGAGAGCCCTGCATGGACCTGGCAGACTCTCCCTGACTGCTCAGCCTATGCGAACACCCCAAAGGTGAATGGTCGCATATCCACGTACCTCGACTATCTAACACCTGAAGACCCTACAATAGTGAGGGGACACGACCACCGGCTCCCTACACAGACACGGAGGGAGTCAGGGTCACCTGGATCCAGCAGACAGAAAATCACAAATACATATACAGCACTTATCTTGCAGACGACTGGGAACTAGGAACAGCAAGCACACACACTCCAGGAAGTTGTATAAGCCGCAACCTAATGCATTATGGGGAGGAATTTAAAGGGATGCAATCAGTCCAAACACATGACAGCTGAGAGAGGCCAACGAGATGATGAACTGAAAACCAAAACAAAGAAACTCAAGGAGGAAGTTCTGAAAGGTTTCTGTCAGAGCTTCTCAGCTGTCTGGTTGTGACAGCTGGTGGCAGGGCAGGCCAGCACCTCCAAGGCATAGAGCGCCAGTTCGTGCCACATGTACAGCTTGAACATCCAGTAGTTGTAAGGCACTGAGGGATCATTGAGGATGCTGACACGGTCTGCTATGAACTCCTTCGCCATCTTTTAAAATGTTTCCCTCCTTGTGACACTAGGCCGCGCATCACGGTGAGGGTGTCATGAAACTGTCCCAGGCTTTGGAGAGTGTTGCCCTGCCCCTGCTGGAACTGCTGTGTTTTCCCCTTATCTCCCCTCCTCGGTTGGCCAAGGAACTATGGACTCTGTCGCCAGCGTTGTCAGATGGAAAGTTTTGGAGCAATTTTTCAACAAGGAACTTCTGGTATTGCACAGTTTTGCTCGTCCTCTCCACCAGAGGAATGAGAGATGAGAAGTTCTCTTTGTAGCATGGGTCGAGAACAACCAGTACATGATGAACAACTAGTAATCCGTGTTGTCTAAAATGCATATAACGCGCGGTCGCGGGAAAGGCAGCCTAACATGAAGTCAGCCATGTGTGCCAGAGTACTAACAGGCAAAACTTTGCTGTCGTCATCAGGAGGATCACTCTCAATCTCTTCATCCTCTTCCTCCTCTTCTGTCCACCCAAGCTGAACATATGGAATTAAACTTCCATGGGTACTACCCTCTGCAGCGGAGGCAACCGCCTCCTGCTCCTCCTCTTCATCGTCCAATTCGCGCTGAGAAGACGAACTGAGGGTGGTCTGGCTATCACCCTGTGTAATGTCTTCCCCCATTTCCACCTCTTCCACATGCAAAGCGTCGTCCTTAATTGTGAGCAGCGAGAATTTGAGTAGACACAGAAGTGGGATGGTTACGCTGATAATGGCGTTATCACCGCTCACCATCTGTGTTGATTACTCAAAGTTTCTTAAAACCTCACTGAGGTCAGACATCCATGCCCACTCCTCAGTTGTGAATAGTGGAAGCTGACTGGAAAAGCAACGACCATGTTGCAGCTGGTATTCCACTACTGCCCTCTGCTGCTCACAAAGCCTGGCCAACATGTGGAACGTGGATTTCCAGCGCGTGCTTACATCGCTCAACAGCCGGTAAGCTGGCAATTTCAAGCGCTGCTGCAGCGTTGACAGGCCGACTGAAGCTGTCGATGACTTGCGGAAATGTGAACACATACGGCGCACCTTCACCAGTAGCTCAGGCAAATTGGGGTAGGTTTTGAGAAACCGCAGAACCACAAGGTTGAACACGTGGTCTAGGCATGGTATGTGTCTGAGCTTGCCGAGCTCCAAAGCCGCCACCAAGTTACGGCCATTATCAGACACAACCATGCCTGGTTCTAGGTTGAGTGGCAAGAGCCACAGCTCAGTCTGGTCTCTTATCCCCTGCCACAGCTCTGCGGCGGTGTGCTGTTTGTCCCCTAAGCATATCAGCTTCAGCACGGCCTGTTGCTGCTTCCCCACTGCAGTGCTACACACTGCTTTTAACTACCGACTGATGACTGACTGGTGCTGCACGCGGATAAATCGGAGGTGGAAGTGGAGGAGGAGGCGCAGGAGGAGAAGTGGGGTTTGGAGCCACTAACTTAGGTGCTGGCGGAAACCCTGATCAACGTAGGGCCCGCAATCCTTGGCGTCGGTAGCACCTGTGCCATCCCAGGGTACGACTCACTCCCGGCCTCCACAACATTCACCCAGTGTGCCGTCAGGGAAATATAGTGTCCCTGGCTGAATGCACTTGTCCATGTGTCCGTGGTTAAGTGGACCTTCCTAGTAACTGCGTTGGTCATGGCACGTGTGATGTTACGAGACACATGTTGGTGTAAGGCGGGCACGGCACACCTTGAAAAATAGTGGTGGCTGGGGACTGCGTAACGCGGGATGGCCGCTGACATCAGGCTGCGGAAGGCCTCATTGTCCACAAGCCTAAATGGCAACATTTCAAGGGCCAGTAATTTGGAAAGCTGCGCATTTAGTGCTATGGCCTGTGGGTGGGTGGCTGGGTATTTTCGCTTACGTTCAAAGACCTGGGGTAAGGACATTTGGACGCTGTGCTGGGACACGGAAGTGGATGTGGTCGCTGATGATGCTTGCAAAGGTCCAGGTGCAGGGCAGGAGGCATCCAGGCCTGCGCCTTCGACAGGGATTGACCAGCACGTAACATATGGGGGGAGAGGAGGCAGTGGTGTGACCCGCAGACACAGATTAAGGACCCAGGCGTTCGTCCAACTTATTACGGTGCTTTGATGCCATGTGGTGGATCATGCTGGTGGTGGTGAGGTTGCCAGTGTTCACGCCCCTGCTCATTTTTGTATGGCACAGGTTGCAAACTACTATTCTTTTGTCGTCCGCACTTTCCTCAAAAAAGCGCCATACTGCGGAACATCTACCCCTTGGCAAGGGAGATTTCCACAAGGGGGTGCTCCGTGGAACAGTTGCGGGCCTGTTTGGTGTGGCCCGCCTTCTCCCTTTTGGAACCCCACTGCCTCTTCCAGACTGTTGATGTGCTGCAGATCCCTCCCCCTCTGTACTGCTGTCCTCTCTCGGCTTTCCACCAGGTTGGGTCAGTGACCTTATCGTCCACCACCTCCTCTTCCACTTCCTCACTCTGATCAGCCTCCTGATTTATTGACCTAACCACAACCTCAGTGGTTGACAACTGTGTCTCATCTTCTTCATCAACCTCTTGAGACAGTAATTGCGGTTGACTCATTGGCAACTGTGTCTCATCATCAACTACCTCATTAAACACTAATTGCCGTTCCCCACCGTCATGTTCTTGTGGATGCTCGAGAGGTTGGGAATCAGGGCACAAGATCTCATGTCCCTCTTCAAGCGTGCTTGGCGAGAGGGCCAAATCAAGTAATGGCGATGAAAAGAGGTCCTCGGAATATCCGAGTGTGGGATCACTTGTTTGGCTAGACTGTACATGGTGGGAGGAAGGAGGATCAGAGTGAGGATTGGGTTGACCAGACTCCTGGCTACTGAGACTGGACTTGGTGGAAAACAGGGTGGTGCTTAACTGACTGGAAGCATTATCTGCTGCAATCCAACCGACCACCTGGTCGCACTAGTCTGACTTCAAGAGTCGTGCGCAACCCTGCAAACTGGGACATGAAGCTAGGTATCGTGGATGATTGTTTTTCTTGTGCTCTGGGAGCACGCACAGTTTCTCCGCGCCCAGGGCCACGGTCTCTGCGTGCAGCATCATGGCCACTTCCCAGTCCCTTACTGCTCGCCTTCATTTTAAATGTAATATATGCTTGAAAGTATGTCACACGTACAGTAGCGTAGGATTTGGAAGTGTATGCGCAAATTTTTTTACAAAAGGTATTTGTGATTAGGAAACGTTATACAGGACAGGTACCACAGGTAATGTCACTGTTCGCAGTGTCTACGGAAAAAGGTACACTGGATGTCACTGATATTTTAGGGATGCGCTAAAAATATATATTGCTGCTGTCACACACAATAGTCCTTAAAAGGACTTTTGGATCTCTGAAAAGTTTTTTGTATAAAAATGTTCCTAGTACACTCCCTACACTGCCTGTCCCTTCCTATGCACAGCTCTCTCTAAGGCTACATGCACATGACCGTTGTGTGTTTTGCGGTCCACAAATCGCGGATCCGCAAAACATGGATGGTGTCCGTGTGCGTTCCATAATTCGCGGAACGGCACAGACAGCCTTTAATATAACTGCCTATTCAAAGCGCGGACAAGAATAGGACATGTTGTATTTTTTTTGCGGGGCCACGGAACGGAGCAACGGATGCGGACAGCACACGGAGTGCTGTCCGCATCTTTGGCAGCCCCATTGAAGTGAATGGGTCCGCATCCGAGCCGCCAAAACTGCTGCTCGGATGCAGACCAAAACGACGGCCGCGTGCATGAGGCCTAAGACTGAGCAATTTAGCACAGGTTGCGCTACAAACATATATTGCTGCTGTCATACACAATAGTCCTTACAAGGACTTTTGGGTCTCTGAAACGTTTTTATACAAAAAAAAATATTCAATTACACTCCCTACACTCTCTGTCCCTTCCTATGCTCAGCTCTCCCTGACTACGAATGAGCCGAAAATGCGTCATCGGGTGCTATATAGCACCCGATGACGAATTCCAGCCAGCCAATCACTGTAATGCCAGTAGCCAACATGGCTACTGGCATGACAGTGAGGGCAGTACTTACCTGCATGTTTATTGGCTGTGTAGCAGCCAAGAAACGTGCGGAGAGGAGACTCGAGCATGGCGCTCGAGCACATGCGGTACTCGGCCGAGTACCGCCATTTGCCGAGCATCGAGATACTCGAGCCAAACAGGTGTTCGGCCGAGCATGCTCGATCATCACTAGTGAGGTCCCCTCATGACCATTGTCTATGAACCATGGGGCTGCCATAAAACTATTTTCTTAATGCTTTCTAAATGCAGTTAAGAACAGCTCAGGCAAGATGCCCGCCCCCATAATCACGTTCAGTAAATTGAGCAAAAAAAAAATCTGCAATCAGAAAATAAAAAACAGATTAGAAGAAAAGGATGTGTTACTTTCTGGTTTTAACTGGCAGAAAATAATTTTGGTCACACATTTCCTTTAAGATAAGAAAAATCTGATCACACTTACTTATTAATAGTCCTGTAGTGACACTGATGGCCGTGCCTCCAAGAAGTATTGAAGCCAATGTCCATTTGCAGCATGGTGTGTGTATGAAATTCACCTTGTCCACATCTAATACAGGCACTGTATCTCCATGTTGCTGGCCTGCCATTGTAACAAAAGACCTGTAGAGAACAAACAACTGTCATGAACACTACAATCTACATTTTCCATCCCTTTATACAAAATGTAATCCTAATTAAATATAAATTTATAATCCTTATATAATGCATTAACTAAGGTCGTTTTCAGACAGTTATAAGGCCTTATTGCTCCTGCATTATGAACAATATGTCAAACTGATAAAAATATGACATAAATGAGAGTTTGCAATCTGTGAGGAGTTTAGAGATAAGGGCTATACATTGAGACTAGGGGTGAGCGAATTGAGCCTCGGATTCAAGATCCAAAGTCGATTAGTTCCCCAAATTCATTTTAATGTTGTATGAAGACCTTTCTCTGTACAGCATTAAAATGTATGGGCTTCACGGAAGCAAAATTCATTAAGTCCAAAGATGCGTGAGACTTCAGTGAATAACTCTGGCCTTTGATTCTACAACTTCACAAACATTTTAAAACAGGAATCCAAAGTCGGTTTTGGAATCGGCTGGTACCTCAGTCCCGAAGTCGACTTTGGATTTAAATTTTTGTATTTTTCTTAGAATCGAAGCCCAAAGTTCTTCATTGAAGTTATGCAAGACTTCGGACTTAACTAATTTTGCCTCCGCGAAGCCCTTACATTTTAATACTGTATGGAGACAGGTCTCCTTACAGCATTAATATGAAGTTAGGAACGGGGCAGAGCCTGAACGCTGTCTGTGATGGACGCTTGAGCCTGCAGCTCCGTCGCACTCACACTGGAATACCGCCACTTCTAGCGAAAAACTTGCCAAAAATGGTCAGAACCAGGAGAGAAAGAAGTGGGGACACTCCTGGAAAGCAGAAGACCTAGAAAGCACAGATGGAACTGCAGAAATATTGGAAAAAGTCTAGCTCCGGCTCTCCATATAAAGCTGCAAAGATGGCGCCCGCAGTGGAGGTAGTATCAACAAAGTATCAACAAAGCATTAACCCTCATAGAGGATCAAGAGAACCGCAGTAGGCGGAAAAACATCCACATAAAAGGATTGCCAGCAGAAGCACTACTAACCAGGGGCGTAGCTATAGGGGGTGCAGAGGTAGCAGTCGCTACCGGGCCCAGGAGCCTGAGGGGCCCAAAGACCCTTGTGCCACGTAGGACACTGGCATTATAGAAAGTGCATGCTGGTCAATTTAGACCTCTGGCTGGAGGGAAGGGGTTAGGTCAAGAATTTGGCATGAGGGGGTGCCCTTTCAATGTTTTCCTCAGGCAGCAGGAAGGCTACGTGCTCCCCTGCCCCTTTCCAACAAGCACTGAGGGAAGGGGGGCCCAAGCTGAACTCTTGCACTAGGGCCCATGAGCTTTTAGCTACGCCCCTGCTACTAACCATAGCTAGGGAACTGTTTTCGTAGCTGTTGGGAACAGACAGAGCAGCGTCTATCACTATTGAGTGAATTCACAGGGCTCTTTGCCCAAAACCAAGGCCTAATAAAACACCAAGGGATGTCATATGTGGCCTACTTTCGTATGTGGACACTGCCAGCATTCTAATGGCTGCTAGAGATAGATCCAGTATCAAATATCAAGAAGCGGAGCTAGAGTTTTATCAAGACATTGCTCCAACCACACTTTCCAAACGTTGGCAAGTGAAGCCGTTACTGGATGCCTTTAGAGAAAATAACATCCAATACTCGTGGCTATACCTGTTCGGACTAGAAATTCACAAGAATAGCAGAAGGATAGTGGTGCTCTGACTTGGAGAGAGTCTGGAACCAATTGGACATACCACCTGTAGAAGTTCCGTCGTGGCTCCCTGTACAAGACCCGGAGCCATTACCCCCTCTGCCTCGAGTAGAATAATGGAGTAAGGCGCCTAGAGCACGCTCGCCCAGAAAGAAAGTAACTGCTGTGAACAACACCTGAGGACAATTGAGGACTGTCTCGCCAGAGGATAATTTCCCTGAGGTTTTCCTTACCTTCTCAGTTGGGGGAGATGTGAACTCATTTGCACTTAGGCCCTAGAGGCCTTGCTGTGGTGGGTTTATAGTTACTTGCGATCCACAACACTGCTGCATAGCGTCTGGTTGTTTGGTGGAGCCAAGCGACATATCTCTCCCTAATAGGATGCATTTTTTGATGTTTAACAGGTCTTTTTGATTTTCTGTTTATACTTTTAGGTTGGCTAGTTTACTAGTTTATTAAGGATAGTACACATGTCAGTGTTCTCCTCGACCCCACCCTGTTTAGTGCTCTCCCTTCAATATACCTTGTTGCTAGTGTGGGAGGGAGAGTAACTGGACCGGTATAGAACTATTGAAATCGGAGTGTGTCAGCAGGCTGGGTACGCAATATTATATTATAGTACAAAGTGTTCCAGATAATTCATAGTTAGTTTCTATTGCTTTAGGAATGTACTATCCCTTCTCTCATCTCTTATCTCTCACCTTCTTATCCCCACCCCTAATCTGGTATCTCTTGTGCTGATAGTAAGCAGTGAGTGCAAATATCTCAGTCTATAATTTAGAAAATGTCAGAGTGCGTGACTGTTCTGCCTCCAGCAGAGAGAGATTCATTTCCGTTCACGTCTATTTAATTTCTAATTCCTTCTGCTGCAATTTCTGTTTCCTCTTAGGTAACAGCACCATCTAGCGGTGGTAAAAATGTACTATGCTTTGTTTTCAGGTTAATAAAGTTTATCGTATCGTGGGGAGTGCAAGGCATTCTGGGAAGGAGAAGCCCCACTCTTCAGTCTACATACAGACTACAGGACATCAGCATAGCTGTTCCTTGCAGTTCTCCTTCTTACACCCCACCATCTTTGTGCAAGTATATCTGGTTTGTGAGATCTACCTTGTCTCAGGGATATTATGTTATGCAGTGATGTTAACTTAGCTGTAGTATTACTCTAGGAACATGTAGCTGTTAGATGTTAGCTATGCAATCCTATGTACAGGCAGCCATTTTGGGACATCTGCTCAGAGTTAATTAAATGTTGTAGTACATGCTGTTCTATGCTTCCTGCTGTACATGCTATCTTGTATGCTTTATACTTATACAAGCTATTTGTATTCTTATAGTTTTACCACATCAATACTCCTGTTTTGCCAACAAACAAGTTAGACTACAGAGAACAGTCCTCTTATTTGGAAGACAGGAATGGTTTATACTGAATGTCCGACTGCACACTGTGTGAACGTGTATGAAGACAGAACAGTAAAACAGATGCTAGTCACCAGCGATAGTGGATCTGACTATACGGAGCCGCCATCACACACGCGGCCCTGCGTACAAGATTGCAGCGGTTGCCATACAGTCACAAGAAGTGAGAGTGCAGCCCCCAGCAAGTGCAGCACGATCCAGACCACGCTGAAGTCCGTTTCTACAGTCGTGGCCAAAAGTTTTGAGAATGACACAAATATTAGTTTTCACAACGTTTTCTGCTAAACTGCTTTTAGATCTTTGTTTCAGTTGTTTCTATGATGTAGTGAAATAATTACACGCACTTCATACGTTTCAAAGGCTTTTATCGACAATTACATAACATTTATGCAAAGAGTCAGTATTTGCAGTGTTGGCCCTTCTTTTTCAGGACCTCTGCAATTCGACTGGGCATGCTCTCTATCAACTTCTGGGCCAATTCCTGACTGATAGCAACCCATTCTTTCATAATCACTTCTTGGAGTTTGTCAGAATTAGTGGGTTTTTGTTTGTCCACCCGCCTCTTGAAGATTGACCACAAGTTCTCAATGGGATTAAGATCTGGGGAGTTTCCAGGCCATGGACCCAAAATGTCAACGTTTTGGTCCCCGAGCCATTTAGTTATCACTTTTGCCTTATGGCACGGTGCTCCATCGTGCTGGAAAATGCATTGTTCTTCACCAAACTGTTGTTGGATTGCTGGAAGAAGTTGCTGTTGGAGGGTGTTTTGGTACCATTCTGGCTGTGTTTTTGGGCAAAATTGTGAGTGAGCCCACTCCCTTGGATGAGAAGCAACCCCACACATGAATGGTCTCAGGATGCTTTTCTGTTGGCATGACACAGGACTGATGGTAGCGCTCACCTTTTCTTCTCCGGACAAGCCTTTTTCCAGATGCTCCAAACAATCGGAAAGAGGCTTCATCGGAGAATATGACTTTGCCCCAGTCCTCAGCAGTCCATTCACCATACTTTCTGCAGAAGATCAATCTGTCCCTGATGTTTTTTTTGGAGAGAAGTGGCTTCTTTGCTGCCCTTCTTGACACCAGGCCATCTTCCAAAAGTCTTCGCCTCACTGTGCGTGCAGATGCGCTCACACCTGCCTGCTGCCATTCCTGAGCAAGCTCTGCACTGGTGGCACTCTGATCCCGCAGCTGAATCCTCTTTAGGAGACGATCCTGCCGCTTGCTGGACTTTCTTGGACGCCCTGAAGCCTTCTTAACAAGAATGGAACCTCTTTCCTTGAAGTTCTTGATGATCGTATAAATTGTTGATTGAGGTGCAATCTTAGTAGCCACAATATCCTTGCCTGTGAAGCCATTTTTATGCAACGCAATGATGGCTGCACGCGTTTCTTTGCAGGTCACCATGGTTAACAATGGAAGAACAATGATTTCAAGCATCACCCTCCTTTTAACATGTCAAGTCTGCGATTTTAACCCAATCAGCCTGACATAATGATCTCCAGCCTTGTGCTCGTCAACATTCTCACCTGAGTTAATAA